>NC_134148.1:14915833-15218863 GCF_033958435.1 Carettochelys insculpta
TCAAGTTGTACATTTCCATCATCCAAACCCCCATACCTAACGTGCCTTGTCAGCAACAAAACCTTATGAGTCTTTCTGACATTCAGGTACCGAGAACACAATACCCACATTCCTTCCTCGCCGCTTGCACATACGGATACCACACTATATACCTGCTGGAAAGGAAATTTACTGTAAGCACCAGGAGACAATTATAGTAACTTTGCCAGTGGAGCCATCTTACAGGTGCTGCAACACTCCAATGAGTTTGGCTCACTATGGTTTGCGTTAACACTACTCTCCATAAAAGAGTTACTTGGTGCTGATTATTACTTACACACCTCTCATAGAACTGGAAGGGACCTCGGGAGGTACTGGTTTGGTTGCGTTGATTCTAACTTACATACTTAGCTGCCTGCCTCTCAGAAGTGTGTGATGAAAGGAATAAGCAGTAATGAAAAACAAAAATTGTAACGTGGCATATTGCAGCTCAGCTTGATGTGTACTAAGCAACAGAAGCAGATTTAAATATATCTGAGAATTCACACCAAAATTAATTTTCTCATAAGGCATATTTATATTTTTTAAAAATTCTCTTGTTTGCACCCTGTCCTGTGCTTGTGACACAGACATCTAACATCTGCAGCAGTAAATGAAGGGAATCTACCTAAGGCTGTGTCTCCACTAAGAGATAAAATTGAACTTTTTATATCGATTTTCTGGAATTTATAAGTTCGATTTTGACCATCCTCACTTCCACTGTGCTCCCCACAAAGTGGAGTCACTGCTACCACACACAAACTGGCTAACATAAGACTTGCAGCAGTGCTTTGTGTGAAGCTATCCCACAGTTTCCTCATCCCCATAGCATTCTGGGTATGCTTGCTGGTCTTGACATCTTCCCACCTTGCATTTTCCTCATTCTCCTCCCGATCCCTGAAAATATGTTGATCCCTGGAAATAATGCAGGGACCTTCAAAATTAGAAGAAAGAATTTTTGGTTACCCCACTCATTACATTGCCAACATGGGTACAGCAACTGTATTCTGAACTGGCCATCCATTTGCCTCACTTCCCATCACTGCCGAAATGTGATCCTTGAAATGAATGCAGGAGCCTGGACTGTTTTTCAAAGTGAGAAGGAAAAGGACAGGAAAGTGTAGGAAAAGGAATTTCTGGTTTCCCCCTTCACTATGTTGTTGATAGGGAGAGTCTTCGGCTTTCCTGTGCATTATAAGTTTTCTGTGCAACAACTGTGTTCTCAACTGGCCATCCACTGAGTGTACCACCTCCCATCAGTGCATGTGATCCCTGATAATAAAGCATGGGACTGAACTATTTTGTAAAGTGAGAAGAAAGATGATAGAAAAGTCTAGGAAAAAAGAATGTTTGGTTTTCCATGCCATTGCATTGCCCACATGGGTGCAACAACTGTGTTCTCAGCTGGTCATCCATTGAGTGTACCACCTCCCATCATTGCATGCATGTGATCCCTGAAAATACCACAGGGGCCCAGAGTGTATTTCACAGTGGGAAGATAGAGGATAGAAAAGTTTAGGAAAAAAGAATTTTTGGTTTCCTCCAGCAGCAAGCCCGGGTATGGGCGAGTGGGGGAGGGGCGCAGTAGGAGGCCAGTTGAAGTGGTTCTTTCCTGGTGGCAGCAAGCCCCTTAGCTGCTAGGGGAGAACTTTTCCCTGGAAGCAGCGGCAAGCCCCTTAGCTGCCAGGGGAGAACTTTTCTCTGGCAGTCACAAGCCCTTTAGCCACCAGGGGAGCCCTCATCTCCAGTGGCAACAAGCGCTGGTATGGGCCAAAGGGGGAGTACAGTGCGGGGCCAGCTGAAGTGGTCCTTCCCCACAGCAGCAAGCCCTTTAGCCGACAGGGGAGAACTTTTCCCAGTGGCAGCAAGCCCTTTAGCTGCAGGGGTGAGACTTTTCCCCGGTGGCAGCAAGCCCCGGTATGGGCTAAGGGGGGGCCAGGGTTCAGTGGAGGACCAGTTGAAGTGATTGGTCCTTCCCCGGTGGTGGCAAGCCCCTTATCCGCTGGGGTAGACTTACCCACAGTGGCAGCAAAGCCCAGAATATCTTTCCCACCCTTGGAGCCCTAAAGACGTGACTGGCAGTATGGTCAGCCCTGAACAGTAGGCACACTCTTTTATTGGGTTGGGTTGCGGGCTACCCACGTGATGTGGCTGAGCACGGGAAAGACCCAGACTGTGTGGCACATGTGGGGGAAGGAGGGTTCGCAAACAGATGTAACCTGCTGAGAAGCAATGGAATTATGGCTACATTTTACATAGATGTTCCCACTTTCGAATCTACAAAATGGAGGGCCAAAAAATATATTTAAGATCTTGGATTTCAAAAAATGCTGATTATTAGTAAAAATCGTCAAAAAACTAATAGGAAATAATAACTGTACAGATACACACTCTCTGTCTCTCTCTCTCTAGCAATGAAAGGGGGATTAATGTATCATACTCCTCCTGAATTTGTCAAGGTGTGTACTAGACTAGATGAAATTTATAAAGGGAATTAATAGGGAAAGGCCTTCTTTTGCACTGTTTAAGAACTACAAATGAAAAGTGCTCAATACCTGCAGAGTGTTATTAAGTAAAAGAATTTGACCCCAGAGCTCCATAATCAATATAAATGAGTGCAAATGAAGTCAGCAGAATTACTTTAGGGACGAGTTTGGCTATGATTATCCAAATCTTCAAAAATTAAAAATGTGCCTTATTTAACATCTTTCTGTTAGATCTGATAATGTGAATAGAATATTTTACACTAACAAGCAGATGAAATCCAAACTACATTGTAAAAGTATCTAAATAATCTATCACATTCAGAACATGTAACTTGAGATAGGAATTTTTAACAAAACAATGTTTGCTTCTATGGATTTTGATAACGGAATAAATCAAAATATCACAGAAATATATATCTGCAAAAATAAGGCTTCCGCTACACCTGCAGCACAGCTAAAATAAGTAAGTTTCTCTCTCTCTCAGTTAGTTAATTGGACAAATTCCATCAGATAATAGTGGTAATCACTATGATCATTCTGAAGAAAAAGGAATTCTATTGGATATAGTACCTATGCGTGTTACCTTAATCATTCCTGTTTGAATTTATACCTCAAATCTTCCCCAAATGGAAAATATATAGCATAGAAGGCAGAATAGTTAATTTGCATAGCACATATCATTTTGAGAAAAAAACATTAAGTCCCGTGGCACCTTATAGACTCACAAATATTTTGGAGCATAAGCTTTCATGGGCAAAAGACCCGCTTTGTCAGGTGCGTGAGTGGGGATTCCAGACAGGGGTCTAAATATACAGGGTCATGAAAAGGAGGGAGTCCCAGTCAAGAGAAAGGCCACAGCTGACTGGGTCAATTCAGTCAGTGAGGATGTGGCCTATTACAGATACAGACTAATACAGCTACCCCTCTGATAATAGACAGTGTTAGCCAACTACTTTAATACCATGCAAAGCATGGCAAAGTTGAAGAGACATCCCTCAGAAATTTCTATCACTACACTACATTTTAGTGGAAAAAGCCACATGCATTTCTTCTGCAACTGTAAACTCTTCAATACAATTGCTTTCTGAATGGAATTTTGACAATTTCCTCCAGATTGAACAGTTACAAATATGCTGCAAAGATACAATGGCCCAAACTCTCCTTTAATATATTTTCTGAAGCACAAGAATTATTACAACTCTTTTTAATTACCAGCTGAAAAGACACAAATGAAAAACATGGTTTTACATTATTGGTTCTGTAAACAGAAAAACAATATGTATAATGGAAAACACCAGGCTAACTGCAGACAACTAGGAACAAACAAAGTAAACATCTTGTTTATTATTTTAGAAGGCTTTTTCAACAGAACCCACACATATTTCCACGGTAACTGGTTAACAGATTGCTTATCTTCCTCTCACACACAGACTTTAAGGTCGGAAGGGTCATGACCTCCTGCACACCACAGGCCAGAGAACCTCACCCAGCCACTCCTGTAGCAGAGCCCAAACCTCTGCCTGAGTTCCTGAAGTCCAGCTTGAACCATGTTTTAAAGCCATGCTAGCCAACCAGTTCTGAAGCAAGCAAACTAGTCACATTATTCTCAAAATATATTCACTGTTTAAGCCAGCTAGTCACACTCAACCAGCAAAATGGCCACATGGGGCTAGAGGCTAATGTGTTGGTCACCACGAATTTAAAGACTTCCGGGTACTAAGAACACACCATTTATGCACGTTTAAATCTGCAAGAGATCGATGCCCCAGGCTGCAGATAAAGGTGAACCCAATCTGAACCATGAGAAATACACTTCCCGACCCTAATTACAGCAATCAGTTAGACCAGGGCCAGCCAAGGGGGTGGTGTTTCTAGGCAAGTGTAGTTCTCCTGGACTGCCTCCCCTCCCCCAGGGCCAAAGAGATAAATGCCTCTTCCACAACTGTGACAGGCAGGGAGTCTTATGCTCCAAAATATTTCTGAGTCTATAAGGGAAACCGTCCAATGGGCGCTGCCAAATTGCAGGGCCAGCACTGTGAGAATTCCATCATCCCCTGGTCTTACAAGTACTCAGAGTAGCAAATGGCCCCTGTAGCTGGCAGATTTGAGCAGAATGCAGAGGCAGGACAGGCAGGGAGCCTGCCTGAGGGACCTGCTGGGCACTGTGAGCTACCTAGGTAAGTACCTCGCAGACAAAGCCTGCCTCTGGCACCCCAGCCAATCCCTCCCCCAGTGCTCTGCCCTCCTCCTACTCCAACCCCACATAACACAAACCCTCTGCATCTATGCTTCTGTACCCAAGCCCTCTCCCAGATCCTGCATTCCAATCTCCTGCCTCAGGTCACAACCTGCTCTCAGACCCTGCACCCCCTCCAACAACCCTCTTCCAGTCAGAATTGTGTCTTAAACTCTCCAGCCATTCCTGCACTCTGATCCCGTGGTCCAAGTCACAACCTCCTCCGAGACCCCACACCTAACCTGAATCCCTGACTCTCTACTTCCTCCATAAATATTATGAAAGTGTGGCCCTTGACCACTAACCAAATTCTTGGAGAGCCCCCTATCCATTGAAAATTATGGCCTACCCTTGGATTAGACCATGAACATGTGGGCAAGATCCACCAGCCAGACACCTGGGACAGAAGTCTCTACAGCAACCCAGAACCTTCCCCATCTAGTGTCTCATCACTGGCTGGTGGAGACATTTGCTGCTTGTAATTGCAGACTGCCTACGGTGGAATGTAGTCAGTCCCATAATACATGTTGAACCTCTCTTATTCAGCACTCTCTCATCCAGCAACATCCATAATCCGGCATGATTGTAGTTAGCTTGATGACCACTTACCATGGCTGAGGCCAACTCTCCCGTGGTCCTACAAAGTTTGTTTACAACCACCAGTCCTGGCTCTCAGTGTTCTGTGTTGTTATTTAGCTGTAATTTACCCATAAATATCTTCTAAGAGCCCAGTAAGCAGTGGAAGGGTTAGTAAAGGGTTAGTAATGTGCTAGATAACACTGACCTCCCGTGGTCCAACAAATTCTCTCATTCAGCATCAGTCAGGTTCTGAGGGTGCCAGACTAGAGAGGTTCAACCTGTACCATCATTTCCATCAAGATGAGTCTTGAAGTCAGTTAGGTTTTTCGATCCTGCTGCACCCTTTGGAAAGCTGTTCCAGAACTTCGCTTCTCTGATAGTTAGAAACCTTTGTCTAATTTCAAGCCTGAACTTCTTAATGGCCAATTTATAGGCCTTTGTTCCAGTCACAGACACACAATTTTTGAAGTATCACATTGCAGTAATGATTCTCCTCTACAACAAATAAAGGCCTCAAGAAAGCTTCAGCTACAGCTGCAGCAGAATAATTTGAGGAAAAAAGTGCACACTGTTGTTCACACTCTCTCAGTTTCCTTTTTAATGTAGCAGATGACAACAAAAGGAATGGAAAGACACAAATAGGCCAGCCCCAGCACACTCTGCTGAGAGAAGCCTAATCAGAAAAAGGCAAGTTGGAAAGGTCAGATATGCAGACACTTTGCATCAGTCTTTCCCAGCATATTGTTTCCTATTAATGAGCAATTACTTGATTTCTCTGAAGACTATAACATCAAAATACTGAAACATTTGTCTCTAAGAAAGAAAATATCTATTAGGCAAGTAGAGCTATTATTTCTAAAATTATATCTACATTACATAAGTCATTTCAAAACAAGTAGATTTGTGTGCCAAATACGTGTCTAGTAATATGTGATATGGCAAAAAAGAGTTCATCCAAGTTCTAAAATAATCAGAATTTTGTGAAACTTGTTTTTCATACAGACAACTGTAGGGAGGAAAAACTAAACGAAAAAGCTGAATGAAATACACAGAGAGACAACACCCATGCAAATTAAAATAAATGAAATTTATGCACATGAATCTGAGAGCATTTGGTTTCAAAGTAATCTGAGAGACAAATATATAATGGGTAATGAAGTATATATAAATACTTCACCCACCTGCACACAAATATTTTAGGTCCTATTTGAAACAGTACTATATGAAAGTACACTGGAGAAATTTTAGTGCACACCAACAGGGTCTACATGGACCAAGTAATGTACAACATTGTTAGTGCAGCTACAAAATTACAGCCCTCCAAGGCACATTATCCCACAACTTGGTTGGGCCCACAGAATGGAGAGTAGACTAGATGATTCAGTGGTTTGATCTGATATGGCAATTTCTTTGCTGTTGGGAATGTATCACGGGACCACCTGAAGAGCTCTTCAGCCACATCTCTGGTTCCCTTGAGTCTGGCTCCTTTCTTGGACTTTTAGTAAAAGTTCACCTAGAACTGCTAGTCTATCCTCACCGCAGAATTTAAGCCCCGTCTCTGGGCCCTTTACATCTAGTTCCTTTACTTGTTACTTTTTTAAACTAGTAAGCCCCACTTCCCTGAGTTAGATCACTCCTATATTAGCTCGTGAAGGCCCTTCAACTACTAAGGGCCCCAACCCAGGGACTTTATACCCAGCCTCTATATATCACTGCTTCTGGTTTGCTATTCCCTGGGCCTTTTCCCACACAGCCCATTTCCTTTCCTATTACTTAAAGGAAGTGGTCACCAACCCAGTTGAACTCAATCAATTGGTTAATCCCGGAGACTCTCCTAGTAAACTGTGATCTCTGGCAGTACAGTGTGGCTGCAGATGAGAGGGGCTTCTGCCTGTCACAGTTCTGGAAGAGGCCAGCATTCATCTCTTTGGCCCTGGGGCGGGGAGGCAGTCCAGGAGAACTACTGTTGCCTACAAACACCACCCCCACAGCTCCCGTTGGCTGGAAATGAGGAACGGTGGCCAGTGGGAGCTGTATGGGTGGTGCCTGCAGACAGGGGCAGCATGTGGAGACACACGCCCCGCAACAGCCTGCAGAGGAATGTTGGCCCTTCTGGTAGCAGCATGGGGCTGGGGCAGGAACAGAGCCTGCCTTAGTGGCAGATCTCTGCACCCACGACTGGGAGTAATCCAAGACAAGTGCCCTCTGGTGGGAGATGGGACCTGAGCCTTCCTCCTGGAGCTGGCACCCCATATAACCTCCTGCACCCCAACTCCTGTACCCCAACCTGAACCTCACACTCCTGGGCTTGCTATCAGAGCCAGCATCCCATAACCACTCTTGTACCCCTTCACATGGCCATAGCTCAGACCCCGCTTCTGCATCCAACCTCCCTCCCAGAGCCTGCACCCCACACACAAACCTGCACCATCCTTGAGCCCTCTTTTTCATCCAGACTTTCTCCTGGAACTCACGCCCCTCACCTCCTCTTAGCCCTAATGCTGTGTCCCAGCTTAGAGCCTCCTCCTGAACCCAAACCCCTTCCCAGAGCGCCCACTCCCCAACACTCTGCCTGAGTTCAGAGACCCCTAGTGCAGCCAAACGACCTCCCAGGGCTTGCTCACCAATCCCCCACCCCAGGCTCACTCCAGACCACTCTCTCACACTGCAAACCCCTTGGCCCGAATCCAGATGTTGCACCCTCCTCAAATCCTTGCTCAAGCCCATTGCATGTAAGTGATGGTGGGGGAGAGCAAGTGATGGAGAAAAGGGAGGATTGAGTGAGTGGAGTAGGACTTTGGGGAAGGGTCAAGATAGACCCTAGCTTGCCTTAAAATTGAAAATATGAGGCTGGGAACAAAAAGGTTAGAGACCACTGCCTTAGACCAATTCTTAGGTCCTCTAGTTAGCAAGTTCTGTATAGCTCCTCTGGCTAGAGCAGACAACCTTTTCATGTTCTCCTGATCCCAGCCATGAACTGACCTGTGGATCACAGAATCATAGAATCCTAGGGCTGGAAGGGACCTCAGGAGGTCATCGAGTCCAGCCCCCTGCTTCAAGCAGGATCAACACCAAATAAGTCATCCCAGCCAGGGCTTTGTCAAGCCGGGCCTTAAAAAACCTCTAGGGACGGAGATTCCACCACCTCTCTAGGCAATGCATTCCAGTGCTTCACCATCCTCCTGGTGAAGTAGTTTTCCCTAATATCCAACTTACTCATCTCCTTCTGTAACTTCACACCATTGTTCCTTGTTCTGCCATCCATCACCACTGAGCACAGTTTCTTTCCATTCTCTTTAGAGTTCCCCTTTAAGAAGTTGAAGGCTGCTACTAAATCATCCCTAAGTCTCCTCTTCTGTAAACTAAGCAAGCCCAAATCCCTCAACCGCTCCTCATAGGTCATGTGCTCCAGCTCCTTAATCATTTTTGTTGCCCTCCGCTGAACCTGCTCCAGCACACCCACAACCCTTCTGTACTAAGGGACCCAAAAAAATAGACACAATATGCCAGATGTGGCCTCACTAGTGCCAAATAGAGGTGAACAACAACTTCTCTTGACGTCCTCAAAATGCTCCTCCCAATGCATCCCAATATGCCGTTAGCCTTCTTGGCTACAAGTGCACACTGTTGATTCATATCCAGCCTTTCATCCACCATAATCCCTCGGCCCTTTTCCACTGTACTGATGCTTAGCCAGTCTGTCCTCAGCCTATAACGATGCTTAGGATTCTTCCATCCCAAGTGCAGGACTCTACAATTTCTCCTTGTTGAACTGCATCAGATTTCTTTTGGCCCAATCCTCCAATTTATCCAGGTCACCCTCCCTGGACCCTCCAACATATCTACCTCTCGCCCTAGTTTGGTGTCATCCATAAACTTGCTGAGGGTGCAACCCAGTCCCTCATCCAGGTCATTAATAAAGATGTTGAACAACTCTGGCCCCAGAACCGAGCCTTGGGGCACTCCACTTGAAACCGACTGCCATCCAGATACTGAGCCATTGACTACTACCCCCATTGGGCCCGACCATCAGGCCAGCTTTCTATCCATTTTACAGTCCATAGGTCCAATCCATATTTCCTTAACTTATGGGCAAGAATGTTGTGGGGGACTGTAAGAAAAACTTTGCTGAAGTCAAGGTATATCACATTCACTGACTTCCCTGTGTCCACAGAGCCTGTTACCTCATCATAGAAAATAATCAGATTGGTCAGGCATGACTTGCCCTTGATGAATTCATGTTGACTACTTTTGATCACTTTCCCCTCTTCTAAGTGCTCCAAAAATGGATTCCTTGAGGATCCCCTCCATTTTTTTCCGAGGAGAGGAAAGGCTGACCAGTCTATAGTTCCCTGGGTTGTCCTCCCTTCCTTTTTTAAAAGGTGGGCACTACATTAGCCTTTTTCCAATCATCTGGAATCTCACCTGATCTTCAAGAGTCTTCAAAGATAATGGTCAAAGGATCGACAATGATGTCTACCAATTCCCTCAGTACCCTTGGGTGCATTAAATCCAGACCCATGGATTTGTGTACATCTAATTTTTCTAGGTAGCTCTTCACTCATTCTTTCCCCACTGATGGCTGCCCTCCACCTTCCCATACTGTATTGTGTAGCAGTGCTGCTCCCTATGGGGGGTCATGTATGGTAGGTGCACAGGATTTCCAACAGATGGCCTGGAAGGATCTGATGTATCTTATCACAGCATAGTAATTAGAAGACCTACCTGAAGGTTCTGAATGTCTGCTACATACAGCTTTATTCCTCTGTAAGTTACATTAATATCTAGACTATGCATTTCTATTTCCTTAGGACATCTGGATTCTACCAGAAAAGCAACAATATCACTCCCTAATGTACTAGGAAAACTGTAGTGACTTTGGGGATGGAAGTCTGAGAACTACCATATTTCACAAAAAATAACGAAGAACACACCAAGCTCTGAAAAGCCTTCAGATGGGGAGGGAGCAAGTAGGCAGGTTACCTTCAGGGAGATATCTACCATCTGTGAAGCTGAGGGGTGATTTTTATTAAGATTTGTAATTCACAGACCAAGGTCAAGACAAGAATCTACATTTTGCCAATTATCTGATAAGAGTAGCAATCCTTAAGAATCAAAGATTTGCCCAAAATGAGAGATTCTTGTGGGTTTTTTATAGAGCACCATGCTCAAAGTTATCATCTTGTCACTCCAAAAAGTGTTAGCTTTCAACAAGTCAGATGGAAATTTTGTTACAAAATAAAACACCTCAGCGTCCTTTGCATCAGATGACTTTGTGTTCACATATTCCTTGTAACACCAGCCTCCAATAGTCATGTAATATATCAATAGCATTTGTGAATTTCCTAACAGGATGTTTATCACTTGCTTAAAATAAGTGAGCGTAGTGCTCTTTCCTCTCAGCTTTCCAGATGGCAGGTTAATCAGCAATGTACATTATTTCAGGATATGTTCTCATTACAATATGTTTTGTACATGCATTGAGAGACTGAGAAGTGGTTTCAATCACATCTAAACCAGATCTAAGAATGGAGACCTGAAGGTTAATGAGAAGGTGATTACAGTTGGAGTAGCCTTGTTCTTCAGTCTTCTTTATTCTCTTCACCCTTAGCGACTGATTGGAAAAGGAAAAAAGTCAGAAGGAGGATACCACTTCTGAGATAAGGGGACCAGATCCTCTTCTTTCAAGTTTCTCTTGCTCGCTTTTGGTTTTCCAACTAGAACTAGATATAAATTGACACATCAAAGAGTTCCAACCTGGCCTAGCACATTTAGACTCAATTTTTTGTTTCCAAGTGTGTTTTGCCAAAGCATCTGAGCTAAATTATCTTCTTGATGTAGGGCTGTTAGGAACAGAATGATTCTGCCTAGGGCATGAACAAGGTTATTTCCCAAAGCAACACCAAAGGTTGTCAGCCCTCTCGCATCTATCAACAAAATAATTTCCAAACAATAATCTGTTGGAAATAAAGGACTGAGCCTGATAGCTCATAGCTTCAGACAAGTTATACTTCCTGTTTCCTCCTTGGGCCGCAACCTTCCATGTCCATGTAAGAGTCCAGACATGTTTCCCCTACAGGTAACTTGGTATCCGTACAGATAACCTTGTTCTTTGGATCTGACTTCAGGTAGGTTAAACAATATTCAAGATTGTTTCACCAACAGATGCTAATACTGAAAGGCTATGTCTAGATTACAACAATTTGACAACAGAAGTTTTTGTGAGACGATATCTTCTGACCAAACTTCTGTTAATAGATCGCGGCCTGACACCAAAACAGATTGAAAAAGCAATCTGCTCTGTCAACAGAGAGTGGCCAGCTGCTCTCTTGACAGAATAGCCCCCAGAATACCGTCATTCAGGGTCGCATGGCCGGCAATCCCTGGTGTGCTGTTGGCTGGTCTGTGGACGCATCCCACTGCTTCGTGGGAGAAGTACGTAGTGGTGGCTCTGTGGCAGCGGCTCTGGTGAGTCAGCGGCATTGAGTTAGAGTGGAGGGGTGTGGAGATGGTGCTGCCTGGCTCTGTGGGAGGACACTGAGTTAGAGCCAGGGTGTGAGGGAGACGTTGGGAGGGCCTGGCTCTCAGGGAGGGGACTGGGTTATATATACACTGAGTGTACTATGAAATTATAACAAGTGCTGAAGTGTACCACAAGGTGATAGAGGTTGCTGAGCACTGGCTTGAACACAGGAGTTTTGTGACTGACTCCTCCACTTGTTTGCTCAGAGCTACTTACTGAAGGCTTTTAGTGATGCCTGAAAAGAACGCTGTACAGACTTGGTAGATTTGCATCCCTTTCACTAGAAGGGAGGGAAGATACGATTTTACAAATAAACAATGAGGTCAGAAAGGGAGTACATTGTATTGAAAATGCTTCCTGTTACAGTAGAAGCTGAAGTGACAGGGGAACTATCCCCAGTTATATTTTCAGTAGATTTCCAGAGTGGTTATTTTCATACTCTGAAATGTTGGAAAGATAATGTCATAGTGATGGATCTCAGTACCTACATCTGGAATATTGCTCTAATTATTGACTTGAGACACCCTGGAAGGCTGCAAGCCACTATTTGTCTTTGCTCAACAACAACAAAAATCTTGTTTTTCCACACAGAGTGGTTTCTATTATTCCATTGTGTAGGAGATGGACTACTGCATCCATTGTCATCAGATTACGTAAAGAGTATTACTGAGATTGATGTTTTTTATACATTTACTTAAGGTAAAGGATAAATTAGCTCCACAACGAACTTTTTTATATTATCTTAAGCACACATTTTCTCAGACGGTTCATTCTCAGATGAGGGTCCACCCAGAAAGGCCTTCAGAGAGACGGGAATTGACCCAGATCTGGGGGACCCAAAATCAAAACAAGTTTTTTTGAAGTGGACGGTTTCCCAGAGAATGCCAGCCTCAGTCTTCTAAATCTCAGAAAACACAGCAATAGCCTCCTCCAAATGAGTAATCTCTATGCTGGTCCCCGGAGAAGCAGAGACTCCAGCAGGAAAAAACTGCTCATATAAAATAGTTTGAGGACTCTCCTACCAGGAGATGGGACTTATTCTCTGAAGCCTCAGTAATTGCTTTGTCTCTATGCTCTCCAAAGAGGTTACCAAAAGAATATGTGTAAAGCTATCAGAGTTTAGCCTGCAGTTTTAGTTTCAGCAATTCAAGTCATAGTTTTCCTCTGAGATATCCTTGGGAATTTTGAACATACAGAAAATTGGCTCTAAAAAGCTGCTGGGGAAATCCTTTATGCAGTAGGATCTTGTTTTAAAATGCACTCATAATGACTTTCCAGCATCAGTACACCTCCATAACAAGAGACTGCAGTAGATACTCTCCACGATAAAGCTCAGTGATGATCTTATACCATCTGTGGATTTGGCATAAATACTATCGGACAATATGCCCTTCAGTAAAGAGGCTGTAGCAGGCTTAAACTTACATAGCTTATACAAGACCTTTTGTTCTTACATAAAAGCATGTCTCAACAGGGAATTCCCACTATGCCTTAATCAAACATGTATAAACCACAGGAGGAAAAATTATACAGCTCATATTGAAAAGGCACTTTAGAGCTTCATTTTCTAAAAATATAAGGACCTATGAAGCAGTGTTCCCATATACTTATACATGTACATAGTACCTATTTTGAAGTGCCATACATGTACTTAAAATATGTATTCTATATTTACGACTTGTATTTAGGTATATTTTAAAATACATTCACAGCATAAATAGTTATTTTATCTGCAAGTACTTCTTCATAATAGTTATTTGAAACAATCACATCCCTTCCACTGTTGGGGATTCTGGCTGGACCCCAGAACCTGCTGTCTTGGCTTGGGAAGTAGAGTAGGAAACACCAGCCCTTAGGCATGGTCCAATTCTGAAGGAGCTGTTAGAAACTGGAATCTAAACATAATATAATCTAGAACATAAGAACATAAGAACATAAGAATGGCCATACTGGGTCAGACCAAAGGTCCATCAAGCCCAGCATCCCATCTGCCGACGGTGGCCAATGCAGGTGCCCCAGAGAAGGAGAACAGAAGACAAGTGATTTATCTCCTGCCATCCATCTCCTGCCCTTGTTATGAAGGCTAGGGCACCATACTTTATCCCTGGCTAATAGCCATTTATGGACCTGACCTGCAAAAATTTATCAAGCTCTTTTTTAAACCCTAATAGAGTCCTGGCCTTCACAGCCTCCTCGGGCAAGGAGTTCCACAGGTTGACTGTGCGCTGTGTGAAGAAAAATTTCCTTTTATTAGTTTTGAACCTACTACCCATCAATTTCATTTGGTGTCCCCTAGTTCTTGTATTATGGGAAAAGGTAAATAATTTTTCTATATTCACTTTCTCCACACCATTCATGATTTTATATACCTCTATCATATCGCCCCTCAATCGCCTCTTTTCCAAACTGAAAAGTCCCAGTCTCTCTAGCCTCTCCCCATATGGGACCCTTTCCAAGCCCCTAATCATCTTAGTCGCCCTTTTCTGAACCTTTTCTAATGCCAATATATCTTTTTTGAGGTGAGGAGACCACATCTGCACGCAGTACTCGAGATGTGGGCGTACCATAGTTTTATATAGGGGAAGTATGATATCTTTTGTCTTATTATCGATCCCTTTTTTAATAATTCCTAACATCCTATTTGCCTTACTAACTGCCGCTGCACACTGCGTGGATGTCTTCAGAGAACTATCCACTATAACTCCAAGATCCTTTTCCTGATCTGTCGTAGCTAAATTTGACCCCATCATGTAGTACGTGTAATTTGGGTTATTTTTTCCAACATGCATTACCTTACACTTACCCACATTAAATTTCATTTGCCATTTTGAAATGGCACGTTTAAGATTCTTTTTCGTGGTCATTCCATGCTTATTCGTGTACATGAATAAAGTGTCACTGTTGCTTTTTTTTTCTTCTCTCTTCCACTATATGCTCATTATTTATATACTTGTCCAAATAGTGACCAGTCAATCTCACTGAATAGGGGAGTAAATATTTAAGTACTATTTCCACAGCTTATGTGTTTTTGCAAATATTTCTGTAATGATGTACTTGGCACTTATTCTTCAGTCCCTTTTTATCAATACTTATGGCAACACTGCCATGAAGAAAGACCCACTGATGTTTAACGCTGGGCAGTTTAGTTGACAGTCTGTGGTATCTCATTTAAAGCCACAGCATCAGAGATTGTGCCTACCCTTTAGAAGACCCTTTAGAGGAGAGACACTTTCATGAGTGGTCTTCAGGCTTTCTGCGATCCCTTTGAATTTGTGACCAGGGAGCTGAGCTAACAGAAGCAGCTAACAGGGAGTTTCACATGGGAGTTCTTCAGGTGAAGGAGGAGCGATTACAGGCCCCTTGAGGTAAGTGTCTGTCTGTGGTGTGTGTGCTGGGGGTTACTTGCTGGTTGTGTAAAGATTCTGTACGCTGAGGTTGTGTTTGTCTGTTTATTTGGAGATCCAGGTGCGGAGCTGTTTGTTTGAAGGACTATGTGCTGAGGCCAGCAGTTGGAAGCTGTGAGGTTCTTAATGAGGCTTTGAAGCCTAATCCATTGTTCATTCATCAAGCCTTAATCAGGGGATGGGGCTATCAGGAAGGCCAGAAAGATATAAAGCCTGCTAGTAAAGTGACCAGGGAGCTTGTGGCCAGGGAGCTGAGCTAACAGGAGCAGCTAATAGGGAGTTTTGTGTGGGAACACAGAGAGGGAGTTTTGAAGGGGGCTAGATACATTTGGCGTTCTTTAAAACCTCTTTTAAATTAAACTAACCCAAAAACTACCTGATTTTAAAAATACCCTAACAAAAATCTAATTCTGTAGGAGGAAATATAGTGAGAAGCCCAGCAGCAGAGTGGGTCTTTTTCTGTTTACTGCACTTAATGAGGCACGTATGATTATTTTCCTTAAGGACAGGTGACGTGTGTACATTCGATGCAAGGAGCTCCTGGCTTAACTTTACTGGAGTCATTGTGGATAGATCTATGAAAACATCCACTCAATGTGCTGCAGCAGTCAAAAAGGCAAACAGACTGTTAGGAATCATTAAAAAATGGACTACGGGCCACCAACTGAAATTAACGGGTAGCAGGTTTAAAACTAATAAAAGGAAGTTTATCTTCATGCAGTGCATAGTAGGCCTGTGGAACTCCTTGCCAGAGGAGGTTGTGAAGACTTTAACAGGGTTCAAAGAAGAACTTGATAAATTCATGGACATTAGGTCTATCAACGGATAATAGCCAGGATAGGTAGGAATGGTGTCCCTGGTCTCTGTTTGTCAGAGGCTGGAAATGGATGTCAGGAGAGGGCTCACTTTTGTGACAACATCTTCTGTTCACTCCCTCTGGGGCATCAGGAACTGGTCTTTGACTGAAGACAGGATACTGGGTTAGATGGACCTTTGGTCTAATCCAGTATGGCTGTACTTATGAGTGGTTGTGAGCAACAGCTTTTCTGGTCCCTGGACCTGAGAGAAATGAGGGAAATCCACTGCCAGGAAGACTGAAAAGACAGTTTGCAGGCATTTGCCCTGAACACTTCCCTAGGAAAAAAATAGCCACTTGGTAACTTTCTGAGGCTGGAAACGGACAGGAGATAGCTTCAGCTCCTAAGGAAGGGGATCTAGCTGGTGAGCCCAGGCTGGGCACAGACTGATCCCACAGAAAGAGAAATGAGCTGGAGTTTCTGGAGTCAGAAATGTGGCAGAAGCTGGCACCTTTTGACACCTTTATCTTCTGGACAAAATAGTTTATGAGAAAAGAGATGATTTGCAGTCCTATACAGCATTTCAGCACAGACCTAGCTTATGTGCTGACTAGGAGCAGGAATTTAGTTAAAAATCTTTTTTGACATCTGCACAAGCTCTCCTACAAAGGGTGAGGAGTCTGCCCATTGTAAATATGTTGGGGTTAAAACTTTTAACCTCTGCCTCTACGCTCACTCAGGAGCCGTTCTTGACATCAATAGCATCTGGAAGAGGACAATGACCAAGACAGCAACTTAATGAGGATAGGTTAAACAAGGTTCAAAAGACATGGTGACAAAAGTCCCACAATTAGGTATTTAAAAAGTGACCTCAACAGAGGAAAAGAATTTGGGGAGTGGTGATAATGGAAAATAAAAATATAGGGTCATAAGAGCAAGACAGAGGAAGTGGGGCAATCTGCTCACCACCTAGGATACAGGGAGGATGGGGAGTAAACATGAAGAAGTGAAAGTATTAGTGCATAAGCTAAATTGTGACTTAATGAGCATCCCCGAGACTTGGTGGCATGAATCTCATAACTGAAATATTTGTAAAGAGAAAATAATTTATTCAGTGCAGACAGGTAGGGAGAAAGGGGAAGTGATATTTCATTATACATCACAAATATTCACACTTGTTCTGAAGTCCAGAGGGGGATGAGAGGTAGACCAGTTGAAAGTCTCTTAAGAATAAAAGAAGAAAAAAAAAACCCTTGAGTTTATGTCATGATAGGATCTATCATAGACCATCAAATCAAGAAAAAGAAGTGGATGAGGCATTTCTCGAACAAAGAGAAACATCCAAACACAATACCTGGTACTAATGAGCAAGAATAACTGCTCAGACGTCTACTGACAAATGAACATGGCAAAACATAATAACTCCAATAAATTCTTGGAATGCACTGAAGCTAACTTCTTAAGAATATAAGAACAGCCATGCTAGGCCAGATCAAAGGTCCATCTAGCCCAGCATCCTATCTTCTAATGGTGGCAAATGCCAGAGGGAAGGAACAGAACAGGTAAGTGAAGGGATGCATTTCCTTGTTGCCCATTCCCAGCCCTGACAAGCAGAGGCTAGGGACACCATCTCTGCCCATCCTGGCTAATAGACATTGATGGACCTATCCTTCATGAATGTATCTGTATATCTACCTATCTTTTTAAACCCTGTTGAAGACCTGGCCTTCACAACACACACTGGGAAGGAATTGCACAGGTTGACTGTATGTTGGTTGAAGAAATGCTTCCTTTTGTTTGGTTTTGAACCTGCTACTTATTAATTTTATTTAATGACTAATTTCATTTAGTTCTTTTTACGTAAAGGAGTAAATAACTTTTCCTTACTTATTTTCTCCACACCAGTTGTGACTGTATAAATCGCTGTCAAAATTCCCCCACCCCTATTCTTAATCCACCTCTCCTCAAATGGCAGCAATTCCATACCCCAATAATTTTTGCTGCCCTTTTTTGAAACAATAAAGATGTGGGCATACAACGGATTTAGACAGAGGGAATATGATATTTTCTGTTTTATTATCTGTCACTTTCTTAATGAGTCCCAAACATTTGTTTGCTTCCCTTTTTTTTCTTTTTGAGTGCAACTGCACATTGAGTGGGTGGATGCTTTCAGAGAACTATCCACAACTACTTCAAGATCTCTCTCTTGAATGGTAACAGCTAATTAGAAGCCATTATTTTATATGGGTAGTTGGGACTTGGTTTTCCAACATGAATTACTTTGCATTTATCAACACTGAATTTTACCTATCATTTTATTACGTAGTCATACATCTTTGTGAGATCCTGTTGAAGCTCTTCACAGTCTGCTGCAGATTTAACTCTCTTGCACAATTTTGTATCATCTGCCAATATTGTGACCTCACTGATTACCCATTTCTCCAGATCTGTTGTGTACATGTTGAATAGAACTGGTCCTAGTACAGGCCCCTGGGTGACAATGCTAGTTACCACTCTCCTTTCAGAAAACAGCCCACTTATTCCTACCCTTTGTTTCCTATCTTTTAACCAGTTGTCAAACCTTGAGAGGAATTTCCTTCTTATCCCATGACAGCTTACTTAAGAGCCTTTCATGAAAGACCTTGTCAAAGGCTTTCTGAAAATCTAAGCATACTTTAACCACCGGATCCCATTTGTCCACACGCTTGTTGACCCCCTCAGGCCAAGTCTACGCAATAAGCCTCAGTCGATAGAAGTTACTGTCAGAAGGGATCTCCTGGCAAAGCTTCTGTCAACGGATTGCATCTACACATAAAAACAGATCAAAAGAGCAATCCACTCTGTCGCCAGAGAGCAGCCAGACTGCGCAGTCCTCTCTCAACAGAATGGCTGACCAGAAGCTCTGCAAACAGGGCTGCCAGGTGATGGAAGCCCTGTCTGTTGACAAAAGGGCCCCGGAGCATCTACACAGCTGTTTTGTCGACATAATATTGAGAGAGGTGTTAAACCTGAGCAGGGACATGTATGTGCTGCTGACAGATCTGCTGGGTTTTGTGGACAAACTGTCAACAAAGCGCATTTGCCATGTAGACGCTCTGCAGTTTTTTCCAGTAAAAGCCCAGTTTTGCTAAGAAAAACCTCTCACATAGATGTGGTCTCAAAGAATTCTAGTAGATTTGTGTGTGTGTGTGTGTGTGTGTGTGTGTGTGTGAGTGTGAGTGTGAGTGTGAGTGTGAGTGTGAGTGAGAGAGAGAGCGCACGCGTGAGAGAGAGAGAGAGAGAGAGAGAGTTTATTTCTATCACTAATGTTTGAGTTAAAAGTGATATAAGGCAGGATATAGATACTCTTCCTTTTAACAAGTCTTCCTCATGAGTGGCTTCTACTTATACTTGGAACCAGAAAAAATATTTATTCTATCTGCAGTAACTGGAAATTTGACACTAATATGTTGTTCTTCAAAGATATTGTAGAAATATTAGTCATACAATATTAAAAATGACTACCCAAGGGTGGAGACACATTTGGATAGAATCCGCCCTCGAGTCCTGATGAACACTGCATGTCAAAGGCCACAGATGTCACTTATATCCTTCGTCGCCAGTAATAACCATAACAGAAGATATATTGTAAATCTAAACTGTTCCAGATAAATGTTCTAGAAGCGAAAAAAATAAAAAGGCATGACAAAAATAGTGTCCTTGTACACACTGAGCCACACTCTGTCTCTCTCTCAAATATTTTATTGATATATATATATGCTAGATAAAAGGAACTATTGCTTTAGAGACATGTGAAAGTATTTAATCAGCCAATGACTCAGTCTCAACTTGCACCTCTTACATATACTTCTGCTTAATTTATTTTTAACATTTAGTAGCTTTTGGAAACTTTTTCTAAATATCTATAATGACTAACTCTCATTTGGTTTTATGTAATTGGAACAAACATTTCTAATCTGTTAGCTAACCACACGCTCATAATGTAGAAGTCTATGGTTAAACAAATACATCTTTTGTGGGGGAAGAGGGGATCTTGTTCTGAAAATTCTTTTGGTGTTCCAGAAGGAATGAAATAGATGGATATATTTTAGCACAGGTTTTTGCACATTTATACACGCTCATTTTCTCCTATGCTGCTGTTTTATGTGACCCAGTGCACATGAATACTCCAAATCCTGAGACATGTGAAGAACAGAAAACTGATTCATATATCTGGCAAGCGTTTATAACTGTGCTCACATACTATGAATTTCATATGCGGAAATTCTGATTTATAATTTTATGATCATATAAAGAATGGAAATTTCAACATTTATGAGTGACATTTAAAAGATAACTTGTATAACATGTAATACTAAACAAACCAGCAAGTTTAATCTCTTCTTAGTTGGCTAAATTGGTAAATTACACTTCTATTTATTTATATTTAAAACTACAAGAGACACCTAGTGAAGCTTTGAGGCAGCATAACACCTGCCACAATCACACAACACTGAAGTAATTCCATCAGGAACTGAGCCAGTGAGATGCCGACAGAAACCTATTTTCATCACTTTATCACACAAGGATGCACACCATTTAGTCCCCTTCAACAACCCTCTCATAACAGGGTTTTGACTTTTTCGGCATGCCCAAAAAGGACATGAAGTCCCAGAAGGCCATCAAGCTATTCTTGATCATGGAGGGAGAAAACAGGTGTCTGCACCCTCACAGAGAATTCCCCACAAATAGGTATTGTCCCCATTTCTAGCGGAGTTGCAGTGCAGCACAGCTGTGGCTGTAGGACATAGTGGAGAGGCATTCCCTCAGATAACCTGATTCCTGGTCACATATGGTATCATATGCTGCTAGCAAGACTCCCAGCTCAGTAAGTGTTCTTACCCCCATAATCACTAGGTACCCAAATGCAAATTAGCAGTGTCAAGGCTGTTCCCCATTCTGACATTCTGAGTGCAGAAAGTGGGGGCCTGCAAGAGACCTTAAAAACATTTTGCCTCTATAGGCTTCTGCTTAAAAAGCTTCACAAGATCAGATTTCCTGACTTTGGGAAGTAGCTGCCACCACCCAAGTGAGAAATCGCTTCTTTAAAGCCCAGGACAATTCACTTGGGTTATCTCCCTGTGGGATAACCCCAAGCTCTTAACCCTCAGTTAGGAGAGAGCTTGAAAACAAAGAGAAAGAAAAGCTGCAATCTGATAACTAACCTTTCAGTCTTAAAACAAAAAGCAGTCAAGTAGCACTTTAAAGACTAGCAAAATGGTTTATTAGGTGAGCTTTCGTGGGACAGATCCACTTCTTCAGACCAGTCTGGCTCTGGTCTGAAGAAGTGGGTCTGTCCCACGAAAGCTCACCTAATAAACCATTTTGCTAGTCTTTAAAGTGCTACTTGACTGCTTTTTGTTTTGATAGTGTATAGACTAGCACGGCTTCCTCTCTGTTACTTTCAGTCTTAGGCATCCATACACACACAAGATCCACTGTTTACAGTCAAGCCCTTAGGTGCAATCGCATTTGCTCTGACCCTGACAGAGACCAAAAACTACAAGATCGCTACCAAATAGTCATAAACCTGAATTAACAAATCGACAGGGCCAGATGAATATCCAGAAACCAGATACTTCAAGATAGGCCCATAAAAAACAACAACAGACCACCACTGGTCATTACCCACAGCCCCCAACTCAAACAACTGCAATGCATCATTAAAGACCTACAACCCCTCCTTAATCAGGATGCCACACTCCAGAAGACCCTAGGTGACAGGCCTGTTCTCTCCTACAGACAACCCCCCAACCTTATGAGGATTGTCACCAGAAACCACAGACTATACCACAATAATACCAATCCTGGAACTTTTCCTTGCAACAAGCCCTGGTGCCAGCTTTGTCCACATATCTATTCTGGAAATACCATCACTGGACCTAACCAGGTTATTCACAGAATCACAGGCACATTCTCATGTTCCTCTACTAACACCATATATGCCATCATGTGCCAACAATGCCCACATACATTGTATATAGGACAAACAGTAAACACGCTTCGACAAAGAATGAATGGACCCAAAATAGACATCAAAAAGCTCTTAACTCACAAGCCTGTCAACCAACACTTTAATGGAGTGGGCCATCCTGTTAACGACCTGACAGTCTGTGTTTTACTGAAAAGGAACTTTAAGAATCACCTGCAAAGAGAGATTGCCGAACTCTCTTTTATATTCGAAGTTGACACCTTAACACGTGGTTTGAACTGGGATGCCAATTACCTGGGTCGTTATATGGACTCTTTCACATTGTTTTATCTGATTCTTGACTTCCTCCCCTCCTACCGCCCTGCTGCTCTTCTGATTTGCCCACCTTCATTACAACTTTTCTGATTTGTCAACCTTTAACTATTTTTGGTTCTCTGTGCCTTAAATATTGAGTCTGTTCTAGTATGGCTATGGTCTGAAGAAGTGGGTCTGTCCACGAGAGCTCACCACCTAAGAAATTATTTTGTTAGTCTTTAAAGTGCTACTGGACTGCTTTTTTGTTTTGATAGTATATAAACTAAAACGGCTCTCCCTCTGTTACTTTACACCCTTCTCTAGGACACAGAAATCAATCATCGCCTTGATTTATTAACAAAACAAAAGACATACATGACAAAGCATATTTAGTTGTTTGGTCTTACAGAGCAACTAAAAAAATAGATTAAAGCACAGAGAATTACTTCCCTGGGATTCAGTTAAAAGTTACAGTGTACAGTTTGAACAGGGACAGCAGTTATCTTTTAAATGCTTTGATGTTTGACCTCACTCTTAACTTCTTCCCCCACCCCCACCACCCCACTCTGCTCTTCTGATTTGCCAACCTTGATAACAATTTTTCTGATTTGTCAACCTTGATAATTTTTGGACCTCTGTGCTTTATACTCTTACACTTCTTTTTAAATACAGAGTTTAATATTTTATTGTTCCTAAAAAATTCTCAAATATAACCAAAGGAAATTAAAGCCCCTACTGAACTGACACAAGGAGGACTGAAGGAATCAAACCTTCTTTCTACTTCACAGCTAATGTTCTCTCACAGATGATCAGATTTAATAGAACACCTGCATTTTGACCTCAGGAACTGGTTTAAGCTCAGTGGTCATGTAAGGTGAATTTCACCGTAATGCAGAAGACCTGCACGCAATCATTTTCACTACCTAAACCTTGGCCAAGTGCATGGCCTGAATACTAACTACAAAATCAGGAAATATTAACTGGCCTTTCATAAGGACTCAACATGGCATGTAAAATTTCACCATCATCAACCACCACTATGGGCTCAAGGCCCATTGGTGTTTGATGCCTCCCTCACTATTTCCATCTATCTTTCCTTGTCCACTGCGAAGTGGCTTAGTTTCTGTAGACTAGTTCCACGTCCATCTACCATATCATCCACCCATTCTCTGTGGAGCCTGCCTCTCCTATTTGAACCATCCACTGTGGTCTTAACTTTTTGCTCATCGTTCATTCTGCACATATACCTGAATAGCTGTAACTTCTGTTGTATAACTTTCTGCAATAGGTTCTCTTTCAGCTGTATCTTTCTATATAATTCCTCATTGGTGACCTTCTGCATCCATCCTATTCTCAGGATCTTTCTATAATAACTCCTCTCAAATGCCAATATCCTTCTCTTGGAATCTTCCGTTATCTTCCTGGTCCCACATCCATATAACATGCTTCTGAATACTCACATTTTCAAGATGCTCAGCCTCGTTCCTAAGCCAATTGGTTTGCTTCTCCAGATCTTACCCATCACCTTCAAACTCACTCCTGCTTTCTCTATTCTAGTCACTATTTCCTTCTTACAATCTAAATTACATGTCATGTTGCTCTTCAGATGTGTGAACTTCTCTATGTTCTCCAGTTCAATCCCGTCTACACTGATCTCCTTTCCTATTTCCTTATCTCCAAATACCATTGTCTTTGTTTTGTCGATGTTCATAATCAGTCTGTACTGCTTCCCTTCCTCTTTTACACCTGCACTGTTCTCACTAGCTTTTCTTCAACTTCTTTGATAATAACTGCATCATCCATGAACCTCAAGTTTTAAATTTTCATCCTGTGCACAGGTACCTCTGCCTTGACCTTATCCATTACTTTCTCTAGGTGGTGATGAAGATACTCAGCAATATCAGATCTCCTTGTCTCGTACCTCCACTCATTCTAAACCAACTTCCCAACTCTCCACACATTCTCACCACTGCCTATGCATTGTCACTGATATACTTCAACAACCATACAAGTCTGCTATCCACTCCATATGACTCCTAAACCACCCAAATCACTTTCTGATCTATACTGTTAAATGTCTTCTGAAAATCAACAAAGCAATTAAGATGTTCTTGTTCTTTTGTCAAGCCTTCTCCACTATCAATCTTAGTGCTAACATTTGCTGTATGGCACTTCTATCTTTCCTGAATCCCGCTTGCTCATCCGCTAGATCTTTTTCTATCTGAGATCTCAGTCTCTCCGTCAGTATCATCATGAGCACCGTATGTAGATGACTTGTTAGGGCAATCGTTCTGTAGTTCTTGCACTCCAACAAGCTTCCTTTCTTATGTATTGTCACTAGCACAGATCTTGTCCATTCCTTCACTTCTTTCCACGTTAAATTACATTGTCAGTGTATGTCCTGAATCATACTTTCTCCACTGTATTTGATCAACTCTTCCATGATCTTATCATTTCCAGGGCTCTTGTTGTTCTTTAGTCGTTTCACTGCTCTTTCTACTTCCTCCTTCAAAGTATCAGTCTTGCTCTCAATGCTCGGTGGTGATATCTCTTTCAGTTCTTTGATCAGTCTCTTTCAGACACTGGGGTCCAACTGTGCTCTGTACAGATCGATGAAATATCTTGTCCATCACTGCACAACCTCCTCCTTGTTCATGAGCACCTCGTCATTTTCATCTTTGATCACCACCTGCTTTGGCTGCTGCTTCCTATTAATATTCCTGATCATCTTATACACCTCCCTGATATTACACTCACCAAAATACCTCTCTATATTTTCATGCTGCTCCTCTAACCATTTTGCCTTATCCATTCTGGCTGCTTTTCTTACCTCATTGTGTTTCACTCTGTATTGTTGTTCTGGCCTCTCTGAAACATCCCTTCTGATCTTCAGCACTCTCTTCCCTTGGACCAACCCCTAGAGGCTTCATGGCGGAGTTCATGCAAAATTTGCTGCACAGTTAAAATTCTCTCTCCATGCATGCTTTGCTTCTCCTCTCAGTCATTTAAATTCACCTCTATTATTCTACTCTTGATTATTATTAAGAGATGAATTTGCAACTTTCTTTGATAAGAAAATCATTTAAAACATGGAATAGTACAACAACTATAAATTCAGCTCACATCTCTCCCCCTTTTCACTTTCTCCCTGCTACTTTCTAATCACAATCTGACTAACATTGTTCTGCCTATGAATAACACATCCTTCCCTTGAGCCACTTCCAGCCCACATTACATTGTCCTATCTTTTGTCTAGTACTAATTATATTGCTGCCATTATCAACAGCTCTCTCTCTCAGGTAGTATTTACCCTAGATTGTTTTTAATAGTGACTTTTCCAGAAATCCATTCCTCCCCCAACAGAGCTGAGAAGTTAATTTTCTTTCCAGTCTCT
This sequence comes from Carettochelys insculpta, assembly GCF_033958435.1. Lineage (NCBI taxonomy): Eukaryota > Metazoa > Chordata > Testudines > Carettochelyidae > Carettochelys > Carettochelys insculpta. The sequence continues at coordinate 14,941,536 of NC_134148.1, forward strand.
GTTGCCACTATAAAGTTCTTACATAATGTTTCTTTCTGCAAAATTGCCTGTTATCAGTCTAGGTTCTGATTTGATTGAGGTACATTAAATGAGAGCTTAATTGCATGGTGCATTTCCCTGATAAAGGACAGCATCAGCCTTATTAAGACACTAACTCAAGAATGCTATAACTGGAAAGAAGTGGTAAGATACACCTCTGTACTTGCTTGCCTGTAACGTTTGGCCCCTCAGGGTAATGACCCTGCAATGTTGGCTACGTTCCAGATACAACATGGCATAGAGACATTTACAGTTACCAGTGGGGATCATACCTGGTCCCATCCATATTAAAAACGTAGTTCTCTACCCATGAGAATAACAAAGAATTTATTTGTTTGGAGGCAGTAGGCTTCTATAACCATTGGAGACAAGCACTGAAGGAAAACAGAGCCACAAACAGTAGGCTATTTTGTTACAGACAGGATACCAACAGGAGATCCCAGCTTCATAACATTTTGATAGTTGTTTCTAAAGTCATCATTAGTGAAAAAAATATCAACATATGAACATTTTCTGCAATCAAATATAGATTTCTTATAAGCAAAACCATACTCCGTCCATCGTAAAGGATCACCAATGGCTTCAGATGTATATACACTTCTGATTCATATTAGCCTTCTTATTTGCAGACTTAGAGCACCTTATTTCCTGATATGATTGTTCCTTTTTCTCCTTCTATTGTCCACTGTATACATCGCTGGGTACACGGTACATCCCTATTAAAACTCAAGAAGCAATCATCTGCCAACTTCTACATCAAGCTGCAAATGTTGCTGAAATAAGAAATTTGCATCTGTACTCCTAAGAAAGAAAAATGATTTAACACAAAAATAAGCAAACAAACCAACCAACCAACCAACCTTGGACAGACCATCCTGTCTGAATTCAATCCCTCTTGATAGCGAAATGAGAATTTTTTAAAGATAACATTTACATATTAAAAATGTGTACCCTTCCATTTACCAAAACTTTAATGGTATTTTAAGGGGTAAAAAAAAATAATGCTTCTGTAGGTTTCTGAGTGAGCCTGCTAAATATAGGGAAAGTGATACTATGAAGAAGGATTATATAATAAATTAAACACAAAGAGGAGAAAGAACATGGAAAAATCCTTTTGTGGTTTAAATTACAATTTTGTAGAAATTTCTGTTTGTTACAATATAATCCACCCAATTCCTCCTTCGTACAGGGGTGCTGGAACAATTATTGAAGTTGCAGATGTTGAGTGCTACCGTACCACACTGTAAACCCTGTGTATAATGGAAACCACTTCGAAGTCCGGGGGTGCTGCAGTGCCCCCCCCATACACACACCTAGTTCCAGCACCTGTGCCTTCATAAAAGCAACCTCTGAAATGTATGATCACATCAGTTCTGTCAAGCCTCAAGAGACAAACAAAATTTTACACCATTTGTAAAGAATATGGATCAACTCAGATCAGTCATGGCAGATTGTCACTAAAGGATAAGAGAACTCCAGCCCTATTGTGATCCTTTCTGAACATGCCTTCACATTACCTGGACACCAGTCAATAAATATTGTCAAATTAAACTCTATAACATTTTGTCCCACCTACACATCCCTAGGTACATGAAATGCGCTGGGTCACATTTTCAGACCAGGCCTCTGTTTTTGATATACCAGCTTTCACTCACGCAACTGCAGCATGCATGGAAAAGTGGACATGCAATCATTTGGGCACAGAATTTTGGCAGTTGCAAGTCACGCTATCTGCTCCACACATGCAAAATATTTTCACAAACACAAATTGGTGGCATACGCAAAGGATGATGAATACTTAGAGAAGCCTTCTAGAGACTAGCTGAAATTGGTCCCTAAAGCAGCATTCAAGAGAGAAGTCACAATGATATCCAACCAGCTCTAATAACTTCTATTTAAGGCAATCATACAGTATTTTCTCTATGATCGCCAAAGGTAATGCAGTGCATTCGTGCAAAACTTTCTCTGCTCTATCTGTCTGATCTATTTTTGCATTTCATCTGCAAGCTCAGGCAGGAGCACACTTTGAAGCTAAACCAAATTAAGACCATTTTAATGACATTTATCTGTTTTCAATTCACAGCTTTAATTCATTTGGATTAATTTGGGATTTCCTGTGTAGACAAGTCCTAGGAGGAACTGTTAAGGTAAAAAGCTCTCACCCAAATTCATTGAGGAGTGACACAATGGGAGAAGAAATGTAACACTAAATGCATAATCTGATCAATTTGTATGAAGTCCTACCAGATGCAATAGGAAGAGGAATTAAAAACAAAGAGGAACCCACAAGGCTACTAAAACTTTGGCAGTATTTACAGTAGTCCCTTGAATTATGCATGGGTTGTGTTCTCATGCACCCTCACAAAACTCGAATTTTGCGTAAGTCAGGGAGCAGTTTTTTTCCCCAGCAGAACGCACATTCTGCATCCGGGAAAGCAGCAGGAGCACCCGGAGCTCCGTTTGAAAGGTAAGTCCTGGGTTGGTGGGGTGGGGGGCAGTTGGGGAGGGTTAAATCTGGTGGTGGGTTAGGGTCATGGGGGTTAAGCCCGGGGTGGGTTACGGCTGCAGGGTATAAGTACAGCGGGAGCTGGGCACAGGAGGTGGTGTGAGCTGAGGCCATGCAGGGTGGGGGTAAACCAGGGCTAGAGGGCTTTGAACCAAGGCCGTGCTGGGGAGCTGAACTGGGGCTGCGTGGTGCGGGGGGGTTGAACTGGGGCCACATGAGGCGGGGAGTGATGAACTGGAGCCATGCAGGGGGGTTGAGCCAGGGCAGCAGGGAGCAGGATTTGGAATTCAGTTAATGAGAGTAAAGTGCAACTTGAAATTGCGCATTTGGAGGGACTACTGTAGTCTATTTCCACTAAAAATAGGTGCACATACAGGATGTGGTCTTTTTTGCAGGGGATGTCTGAAATGTGCATGAATCTTTTCTGAGAATATGTCTGATGGAGGGTTGTTTGAGCTAGCCAACCAAATACATCACACCTGGCCCCCGTCTGGGTACATACTGATATTTTTAGCATGCTAGAACATCTCTGGTATACTTGCAGTGCAGACATATCCTTAGTACATTTTAGGCATCTCACTATCTTAACCTTGCACTGAACTTTTTTTTTAACCAGATGTTGAATTCTACAAGCCTTCACTGAGTATTACCAACAGCAGAAAAAAGTGCTCAGACATACTAACAAAGTCAAGATATCCTGGAAATAAACTAAGGTGTTTTTTGCACTCAGTTGATTGAATGCTCTGAAAGCACTTCCTTTCTATTCTCATCAAGTCATTAGTCTTTATAATTTGGACCAATCATAAGTTAGCTTAGACCAGGGGTCAGCATGTGAACCAACTGAGAGTGGCAGGAGGCGGGAGCTCCGGCTCTGCCCCTCCTGCCCCAAGCAGCAAGGCAGGAGGCTGGAGCATGGGGCTGGAGCCAGAACCCACTCCACAGAGCCCCCACTGCTGTGTGGGGCTGGGCCTGGAACCCCACCACAGTGCAGGGCCACGGCTGGAGCCCCTCACCGTGGCACGGGAATGAAGCCGGAGCCAGGGTTCTTTCTGCAGCATGGGGCTGGGCCCAGAGTACGGGGCCCCTGCCAGATTCCCCACCCTGCTGTGGCATGGGGCTGAGGCTGGAACTCATGGGCCTGGGGCCCAACCAGAGCTGGAGTACAGGGCCCAACCTGCACGTGAGGCAGTATTCCAGAAGCACAGGACCCCAGCCAGATTTTAAAAAATACCACTGGCACTCAGACCATACACAGAAGTCAAAAGGTTAAATTTGGCACTCCACCTCAGAAAGGTTGCTGACCCCTGACCTAGACTTTAATTCTCATCTCTGAACTATACTCATACACAAATCAACTCAGTAGCCTGATTTCATCACCCCAGCTGTCCCTAATACACATGCACAGTTGAAACTTTATACTTCATTAGTGCATGAGAACTTGAAGCATATATCAATGATACCCTTGGAAGTAGGATGGCAAAACAACTGAAGTGAAGAGAGGTGGTGATCTGGAACAGGAATGCTTCAGGAAGCAATAGGGAACTGTGCATACTTCTTTAGAAGGCTCAGTTGCAATTCAGTCAAGCATCTACACTTCTGAAGGTTATTCAAACCCATTTCCATCTAAATGTTATAAATTAAAGAATAAAGAATCATTACCTCAGCACAGGAGACTGGACTTTATGATCTCTCCTGGTCCCTTCCAGCCTTTCATTTCTATGATTCTATGATCATCCTTCAAGTTGGAGAGCATAGATTTGAGATATCCTGAAATTTAATGCAGCCTCTTTCTGCTTATCGTGCTTAATTTCCAAATTTAGTGGTATATTTGAAAGAAACAAGCAAACCACTGTTTGCTGTATTGCCTATATTTGGTCTCTGCTGTAAAAGCATCCTACACATCTGTCTCAGACATATAAACCATGCACAATCTGTTTTGGATTTTTTTAAAGAAGTCTTAATAGCGAGATCTGCTTCTGAGATTAAGTTAAGCCCTGGACTCCATTTTAAATTCACCATTCTGTCAAGAATCAAAGTGTGTGGCACCAGCATAAATGCACAAAACATGATAAACGGAAGCTCTCTTGTTTTCTCTTATAACTCTAGTTCCTCTGTATACTGAAGGTCTAAAAAAAATTAAGATGAGTCTCATTTGATCTTCTGATTCCAACCACTGGGAAGAATTCAGAAACAGAGAAGAAAAAGTAGGGAGACAGAGAGATGAACTTTTCACACTGCTCTCTTACTGGTCCCTGATCCCTGTAGAAGGAGTTCTAGGGAGAGCAAATTTCCTTCATTGCTCTCTCCCTGCTGCTGCTACTTGGGTCTCATGCAGGGCATCAAAAACACAAGAACACAAACCATAAAAACACTCTTCAGTCCCCTGACAATTTTCTGATGAATTGCAGTAGGATTACTGTTCAGCAGAAGAGCCCAAGAAGGTTAAATCAGATGGGAGAAAGAAGAGGGATAAAGTTGAGTGAAGAACTGCTCGAATCCCTACATCCTGCTGCTATACTGACTCCAGCTAGAGGATCCCACTTCCCGGAGGGGTGGAGGGGTGTGTGGAATGGAATGAAAAAGAGAAGAGGGGAAACAGAGACATTTTCCACAGAACCATTCCAATTAAAAGATAAATTCTAACTGGCTGTTAGAAGAAACCAAAAAATGAAATCAGCTAAGTACAATGAAAATTTTAAGGATCAGATGGAAATAGTGAAATTTGAAAGAAATTATTAGTGGCATGTGCTTCAAAAGAATTTCTGTTAACTAGAACATAAACACAAAACTACCTATATACAAGCAGTACATAAGAAGTAGGTATTATTATATGCTATTCTCCTGGGAATTTCTGATACAAAATTCTCTACATTCACATACACACGCTTTGTTGCTGTGACTTACATTTAATGCAGTTTTAAAATTGTTTTAGATTACCTTCTTAATCTCTATTGTAGCATTTTCTTCTCCGCTTCCATCAATATAAGGAGTTAAATGCAGGGTCCTTCAGTGATGTTTTGTGTAGAAATCCTCCAACATTTCAAAGAATGAATAGCAAGTGACACTATCAAATTTATGGAAAACTCTATATTGAGTTATACCCCATGCAACTTAAGTGAAATTAGTGTAGAGTTTACCCCATTTATTGACATGCACACTGTTCGCAGCTTAATTTCCACCACATTTCAGGAAAATACAGGTGCCATTCTCAAAGTTAAACTGAACAGTCTTATATTTGAGCTTTCTGAATTAGATAATATAGATATTATTCCATTACAGAATATCGGAGTCTGAGAAATGCTGGCTTGATACACTCGAGAGCATCTAAGCACAAATGATCACTCTGTTACAAGATACAGGTCTCTTTAAAACAATAAAACCACGAACTCGATATGACAGATTGTAATCTCATTAAAAGATCAAATAAAAACACATTTCTCTTCATAGTGCAATTGCAAGTAGTAATTTAAAAAAATGCTGGTAACATATATCATTACTTATTGTATTTCAAAGAACAAGTTTATAACCCACTTCCATGTACTGTAATTATTCATGTGGCAGTGAATCAAGTCTTCCCCAAAGACTGTTACAGTTGTAGCATCATGACAGAGAGATAGCTGTGTTAGTCTGTATTCTATCAAAACAAAAAAGCAGTCATGTAGCATGTCTTTAAAGTGCGACATAACTGCTTTAGTTGTAGTAACAGGAAAAGACATGCTTAATTGCTTTTTTTTATTACAAAATTAAGAGAAAGTTAACTCAAGGCTTCACTTAAGGGTTACGAATAAACATGAAGGCATATGCCAATGTCTTAAAATTTATACTGAACAGTAGGATTCATACACATCACTTGAACTCATCATTATTAATTTTAAATACCACAAATAATAAATATGAAACAAATACACTACTTTTATCTTATACACCTGAATTGAATGAGATCTGGTCCTTCAACTTTTGAAAACTAAGTGACATTTTGAAACTCCATCTAGGGAAGAAATTCTGCATATATAATGCATGAGTTGTTTAATAATTTTCTTCTTAATTTTCATGCAAACATAGCTTTGAAACATAGGAGATGCAGAAAGACTGTAAAATGTCACCAGTTAGAGTAACAATAAAATATAAAATTGCATTAAGACCTGGAGACACATGCCAACAAATTTAATCTTTCCTAATTTTTAATACACATTTTATGAAAGAAAAGACAGCTTAATCACTATTTATCTGTGTTTCTAAAAGAAGATTGAATACTGTGTTACTGCCTTAATGGCTCATTACTACTTTATACCAAAATATCAAAACCAAACAATCTGTTGAATCAGGATGGTATCGACATGTAATTGATGAGCCTCATTCTGGTGTACAATTTATTATTATCTATTTGTCTACTATGCATAAACATAATGTCACATCCTCTTAAGTCAGGCCATCCCTAAAGCAACATTCAAGACAAAAAAAAAAAAAAAACTCTTACACTGAAGCAATAAAAGACAAAAAAGAATTTTGGTGTTATACAGCACAAGTAACATCATACATATTTCCCATCTGTTATACATACATTAGCTAATTAATATCCCTAGGCATTAGGCAAGTTCTCTCTCTCCCATTTTACATGTGTAGAAATTAAGAAATGCAAGGTATGAAATGACTCTCCCAAATCTCCACAGCAAGTGGAGATACAGCCAGCAGAAGGTTCTAGAAGTCTCTGGCTCCCAGGCCTGAGCTTCATCAATACACCCACAGATGGCAAATACAGCTATAACATTTTGAATACTTCCCTCTCACTGGACTTTTTATGATTAAAAAAAAAATAAAATTAACACAAAAAAGATTGTCCCAAGATATACCATCCAGAGTTACTGGCCAGTACACTGAAAAGCTGTAAGACTAAGAAAACACTGCAAGATCCCACAAAACAGAAACTTTTAAAACTGTTGCTGCTGCCTAATACAGGTTGTACCTCCCTGGTTCAGCACCCTTGGCACCTCAGTGTTCCCGAAGGAGGGATTTTGCTGGACTGGGGACGTTAAGCCCTGTCCTGGATACCTCATGCTAGCCCTCTGGCCACAACTGCCCAGTTCTACAGCCACAGCTCACCACAACAGCCAGACCCCAGTCCCACCCCAGCACTCTGGCCCAGCAGGGGGTTACTGGGGCACACCAGAACTCCAACATTAGTGCCTTGTGGAAAGCTTCTGGGGGAAGTGGGAGGCAGGGGCTGCCAGGGGAAGCCGGTGCTCTGGCCCCAATGCCCTGCAGGGCCCTACTGGAGGAAGCCAGCACTCTGGCCCTCATGACCCGCAGGTGACTGCCGGGGGATGTCACTTCCGGCCTGGCCTCACTGCACCCTTGCAGGGTTGCTCGCTGGTTACCCTCCTGCCCCAGCTCCCTGGTCCAGCAATATTTTGCTGGACAAGGGAATGACAGTTTTTGGAGCTGCAGCCTGTATATGTCAAATTTTGTCCTGTCTGGATCTGGTAGAAAGATGAACAGGAACTCCAGCATGCAACTTCTTTATTATAAGTTGCAACCAAAGTAAGAATAAGAAGAGGAATATACAGAAAACAAGGTTTAGCAAAAAGCTTTTATTATGAAAAATAAAAATATTAACCCTTTCTAAAAGTTTGTTCTCATACTCTTCTGCAGGGTGGACACTTCTCACAGCTCCTCCATACTTCAAAATATTATTTCTTTAAATCTCTTTAAGACAATAAAATGAAGGATGCATGTATAGGTCCTTTTATTCAAGCTGCTACTGCAAAATACTGTATGTATCATGCACCAAAGATTTGGTGTATTTGGTCAAGTGTTCAAACAAACTTCTTAGAACCAAAGTAACCAAATTGTGAGATTTACAGCACACAAACAACTGCCCTACTGAATTCATCCACAAAGATCTCTTTCCAACCAAGAAGCCACAGTCACATAGGAAAATATCCCAAAAGTAAAATGAGGGGTCTACCTTGAAATTTTAAGTTCTAAAACATAAATGGGGTGTCTGCAGAGGAGAAGTGTGAGATTTAGGTAAGAGGCTTCTTTATGAAAAACACTTTATTTCTTTAATTATATTAGTAGGACTAGGAGTAGTAGTAGTAGTTATTTAATGATACTGCATTTCCCTTCCTTGCTATGTAAGTAAGTTTGGGCTCTCCAAATGGGAATGAGGTCAAGCCTGGCCAGATATATTAGCCATCCCAGATGGCTTTTATTTGTTGCTTCTTTGATGAACCAGGACCGAATTGATCTCATAAAATAGCGGAGTATGACTTTGCTACATTGTGTATATTTAATTGCTCGAGTCACAGATTCAGTCACTGAAGTAGCCCTGGCACTTTTTGGTGAGAGTGTACTAATTCAGTCCAATTTGGGGATCTGGGTCTGTTGTGCTCTTTCCATCTCTGAAACACCTTGTTCTCTACTTGTGCTGGTATATTAAACAGTCCTATCCACTAGATCCCTGCACAGATACAAATTTCTATCTGAAGATGCTGATATCCACAGAAATAGGTATCTGCTGCAGGGCTCTATTTCCAGGAACTACAGGGGCAAAAGAGAAGAATGTGGTGCTTCCAGTCTCAGGATCCAGAGCCACATGCTGGCAGTTCCTGCCAGCCAAGCAGCTGTACCATTCCAAGCCCTGTTCTCCGACCTTCCACGCAGCTGTCTCTTGTCAGGGATTGTACATCGCCGTGGTCAGGAGGAACTGCTGGCACAAGGCACTAGCTCCTGGGAATGTCGGCACCACATTCTCTCCCTCTTACTGCTGTGGTTCCCAGGAGTATATAGCCCTGCAGTTCAGCAGATACCAATATCTGTCTACAGCTATCAGCATCCATGGGTAGAAATCTGTATCTGAACTGCGCCCTATACTCTCAAATAAACATTTGTTTTCCTGAAACACTTAGTCCCAATACTTTTAGTTAGGATTTTAAATTATTAAACTTTACTGACTACATGCACCCAGGTCTATAATATTAAGTATAGGAGGAGCACTGGAAAAAAATCCAAAACGTAATAAATAATCTCAGAACAACCAAGGTAGGGAACAAAAAGAAGACTGTAAAAGAGGTAGGATAAATATTGTAAAATGTTTCCAGCACATAAAGAAAAAGTGAACGGTGAACAAGGCTGTAGGCCTCTGAACGATGAAAAAGGTATTTTTCTGAAGAAAAAAAAATTTTGCTGTACTGTTCACAAAGGATGGGGGACAGATGTCAGAAACAGACATTAATTTCCCAGGGAGGAAGAAGAAATACTGACGGAAACCAGACGCATGCCAGAAAAGTGTTTAGGAAATTAGAATGTGTAAAGACTGCCAAAATTGTAGGACCAGATGGGATGCAGCCTCGATTTCTATAAGGAGGAGTAAATGAGATGGAAGAACTATTAACAGATATATTTAGAAAGTATGTGAGAACAGGGGAATTACTGAAGGACTGGAGAGAGGGAGGCAAATGTAACACCGTACCAGACCTTTAAATTAAACAGCAGCAGAGATATTGGAACTCCTAACAGATTTCCATGTTGTGTGTTGCTGTGCCAGTATTAATGTTGCCATGGCAACGTTATGCACAGAGCACAGAGGGGGACTATCACAATTTAAGGGTAACTAGTGTATCACTTTTCAGGAAATGGACAATGAGATGCCCCAGCAGGTTCTGTCTGCTCTTCAGAAAAAAAGCTGTTTTGGTCTTTTAAAGTTGTGCCATCTGAGACAACTAATTACCAGGTGGATCTCCACTGAAGAGCTTAGATTCTGACACGGTGATAATTGATGGCATTTGGGCTGAGGAGCCTTGGAAGAAAAGGTAAAACCAGAGAGAGAGAGAGAGAGATGGGCAGGGAACAAAAATCCTTAGAAGGAGATACAGAAACAGAATAGAACAATAAAATATGGAGAACTGGAAAAGAGAAGCAAGGCCAGGGAGGCCAAGAGAGAAACAATCAAAGAAATGGTCCCCTTGAAAGACAAAGGAAAAAAAAACAGGTTATCCTGCAGAAAATCACCAGATGTCAGAATTAGGGCATATCTACACTTCCAGGAAGATGGACCTGGTCAGGGTCAATGTTCTGCAGTTGGATTTTCCACATCTGGTAGAGACGCACGAAAACAAGAGGGCAGTCAATACCTGCATTTCTGAAATTAACTTTACTGCTTAGTGTACACATGGCCTTAAACAGGCACGTGACCATTTTTGGGGACTTTTCTGACGGTCATGTTGTGCTATAAGTAGGGACAGGTATTTGGATATCATAGTAGTGACATGCTGTATAAAAATACACAAAGACTAACTAAGCTTTAAAAGGATATTGTGATTTTAATAAACTCTTTTCCTGTTACAATGGAAGGGAAAAATGGAAGTTGAAAGTCCGAGAAAGAACAGTGACCATCTTGAAATGCTGCTTGCAGAGGTAACGACTGAGAGCCCGTAACTCTAGTATTGGTCTCTAGCCTCCTGTCTTCTTTTCCGTGAGGAAGTAATGGGAATAGAAACCCTTCCCCTGGAACTTGTCCAGGACTCTCTCCATCACTCCTGTGGAAAGGAGAAGATCAACCTCTTGTTTTAACCAGGTCTCATGAGAGGTGTCCCTGAGGATGGACTAGGTAGGGGGTTTTGTTGGCGGTAGTGTGCAGAATGTGATGGTGTATCCCGCAGAAACAATTTCAAGTACCCATTTGTCTGTGGTGATACTTTCCCACTGTTGGTAGAATGGTCTGAGGCAGTGGTGAAACAAGGGATAAGGTGACTGTTGGCACTGAGTGATGAGTGTGGTGTCACAGTCCTCGACGCAGCAGTCAAACCTGCTGCCTGGCTGTCTGTGATGAAGGATTGCGGCCTTGCTGGGTACGTCTCCTAGGTGGTCTTTGGTGCTGTCGGCACTCCAGATCATAACCATGTTGGTGGTATTCTGGGCACTGAGGTTAATAGGTGTAGCATCGCTGATATGGGTAATACCTCTTCCTCCTGTAGGGAAGGATATACATGCCCAGTGTTCTCAAGGTGGTTCTCGAGTTCTTGCTGCAGTGGAGAACCGCATCTGTGGATTCAGCGAATAGTTTTGATTTATCAAAGGGGAAGTCTTCAACTTTTGTTTGTAACTCTTTAGGGACGCTGGAGGTCAGCAGCCAGGATACTCATCGCATTATCACTGCAGTGACAGTGGAGTGTGCTGCTGTGTCTGCCACGTGCAGTGCAATTTGGACTCCTGTACATGAGGCTGCATACCCTTCCTGAACTATAGACTTTAGGATTGGCTTCTTATCGTGTGGGAGATAGTCCATGAACAATATCAGTGTTGTATAGTTATCAAAATTGTGGTTGGAGAGGTGTGCAGCGTAGTTAGCCATACATAAAAGCAGGGTGGAAGATGAGTATACCTTCCGCCCAAATATATCTAGTATCTTTGCATCTTTGTCTAACACTGTAGATTTGTACTGTGGTACCTCTGATCTCTGCTGAGACGATGACTCTACTACAAGGGAATTTGGTTGGAGGTGATTGAATAGGTTTTCCATTCCCTTTGATGGCACGAAATACTTTTTGTCCGCCCTCTTATTGGTTGGCGGAATAGAGGCTGGAGTTTGCCAAATATTAGTAGCAGCCTCTGTGATGGCCTCATCGAGTGGGATGGCTCTCTTTGATGACATTGGAGGTCTCAGATTTTTGAGTTTTTGCTGCTTCTCTTGTACTTTCACCCCTCGTATATCCTGGGACTGGGCAACCCTTTTGAACAGCTCCTGATAATGTCTAAGGTTGTCTGGAGGGGATATATTGCCTGAGACAACTGCCTCATCCAGAGAGGACAAAGAGGCATCTGTCTGGTATACCTGTCTGTTCCTCATACACTTCCTGTGCTTGCTCCCCTAGGTGTTCTAAGCAGGGGGGATATATAACTGGGTTCAGATCCTCTCTTGGAGTGGAGAGACGGTGCCTCTTTGGAGGAGGAGAAGAGGACTGTCTATATGAGGGGCATGAATGTGGGGACCTATCTCTGGACCTTGAACAGTGACGGCCCCAGTGATAGTCTTCCCAGTGGTATGGGTGTGCGTAGTAGCAAGGACATGAGCCTGGTGACGAGGATCTGGAGCACAAGTGTTGTCTGTATCCATGATGGCAAAAAGAATGTGATATGTGAGACTGTCTAGATGATATAGATGGATATGGGGATACCTGGTGGGGATATTCCTGTAGCCAGCGCAATTGTTGAGAGTCAGGTTAAGGGTGTCTGAGCCATGGGGAAGGAGGCCGTAGGAACGGAGATGGCGGCCTAAGGAAAGGCGATGGCAGTGTCAAAGGCTGTTCCGGTATGTACGATACTGGGGAAGAACTTGGAGACAAAGGAGATGGTATAATAAAAAGGTCTGGGGAGGGGCTTTGGTGCCGTGTTTTGGAACATGCTTTTCTTGGTTCCTGAATTGACTGGGCCGATGCCGATATAGATAGTGTCATGCCCGGTGCCAAAGGTTTCAGTGCGGGGGTCTGTTGGTGCCGCCAGTTCCGTTGTTGGTGCGCCCAGTGCTGGGGCCTTCGGTTCCGCATGATCAGAGGTCTTCAGCACTACAAGTTCTTCGAGGGCCTCTGATCCTGATGCGCTTGGTGCTGGGGGCATTTGTCTCAGTGCCGTAGTCTCCAGCACCTCTCGTTCAGATGCCTGCGGGTTCTTGGGGTCCACATACTTGTAAGCCTGAGACCTGGGTGCACTTTTTGTTCTCTGGACTTCGCATCCCCTTTAGATATAGAGGGGTCTCAGCTCTGTGCCTCACTCATCCTGTTCGTGGATAATACTGGCAAGGATCGAGCAGGAGACGTTCTCTTTCTTTTATGACCTGAAGAGGTCAGAGAGGCTGCTTTTCATTTTTGAAGTGCTGACGGGCCGTCCGGAGGAGTCAGCTCAGATGTTTCAGGCTGAAGAGCCTTATCAAACAAAATCATCTTCAGCCTCATTTCTCTGTTCTTCCTAGCTCTAGCAGTGAGTTTAGAGCAATGAGGACATTTTTGAGGCACATGGGCCTCGCCCAGGCAGCGAATACATTTGCTGTGAATGTCAGAGGCCAGCATAGCCTCACGGCATGACTCGCATTTCTTGAAGCCTGCCAGAGACATCTTTTCTTTTTCCCTCTTTTTTTTTTTAAATGAAAACTTAACAGTGCTTAACTTTAATGAGGGTACTTAACAGATATTAAGAACAACCAACAATCTGTAGATAAGTCTTAACAACTGGGTTATGCTAAAGATAAGAAAAGTTCTATTGGCAGAGGTTTCGTTTGTCTCCTTTTCCTCCCCCTGCTCTTTTCTTCTTCTTTTTTTTTTTTTTTTTAAAAACTAAAACTATATACAGTAAGAAGATTTCTAAGAGAAGTTCTTAGAAGTAGCAATGTATTGAAACAAATAAAGGGTTTTATCTTCTCAGATGTTGGAGCAGAAGCGAAGTCCGTCTGCAGCTGCTGACAGTGAGAGGAACTGGCATGGACCAAACTGCGCACATTACCAAAAGTGTGTGAAGGACCAGTGCACTTCTATGCATGCACGATACAACGAGATGAAGCTTGGAAACGGCCAATCTGCGGCACTGGGGCGAGCCCGACACCTGATGTGGAGCACCAAGGGGGAACCACTTGAAGAAGAAATTTTAGTTATGTTTTCCATATGTACAGTACAGTGAAAGTGAATACCCATACAGTATAAATTTACAGTGTACAATACTATTGTAGTTGGTGAATAAAGTACTCTGCATACATTTTTGTTTGTTTCTTAATATTTAATCTTGTTTTTCTTTAGTGTTATGCATTGTTAGGTATACCTCTCTGCTATCCACCATACTCAAATATCTGGCAACCTCCTTGTCCCAAGGCTGTCAGATATGGGTTTGCTGTAATAGATTCACCAACTGGTGTCATGCAAGGTCTCTACAGTGAAAGTTTTGTCTCACTGGTCATCATAACAACAACAAAACGCAAGTATGGAGAGTATGTGCAAAGTTGTGTTGATAAAGTGATTTACGTTCGTTAGGTTTGTGAATTGGCACTGGCCAGCCAATGTGTGATAAACAAGATCATTCCAGGGAAGAAATATTTATCTGTCCATCAAGCTATATGTAAATTGGGCATTATGCTAGTCACAATTTACAATCTCAAACAAATACTCATGAGGGGATTGTAAAATCTCCAAGGGAAGGAATTTACAAGAAGAAATAAATCGGCAGAAGGGAGTCTTTCTTACAAGTGAAGACAATGAATTTCAGGATTATAACTCTAGGTACTGGGATGCACTTTGCATTCTTCAGCTAAGTAGTCTCAGAGGGGTAGCTTTGTTAGTCTGTAGCTTCACAAAAACAAGGAGTCCTGCAGCACCTTAAAGATTCCAATTTTTTTAGTTATTAGGTAAGGAACTTTTGTGGGTAAGACCCACTTCTTTAGCTTTACTGAATTAATTAATCTAAAGAAGTGGGTCTTACCCAGGAAAGCACATTACCTAATTAAAAATTGTTAGGCTGTGGCCACGCTTGGCCAAAATTTTGAAAGGGCTAATGGCCAAATCGGAAGATAGTAATGAGGCGCTGAACTAAATATTCAGTGCCTCATTAGCATGCTGCCGGCCATGGCACTTTGAATGTGCCGCTTTTCGCTTGTGCGTGGCTCATCTACACAGGGGTCCTTTTCGAAAGGACCCTGCAGACTTCGAAATCCCCTTATTCCTATCAGCTGATAGGAATAAGGGGATTTCGAAGTCTGCAGGGTCCTTTCGAAAAGGACCCCATGTAGCCAAGCCATGCACGATCAAAATGTGGCACTTTCGAAGTGCCATGGCCGGCAGCGTGCTAATGAGGCACTGAATATTTGAGTGCCTCATTAGTATCCTCTGATTTGGCTATTAGCATGGCCATTTCGAAGTTCTGGCCAAGTGTGGCCATAGCCCTAGTGTTTAATGTGCTACAGTACTGCTTGTTCACCTAAGTAGTAAGTTGTCTGTGTCTGATTCATGAGAAAAGGATTAAAGCCTAATGTAGCTGAAAAATTCTGGAGACACTTTGGAATAAGGTCAACTTTATTAGCACAAGGGAATATCCAAATACATCTTTCCCAGTGGGTTTCACAGACATCTGCTGACAACAGAGGAATAATAAGACTCATGGAACTTGGGATAGGTCTACAATGAAGCTTGAGGAAAAAAACAAGCAGTCACGCAGCACCTTAAAGACTAGCAAAATAATTTATCAGCTGATGAGCTTCCATGGGGCAGACCCACTTCAGATCTGGCAATTTCCATATCTGAAGAAGGGGGTCTGCCCCACAAAAGTTCATCACCTAATTAATTATTTGTTAGTCTTTATGGCGCTACATGACTGCTTGTTTGTTTTGTTAAAATACAGACTAACACAGCTACCTCTCTGTTACTATGCAATGAAGCTTGGAGTAAGCCTCCCAATACAAGTAGATAAACTTGTGCTACCAGGACTCAAGCTTCAATGCTCAAAATATGGACATACCAACTCTGGCTCTGAAGTCTAGGGACTTGGATGGGCTTGAGAGCCTAAGGAGGAATGTTTCTCTTGCAGGTTGAGAGCTAGCTGAGGGTCTTTGCCCACAAATGCTTATGCTCCAAAAATCGGTTAGTCCATAAGGTGCCACAGGACTTCTCGTTGTTTTTGAAGATACAGACTAACAAGGCTACCTCTGATACTTAGCTCCACTAATGAGAGTTTATCTATGTGGTCTGGGAAATTTGCTCCCAGCTGAGCGTAGCGGTGCCCTTTGATTCCATTCTAGGCCCTGGAGCAATTGAGTATAGGCTCCTCTTCCTGTTTGCTCAAGTTTGACCCCCTTCTCCTCTTCAACCTGTCCCTGTCCAAATCCTCTCTCCCACCAACCCTAACCTCCTTGTCCAGTCTCATCCTTCATTCCTCAGGCTTCTCATTCTAGTCCTCATCACCTTACCCTAGTGGTCCTCATCTCCATCTCTAGGCTCACTGTCTGAATCCCAGTCTCCCCCAGCTCCCAGTCTTTTTGCTTAGCCAGTCCCAGTTTGCCATCTCAGTTATGTATTGTCTGTTTTTTTCCTGCTCCAACTAGCTCTGTCACAGTCTTCCTCCCTGGACTCCTTATCCAAATTTAGTTTCCCCTACACACCTCCCGCAGCTCCCATTTTTTCCAGTCTCTTTACCCAGTCTTCCCTACACCACAGCTCCTTTGCATGAGTCTCCCCTCTCTTCTTCCCTAATCTGTTCCAGTGGTTTCCAGTCCCAAAGTTTCCTTTTACAGTGTAAGTCAGTCTCTCTTCCTTCACTCTATGTGCCCAATTTGTGTGCTCTCCCACATGCAGCCAAATGATTCCTAGTCCACACATTTCCCTCATTGGCTTTTCAGTCTCAATTTCATTGCTCTACCAGTCCCAGCTACCTTTCCCCTCTCCTGCCTTCCACTCTCAGCTTCCTTTCCCCACCGAGCTCCCAGTCCCAAGCTCTTTATTCATCCAATCCCACACCCCTCCTGCAATCTACAGTTTTATTCCCTCTGGTTCCAACATCTCAGTTCCAGACTCCTCATCACTGTCTGCTCCTTTCCTTCTGACCAGGTACCGATCTTGTCGAAGCTGAAAAATTCAGATAAGGTCACTTCCTCTTCTATGCAGCCTCGGTACAAACAAGGGAGGAGCTGGGGGAGGGAGCGTCATAAAGCAGTGGAGAATGGAGCTCCCAGTACCCAACTTAGCCAAACCCTGGCCAGGAGCAACTACTCCAGAGAAAGTCCTTCTGAGCCTCTGAAACCCTACGCTGGAGAGAACATGCTCAGTTGCCCTGTAGGGATGGTGCATACATTGTCCAGTCACACACACAGCCTTTCCTCAAAGACTGAGATAGCTTCAAACCAAAGAAAGCTTTCCATACTTTTTGTATAACCATAGATTCTGTTTCATGAGATAACTCTCACATCATGGAATTGCCTTAAAAAGAGACTAAAAAGACAAGGTGAGTGAAGTAATATCTCATTGGACTAACTTCTGTTTGTTCAGGAAAAAATATCAAGCTACACAGAGCTCAGGGAAAGGAATGACTGTGTCCTAAGAGTATCAAGATCTGTGCCCTACACAGTTAGAGACAGAGCGCAAGGCCAGTACAGTACGGTCTCGCCATTTGAGAGTGCCACATTTGCAAATTCAATCATTTGTGAGTGGCCTTGCTTCCCTGGGGATCCAGGGCCGGAAGTACTGGCAGCTGCCGCGGCTTCCCCAGGACGTGGAGCAGGAGCGCCTGCAGCTGGTGTTCCCCTGGGTCCCCAGTTGGGGAGCACTGGCAGCTGGCTTTTCCCCAGGTCCAGAGTGCTGGCAGCCAGCACTTCCCCAGAGCCCCGGGGCAGGAGCGCGGGCAGCTGTCACTTCCTGGGGTTCCAAGGTCCCTCTCTTGTGAAAATCAACATTCATGAGGGTTCTGAATCCAGAATCCCCACAAATGTTGAGACCCTACTGTATCTCCATTTTAACTAATTTTACCATTGATCAGTAATAAATATGTTTATGAACAGCGCTCTTAGCGTCACATACAGAAAGGGTCAATATTTACCAGTGGTTACCACACAGCTGACTTAGGTGTCTCTCCTATTCTAAGCATAATTTCAGAAGCCAATGTAATGTAACTGCTGGCAAATGTTAACTTTTTAATCGTAACCACTGTGGATCCAATTATGAGCTAGTAGCTCATGGTGTAAAGAACTATCCTACTCTACGACCCAATGTTGGACTTATTTTGCAAGAAGTAGCAGTAGCCTTCATGCTGTTTTTTTGTGATTTTGTGGGACAATGTTATCAGGAAGCAAAAATAAATCCTTTCCTTCTTTTTTATTATTGGAGATAGCCCTCTCTCTCTCTCTTTTGGTCACAACATTTGTAATTATGCAAGTAAGAATGACCTGGGATACGTGGTTTCTTAACGCTTTGGTACGACGGTCTGTATAACTCCTGACAATGGCTAGAAATTTATTATTTCAATGGGCTTTCAATCATAACCATAGTGTATAAATAAATTTTGCCTGTTCTGGAGGTACTCGCCTTAATGTGAAATCTCACCAAAACAAAAACTCTATCACAACAATTTAAAGGAAATAACACATTAACTTGATTTCCAAAGACATGATCTGTGAGTAGAAGTTGAAATAACACCCCATACAATTTCTAACCGAGCATGTCAGGGACCTTTGGAGCTTGGTACAGGCACCTTTACAGCATGAACTAAAGGCCAGCTGGCTCTCAGCTTAGGCTGTAAAGCACACTCATTCTTTATCTGTGAAGTGGTCTAGATACCACTGCATGGGACAGTTAACCACAAATAGGCATGTGGGTTATATACTTGCCCAAGTTGAGGAAGTGCGTCCTGAGCTTCAGAGAGCCAGTGGGTTATATGTGCACATTTATCTAAAACGAGAGGTAACTTAAGGATGAAATGACATCACTATACATGTTAAGTGGGGGAAAGGTCTGGTAAGAACTGTCTCTTTAAGGTATTTTGCTTCTAATGATACTTACCCATAGAATCCCAGTTTTTTCAGATTCATTTCAGGTACTGCAAACAATTACAACCTATATACTTTTTTTAAAAACCTGGTCAAGATGTTGCAGAGGTATGAATTTTGCTTTTTTTTAAAAAAAAACTTTAGTTCTCTGTAGGAATGAACTGCAATACACATCAAACAATAAACACATTAATTGCATTAAGACTCGTTTTCATATTAGTTTTCTCAGTACTTTTATATCTGCCAAAGCATCCAAGAGAAAAAAGACTATTTTCTACATATGATCTCCACTAAAAGAAGCTTCTAAAAGATTCTGTGGGCCAATTTTGTGTGTCATTCTTACAGAGCTTTGTCAGCAGTTCACCAAAGACACAAAAGAAAAATAATTAAAACGAAAGAGATTTCTAATGAGAAAATATAAGAATGGAAGTTTTGATTTTTCTCCAATTTGGACAAATTTCAAGGAGAGAATAATTAAGAACCATAAGGGAAGTTAAAAAAGAAAAATTAAATCAATATATGCTTGTTGTCCATATGTCAGCCAATTTACTATTGTTTTTGAGGTTGTAGTCAAAGAGCGGTTGTGTTAAGCAGCACAATACACTTCATAGAACCTCAAAACCACCAAACAATTCAAGTCGAAAAATGGCATATGAAGCAATTTATGCCCCCCAGGGACTCCGATGCCCACTCACTGTTCACACTAGAGGGTTTTGTCAACAAAACCCATGGAGCATCAACATTCCCAAGGCGGTCTGTTGACAGTACAGTAATCCCTTGATTTATACACAGGTTGAGTCCTGGGCAATCTCCACATAAATCAAATTTGTGTAAATTGTGGGGGGAGATCCCCGGAATTCCCCTGTCTGGGGAAGTGGGGATGGAGCAGCCACATGGTCCCTGACTTCTCCAAGCTGGGGAGCACACCGCTGCTTGTGGCAGTTTCTCCCAGTTCCGTTAATGTGAGTTAAGGACAAATCAAAATCACGCTTCGAGGGTTTACTGTAAGTTAACAGAATGTGGTACTTCTGCCAATGGCGTTATTCCACTGCCCACAACGAAGAACGCCTCTGTCTACAGGGCTCTGGATGCTCTGGGGACCATTCTGTCAAGAGAACAGCCAGGCAGTCTGGCCACTCTCAGTCGACAGAGCAGATTGTTTTTTCAACCTGCTTTGGTGGCTGGCTGCAATCTGTGGACAGACGTTTTGTTGGAAGTTATCTTCTGATAAACTTCTGTCACCAGATTGCTCTAGTCTAGACATAGCCTTATAGAGGACCAGATTTGCTAAAATGTCTAGACAAAGAAGATCCATGAGGCTGATACTGAAATACCACAATTCAAAGAGTGCTTTCCCTGGTGGCATCATCTTAACAAGCCAATTACGTTCAGATTTTTAACTAACTTTCACTTTTTGCATAGAAGCTTGGTTTTATCAATGGAACGTCATGTTGCAGTGACATCATCTTTTGCATCCACAGATGTATACTGCAATTCTATATCCATTTTGATTACGACAAAGCGGTATATTTAATTCAAAATAATTTAATTCAAAAACTTGATGTGAAACTATCCCAAAAACTTTAACTGCTGAAGAAGAAAATGTGAAGGAGATGTACTTTTACTGCAGTGTGATGACGTGGGCATGTTTTTACAGGAATAGTTCTTGGACTGGCTGGAATATTTTATGACACTACCAAACAGGCAGTTATAAAATGTGCCACATTTGCTTATTTTACACATAAGGAACTAGTTATTCTTTTCTGATCATGTGCATTTGTGTATGTGTGCATGTACGCAAGAGTAAGAGCTTAATACTGCCAGCAATGGATTCTACACTGGGAAAACACAAACTCCAAACCCATTAATAAATGTAACAAACCTTCTAACTGATATAACATATGCAGTTTTGAAAAATGAAATACACTGGCACAATGACAGACATCTGTTGACATGAAAACACATTCAGGCTTATTTCCTAATTATGCTAATTTAAAATAACCTATCCCTCTTCTTAAACTGTTAAAACTCACGGTACACCAAGAACTACAGCTTTCTTTTCAACTGCCATTCATATTGTTTGCTCTCCTCTTACAACTCTAAAGTCTGAAATAACCAAAACAAAATTAATTTATTGAAATGAAAATTGATAAGAATAATGTGTTTTATCTCCAGCTTTTACCCCAGCTTCCTGATATTGTTCAAACCACTTGTTGCTCAGGTATTTTTTCTTCTCCTTTCCCCAGTTGAGCGAAATAAAGGTTGAACCTCTCTAGTTTGGCACCCTCAGGCCCTGACCTGTGTGGAATGAGAGAATTTGTCAAATCATGAGCGGTCAATATTGTCTAGCAGCATTACCAACACTTCCGCTGCTCACTGGACTGAGAAGACATTTAGGTGTAAATTACAGCTAAATAACAGCACAGAACACTGAGAGCCAAAACCGGTGGCTGTAAACAAATAGGAAAACTTGGCCACACCCATGATAAGTGGACATCAAGCTAACTAAAATCATGCCGGATTACACATGTTGCTAGATGAGAGTGTTCTGGATTAGAGAGGTTCAACCTGCACTTAGTCAACCTGTGGGAACTTGTTGCCAAGAGATGCAGTGAAGATCAAAACTATAATAACTTTTTTTTCCTGAAAAAGCATTTCAGATGACAGAAGTTTCAGATGTATTAATTAACACTTCCAATAGTGTACGCATATTTATGAACAAAATGCCTGAAAGAAACCTGTGGAAAGGCTTTAATATAATCTGTGGCTATTTTTCTCTTCTTCAGAGAGGACCAGCAAAATTTCTGCATAGCCTTACTGTACTAACCTCTTATTCTCAACTAACCATGTCCATGCTAAAAACCAAAATACTGTGTTTAAAAAGAAGCCAACAAAAATCTGTTATTACTCAATTTTCATAATGTAAAAGGACAAAAAGAGACAATAAAAGAAGGAAAAAGGGTGGAAAATGTAAGTTTTTCTGCAAGACAGTTTTGATATTCTTTAACGTTTACCCACACTGCCTCTATCTTATGGCTTCTGATGGTTTAGTCTACAAACTGTTTAAAGTCTCTTTATGCTGTTTGGCATTGGATAGCAATGTGTAGTCAAAGATGGAAAAAGCTTCAGTGCAGGATATCTGTTACTGGAGTGGATGAAAAATGCATCACATATCATTTACAAAGTAAATTTAGCCTTATTTTTTGTGTCCAGATTTCAATAGGCTGAATTTCTTGTACAAGCTTGTGACAGTTTAAATGTTTAGTCTAAACACATTTTCTTCATGACTGGTAGTAGTATTCACGAGCTTTTATCTCTGCAAATATTTGAGAGTTTGATGGTTAAGATTCTGTATTCATGCTGTGGTAGGTCACTTAAAGTCACATTAAGATTGTAACAGAGTCCTTGATAGTTCCTCCCTTGGAGTGATAGGGGAACGTGACCACACCCAGTTAAAGTGTATTGGGTAGTTGCAATCTAGCCCCTGCTTCCTGACTATTGACATGAAGGTGTTATGCACTTCAGCCTCAAGTCTTTTCATCTGGGAGGTAGGGGTCACGCCTTAAACATCCCCATGTATTCAGGGATATTATCTCTCTGTACTTCCATGAAAGTGGTAGCAGATAGGTGGCAAACCTACAGTGCTGTGAACAGTCCCACCCCAGGCACTAGGTTATGGGAAATTCCTTTGACTCAGCAGTTTGAATGTTATTTTACAGTGTGGCTGCTCTGACTCCAACTCAAGATAATGTCACAGTGGAGGCATATCCCAAGACATGTCTAAGTTGTGTTGAACCTCAGCCTGAGGAGATGATTCTAGCGTGACATACAGCATTCCCTTCCCTCACAGAAACCAGACTACACATATTTCTGAACAGGAGCATGTTCTACTGATAACAAACATAAAAATCCGCCTTTACATACAATTATAATACAAATGTTTTATCTTCACTAGAATATTGTCCTCTATTTGAAATGTACAGTCTGTTTTCTTCAGAAAGTCACTAAATAACATTATATACATGCTATGGTTTGGAAGACCTTATTAAACACTTCTGAAGCCCTCTTAACGTTAACATTGTCATCAGAACACCTTCATATGCAACATTACACTTCACGTGTAACATTCAGAGCTGTATAATATACCCTCTTTCTGAACACACACAGATGGGCAAACTTTTTAGTTCTAGTTTTGAATCTATTTTATACACAGGCTCTTATACCTTCCACACCCCCACAGCACGAGCATCTTCCAGATGTGCATTTAGCAATGTGATTAACTTCTGTCATGTATGGTTTGTTCTTTCCTCTGGGGAAAAATTGTGTGTGTAATGTAGTGCTTACTTCTGATAGGATTTTTTAAAGCTTATACGCATCTCTTGCAATGTTTCTATAATTAGTTAAGGTAAAGCCAAAAAAAAGTCCTGCCCTTGAAGCAGATGGTTATATTTGAGATGATTCTTAGTTTGGGGGAATCAACTTCATTCCAGTCTTGGATCAAGCCCACTATGTTTTGTTTCCTGCACAAATGAGCAGTACCCATGAGGTAAGTCGCTGCATCATGCTCATGTAGTAGAGCTGTCGAGCAAGTATTTATCTCTAAGCTTTAAGTGACTTTTCTGATATCCTGTGGCTGAGGTGAAAAAGATCAAGACTGAATTTGACTCTATTTCACAAACAGCCAGTATAGAAAATGAAGGACAGATCTGCTCTGCTCACCTCAATAATTAAAATGTTCAGAACCATCTTAGGTTATTGTGAAAAAGGCGAAAAAAACCCACTAGAAAAACGATAGTAAAAATAGTAACCTCATATAGCCCATATCCTGATCACCCACTTCCATTCCTGTATGGTTTCTCATTTGTTCATTCATCTTCTTTCAGAAGAATTCTTTTTAATTTGGTGTTTGGCAGCCTTTCCCATTCATTTTCACTCAGCAATAGCTCCGTTACTATTTGTCAAATGTTTCTAGATATTCTGATGTGCCAACACTGCTTGTTCATCACATTAGGCAAATTTGTCTTTTCCTTTACTCCATCCACTCATTTGCCAGCTCCCCAACTCTTGATTTTTCTCATTGTGACTACCTCATGGATTGGCTTCACTAAATCGCTTCAGTTTGGCCCTGTTTTGGCCTCATTTGTTTACTGTCATTCCCCTTTGACATCTGTCAGCTTTTGTGGTTCATTGCTGCCAGCTCCAAAACTCTTTGTCAGTCTCCATTTGTTTTCAGGACCATCTACAGTCTGTTTTACTTTCTTGTGCTAGTGAGGGATGCTATTGGCACCTCACCAATATCTATCATTTGTGAACCAGCCTAAACTGGGAGTGTCTACATTAAAATGAATGGAGTAGTTGCCAATACACACTGCTGCACAAGAACAGACTCTCAGGCTACGTCTACACTACCACCCTCCTTCGAAGGAAGGATGGTAACTAGGGTGTTAGGAGTTTACTAATGAAGTGCTGGCTCTGCATACGCATCTCTTCATTAAGCAAATTCCCCACACACCCAACCCCCTGCGGCAACTTCGAAGTTTTAAACTTCAAAGTACCAGCTCACGTCTAGCTGCGGCTCACCTGCCAGTGCTCTGAACTACTCAAAAGGAGTAAAGGGACTTCAAAGTTGCCCTGGCACTTCAAAGTACTGGAGGGTATGCTGTGGGTAGATGCGAGCCAGTACTTCAAAGTTTGAAACTTCGGAGTTGCTGCGGGCGGGGGGGAGATTTGCTTAATGAAGTGCTGTGCCTGCAGAGCAGCACTTCATTAGTAAACTCCCAACACTCTAGTTACCATCCTTCCTTCGAAGGAGGGTGTCAGTGTAGACAAGCCTCAGAGATGTGGGAAGTAGAGGTGTGGGAGGGGCAGTTGCTGCAGCAACTCTAAGTTTTGCACCAGGCTTCCCCACACCCAGGGTCCAGCTCTGCCAACCTCGGGTCCCAGCCGCCAGGTGAACCCCCAGGGTCTTGCCACCCACCATCTCTGTGGGCTCTGCAGCCCACCATCCCCAGGTTCAGGCTACCAGCCCTGGAGGCTCCTCTGCCATGTGCCATTGGCCCATGGCTCTGTAGCCACCTGCAGCTGTGGCTAGGTTACCAATTCCCCCAGACTGGATGGACCAGACATGATTTGTGGCAATGACATCCAGTTCATCCAGGAAAATTTGCAATCCCAGGTGTGATCCCAGCCTGGCATGGTGAGATGTGTGAACAGTTGTGAGAGATGGTGCAGCTCAGCATCTCCACCCTACAAAGAGTTCCAGTGCTACTGTAGACGCTGGCCCCTAATCTATGTGTAATTAGAAAATTATACAAATAGTAAAGACCTATTTTCTGCTTTAGTCAATACTATCCTCCAGAAGATCCACTGTAGAACTGAAAAGCAGCAGAACTGTGGGCTCCTCTCTCCATGCCATAGAAAGGATTTTTTGTGGCATCTCTCTCTCCCTCTCTCTCTCTCTCACACACACATACACACTCTTCCTTATTCTGTCTTACGTAGTGTATTAGTAAGGAACCTATGTATTAATAATTTTTCTAACACACTAAGTGGACATGAGGACAGGAAATAAGGAAGTTAGTTAAGAAAGAAAAATACTCTGTGAACAAAGGAAATATTTCTTAGTTGCAATACAGTTAAAAATTCTTCCATATCATGTGTCAGATTCATCCCTGGTGCAACTATATTTAAGATATTAAAACAGGGCTGAAAGTGGACTTACCAAGAATCACAGAAAAAAACAAGGGTGTAAGTACACTGGGAACTAACTTCGAAGTTAGGCACTACTCTGAAGTAGCCACCAGAGAGTCTACACACATTTTCCCTCACTTCAAAGTTAAGTAGGAAGCCCTACTTTGAAGTCCTTACTCCATTCCCGGGAATGGAGTAATGCCCTGCGTCAAAATTTAACTTCAAAAGAGGGTGGGTATAGACTCTCAACTTTGAAGTTGTAACTTTGTTGTACCTCAAAGTATGCTTCTGTAGTGCAGACACAGCCTAACAGAAGTAACTTAGAGCAGCACAAGAATTGGATCACTCCAGTAGCAATGTAGATTAATAACAATGCTGTTTAAAATTACACAAATTAGGTAATTAAAGAACTCCCATTACTCTGAATTTAGCAGAAGATATGACCATAAATTCAGTATACTCACCACTTGAAAATGTTCTGTACTTAATATTTCCAATGATTTCAAGTCACATGCAAGATATCCACATTGTTATATAAAAAGATCATTCCATATGCTTTTACAAGAAAGAAAATACAATGATGGCAATTGCAGATGAACGTCCAGCCTACAAACTACATCGATTTACCTACAAAGAAGGCTGTAGTTTCTTACACATATAAAGAGGGAAAAATTATCATCAAAAACACCTTATGAAATGTGATCTCGAAATCCCAAAAGCTTTTGTACTCAGTGTTTAGTGATATTTATATCTATAAACATAATGCTATAAGATAAACTGTCCCCTAAGGCTTTTTTGAATGTCATAGAATTGCTACAAATACATCAGTAATTGCACTGACTAATTGAACTCCATTATTAAATGCACTGTATTCTGTTACAGTAAACTCTGTTTTATCCACTATTTGATCAACTGGAACTCTCAAATAACCAACATAACAGCGGCAAATCCCAAGCCATGACACCATTTCCCCTTCTTACTCTGCCGGAGAGCAGACCTGAGTGTGCGAGCAATGCCCTGCCCCTCAAGAGCTGGCCCACTTCATCCCTCCATGCTGCGTGTGTACAGGCAGCAGGCTCCTCTGCTCTCCTGCCCAGCGTCCACTGCCCAGAGCAGCTCCCCATGCTGTGTGGCCCATGTGCAAGCCCCACGAGTGGCTCCCCGCGTGGCATGGCTCACGTGTGAGCCCTGCAAGCGGCTCTATGCCATCCCTACCAACAAAGTAAATGGGACAGTGGTTGAGCAGGAGACAGTCCTGGGGGCAGGCGGGTGGAAGGAGCTGAACTTTCTTGGCGGGTGGGGGGGCACTGACCCTTGCCTGTGCCTTCCCCAGCTGCTCTCTATTGACTGGAATAAATGAACGCCTGGCAACCTCCCAGTTAAGTGCTTGCTGGATATGGAAGAGTTTACTGTAAATGTTGGGACTCACTTTTGGATGCATCATAAAATCCCAAACAGTTGACTACAATCTGTAAAATGACAACCTGTTGTACTGTGATTTTCTTGTTTACATTAAGGGCCAAAATCAGACCTATTCTGCTGTTGCCAAAAATTTAGTGCAACATTGTAGCATGGTGGTTACTGGCTCCAAAAGAAAAAAGGTTAAACTCAGCCCTGGGAAAGGGCTGAGGCTGAAATAGTCAGCAGCTGGGGCATTTAGCTGCCAGTTAGGGCTGCAGCTAATTAGGGCTCAGCTGGGGCTGTACAAATAGAGGGCTCCTGGAGAAGAGAGAAGATTCTTGTTCCAGCTGAGAGAAGGCAGGACTTAGCTGCTAAAGAAGCTACAGGTCCCTCCTAACACATGGTAGGGCAGGGGGAAGGCTCGCAAGATCTGTGGGAGCTCTGGTCAGGAAACTCCCAGGCTAAGGCCTCATTCTCAAGGCCTGAGGGTACTAGGGCTGCAGGAAGCAGCAAGTCCAACCCCACGTCAATGACGAGTGGCCATTTCAGACTCCAGTTTGCCCTTGAGATAAGGGGCCAGATGATGACTGGCAATAGGTCATTGAGACAAGGTTGGTATTGGGGTTCAGGGTTCTCTGAGGGGAGGAACTCAGAGAAAGGGAGCACTGCACCATGGCAGTAGCCTGAGGGAAGGCACCATGGTCTGTGAGAGATGAGGGTGCTGACATATGTGATGGAAAACAAACAGGTTACAGCAGGCAAGACGCCACCCAGAAGGTGCTCCAGAAGCTGGAAGAGCTAATCCCCAGAGCAACCAGCAGGAGGTGATGCAGTGAAGAGCACTTGTGATCTGTCCTGTTACAATCATATTATTTATAATTCGAAATGAAAGTAGTACAAACTACTAGAAAAGTACAACACCTTTAAGAAAACTGACATTCACATTTGCTACACTCCATGGCGCATGACAGTTCTGCAAATCAACATTATAATTTGCTTCTGGTTTTGACTGGGCCTTGACATTTTCTTTTTTCTTTTTTTTTTTTTTGTCTTTGAGCGTTTCTATATTCATATTTTAATAAGTTTTCCACTTGGTCATTTTTCTCACTGAAATTTAATAAGAATTGTAACTCAGAATAGAAACAATACTCTGAGTTAATAAGCAAGATTTTAGCTTTCATTTTTTTAAGAAAAATACTTAGATTATTTTACTAGTACAAGAGAATCCTACTAAAGATCTCAAATACCTTGAGTATTTTACATATTTCATACCACTTCAGTGTTTAAAGAATGAAGACCCTAGTTTAATATGATCAACTAAAAGATATATGTTCATTTAGATGAAGGTCATGATCTTGACTGTAATGAGCTCCCAAAGTGGATGTATAATGAATATATATTATATATAAAATGAATTTTCAGAATAAATTTTGAGCACCAATACACTTACATTACATTGTATTAACCTTTTGCTTGCATAAGATTTTTGCTAACATAATGAAGTTACATTTGATTCTGTTTCTGTGATTTCCAGAGAAAACCCTACAGACTTTCTAGAATTAGTATTGAATACTATAATTCAGATAGCTGCCACTGTACATGAAGCTAAAAGATCTTACAGATAGATTCAGAAAATAGCTGCTACGTAGATGGGACTAGCATCCACAGTGCTATTCCATGGAAAGGGACTAAGACAGGGGTGGCCAACACGTGGTTCATGGGCCAGATTCTGGCCAGTGGAGCCTTCTCATCTGGCCCACAGAGCCAGCAGTGGCACCATTCTGAAAGCTGGCTGGGCAGCTCCAAACCGCATATGGCTCTTTAAGGACTCATTTGTGGCTGCCTCCAGTCACGCCTCCTGCAGCTCCCTGCCCTGCCAAGCTGAAAGAGTAGAACTCATTTTAATTGGTTTAATGGCTGGCAGGAGGGATCCAGTTAAAGTGAGTTCCATTATTTCAGTGCAACAGGGCTGGGAGTTGCTCCTGCCACACTGCAGCTGGGGGAGGGAGTAGGAGGGTTGCGGAGGGAGCCATGCAGCTGCAGTGAGAAGGAGATGGCAGCCGGTGAAGAAACAGCGGGGGACAGAAGCACATGACGCTCCTGTGTAAAGGTAAGTTAATCCTGGGTTTGGGGCTGTGAGGGGTTAAGTATGGGGGTGGGAGAGAGGCAGTTTGGGGCTCCAAGGGGTTTAAGCTGGTGGAAGGCCAGGATGGTCACAAGAAACACTGTGAGCTGAGGGACAGCCCTGACCTGTTGGGGCCTAATACGTATTCTAGAATAGAGTTTCTTGAACTTCATTGCACCACAAACTCCTTCTCACAATGCCTACCACACAACCCCAGGAGGGGAGGGGACCAAGCCCTGACCCTGCCATAGCCCCACCACCCAATGTATGGAGACCAAAGCCCAAGCTCCACTGATCCAGGAGGGAGGTGATGGGGTGGAGCAAAGCTGAAGTCCAAAGGATTCAACCCCAGGCAAGGGGCCAGTAACCCAAGTCCTGCCATCCACAGCTGAAACCCTCAGACTTTGGTCCCAGATGGTGAGGCTTGGGCTTCAGCCCCAGCGCCCAGCAAGTTTCAGACAGCCCTGGTGACTCCTTTAAAATGGAATTGTGACCCACTTTGGGGTCCTGATGCACAGTTTGAGAACATGTGGTCTAGAATGAGGAGGAGAAGGAGAAAGGAAGACACTGGAGTAATTTTATTTAGAAGTGCAGCAAGTATAACAAGCAGTAACATCTCCTGTACCTCTTAGTAACAGTAGCTCTCTGTGTCAGAACCATTGTTTATATAGATTTTTCCCCAAGGTGAGAATCCCTTGTTTGGCTTACCCGCAATACTGAGTCCCCTCCCACACTCCAAACCCCTTGGCACCATCCCTGCCACCGATCATCCACATGCAGAATTTTGTTTTGTGAGCCAATTTGCAGGCGTGATACACATCATTGCCATAATGGTGCACATAAAGAAAATCATTCCACACATGGCTATAAAAAAATTAGAGGGAACACTGGTGTTAGCCCTTAGCATTAAATAAATACTTATGAGAGGAATATATCGCTATATACCAAATGCATATTCAATAATTTGGCATGCACAACTGGATTAGTAATCACAGTAATTACTTACAAATAATGTATGCGTAATTTAAAAATCATATTTTTCAAAGTTTTAAACAATTTAACAATATACTGAAAGAGTGACAAAATGGCTGAAATAATATAGAACTATTTTGGTGCAACTCAGATATCTGGTTTCTATTACTGCTATACTTTAAAAAGAGTTAGCGCAAAGAGCAAAATCTTTCAGTTCAGTATTATCAATACCATCTCAATCCTTTGGAAGCATAAGGAAAAAGTAATAAAAATATTCTGACATGGCAGCATATCACCGGCCTGTTAATGGTTATATTTCTGTCAATAAAACATGTTTTCCTTTGCTGTCACAAACAAACAGAATTTCCAACACAACTCCTTTGTTACAAATGCTTGGATTTCAACACTATATTCACATTACATTGCCTATGTTAGGAATTTATTTATGTGCAACCCAGAACTAGAATTTCATTTAGTCTCTGTCTGAAGTACTGCAGCCTAAATTCTCAAGTATTCAAAGTTTTTGCTTTAATTTGCTTTTGCAAATATAATCCTTTTTCCTTAAGTGACTTTCCCTAAGTATAGCCAATTAGTGGACAGGCTCCATATATAATTTTGGTTGCTCTTTTGGTTGAGAATATATCTCCAATACCCTAGCTATTTATTCATACTCCACACGCTGTTTGACACGCTGAAACATGACCTATTACTCAGCTGAGCCAAGCATTCATGATGTTTTAAAGTGAGGACTACTAACTGATTTTTAAACTCATCAGTAAACTGGGCTTGCTGAGTTGTTATCTAAAGGATATAAAAAATGAACACAATTCAACACTGGTTGGATACCTTCTGTTTGAACAGGAGAAAACTTTCTTGGTTACCAGTACTGTGCCTAACATGACGACAAATACAAACCATCCATGTTCATCAGTTAAATGGGAATACGTTTCTAAAAAAAAAAAAATGTTCAAAACACTTTCTTTAGAAACACCAACTTTGTGAACAATGAAATTTTAGTTAGTAGATTGGGAAAGGTGATGCAGCAGGGTCCTGTTTCAGGGGTGAAAGTAACATATTTCTTACATAGTACCAGAGAGGGAGCCGTGCTAGTCTATATACTATCAAAACAAAAAGCAGTCAAGTAGCACTTTAAAGACTAACAAAATAATTTATCGGGTGAGCTTTCATGGGACAGACCCACTTCTTCGGCCATAGCCATACCAGAACAGACTCAATATTTAAGGCATAGAGAACGAAAAACAGTAATCAAAGTTGACAAATCAGAATTTTTTTGATAATTTTTTTCTGATTTGTCAACTTTGATTACTGTTTTTGGTTCTCTATGACTTAAATATTGAGACTCTTCTGGTACGGCTATGGTCTGAAAAAGTGGGTCTGTCCCACGAAAGCTCATCACCTAATAAATTATTTTGTTAGTCTTTAAAGTGCTACTTGACTGCGTTTTTGTTTTGATATTTCTTACAGGTACTGTCGTATCCCAAATCCCACTGGGTGTGGCTCTTGGGGCAGAAGGTTGGCAGAGGGCTGTGATACGATAGTGTGGGTTGGAGTGCTGGGGCCTCACAGCAGAGTATGGCAGCACCTGTTAGTGTGGGGGTGAGCATAGAGGGGTGTGGGAGTCAGGACAGAGGGTTGGAAAGGTGTGGGGTCTCAGGGGAAGGTGGTGGGAGACAAGGCAGAAATGTGGTGGGGGAGGAGTCAGGACACAAGCATGGGTGTATGGCGGTCTGAGGGCAATGGGGAGGTCTTGGGGCAGGGAGTGTGGCCTTTATTCTGCCTGGCCTCTTGATCCCTGGGGCTGAGGAAGCAACCACACTGACCAGTCACTCAAGCTTTAGGACTGGAGCCTGGGTGCACGGTGACTGCTCAGAGGCTGTGGGCCAACCAGGGCTGGGGCCTTGCCTCCCTGTCTCACTAAATGAAATTAATAGGTAGCAGGTTTAAAACAATCAAAAGGAAGTACTTCTCTACACAACACAGTCAACCTGTGGAACATCTTGCCAGAGGATATTGTGAAGTCCAAGTTTTTCCTCTGGGACACTTGGCATGGCCACTGTTGGAAGACAGGATACTTAGCTAGATGAACCTTGGGTCTGGCCCAGTATGACCATTCTGACATTCTTATGTTAAGAAAGCATTCTCACTTACCACAAGCGAGAGAGGTCTTTTCCATGAGACAACACCAATCAGTCCTGACAACAGCACCTGAAATGAAGTGAAAAGGGTCACCAAAAAGAGACAAATTTTATATTAACACCTAAAAAAGTAACAGTACCTTAAGGTAAAAAAACAACCAAACTCTAAGAAAAGTAAATGGTTTCCAACACTGCTGGGACTGGAAGATAAAATACTGCAAGATGGGGTATTGAAACAAAGAATGAAGACCATGCTTACAGCATCGAGGACTCTATATTTGGAAGCAGTGACTCTGAAAAACATTGCGGGTCATAGTAGATAATTCTCTGAATCAGAATTAAAACTACTCATCAAGAGTAATTGTGTATTTGTCATCACTATCAATTTTGAAATCAATATAGAACATGTTTTTCTGAAAGATATGCTCTAGGAATTATTTTGTTGGAAGTTCTATGGCCTATCTTATATAAGAGGTCAGATGAGGTGATAATAATTCTCCACCTTGGCCTTAGAATCTAAGAAATTTTATTCTATTTCCAGCAGAGATGAAAACATGTGGCTCTGTAAATCTCACAATTTTTCCCCCCATTTCTATAGAGATGTCAATCTGATTTCCACATCAAATTCGTTCTATAGGTTTAGAATAAGTCCCAGAAACGTTTTCTCACCATTCAGTAGTAAATCACAATACCTGGTCTGCTGTAGGGCTTATTTTAATTAATAATTATTTGTACCACCTGAACAGTTACGTGTGATCCTCCAGTGCAATTTAATAGCTTGATGGCAGGTGAAAATTAGCACAAGCATATTGTAATAATAAAACCTAACCTTTCCTATCATTTATTTGCTATGTGTTTTAGTGCCAGTCAAAAACCTCTGCCTCTCCAATTTAAAATGTTGAATAGCTCAGAGTGTGTAGCTATACCAATTCAGACAGAGACAGTAATGGAACTAACTTCATTTTTAGCAAAACACACAGACATATTCCTTGCCTTAATTTGCAATATGATCCTATTACTTATTTGTAATCATAAAATACTTTTGGAGAGTGAAAAGTGGTATACAGGATGTCATCTAAATTATTCAAATGATTGACAGCTCTTAGGTACAGCTGTGACTATATAAGGATTATTTCTTAAATCAATGCAGGGAGCCTTAATTACACAACAGAATAACTTGCTTTATAAAACAAGGGAATTTTGAAATATTCACATGGGCCAACCTTTGCAGCTCTTACTCCAGCAAAACTGAACCACTTACAGTTAAATTCAGATACAGAGTGCTGAGTTTTCAAGTCATAGATCACTGAATCATAGAATTCTAGGGCTGGAAGGGATCTCAGGAGATCATCTAGTCCAGCCCCTTGCTTCAAGCAGGATCAAACCCATCTACATCATCCCAGCCATGACTAGGTCAAGCCAGGACTTAAAAACCTCGAGGGATGGAGATTCCACCACCGTTCAGGACAATGAATTCTATTCCTTCATGACCCTCCTGGTGAAATAGTTTTTACTAATATCCAACCTACACCTCTCCCTCTGTAACTTCAGACCATTGCTCCTTGTTCTGTCATCTGTCACCATTGAGAACAGTCTCTCGCCATCTTCTTTAGAGCCCCCTTTCAGAAAGTTGAAGACTGCTATCAAATTACCCCTCAGACTTCTCTTCTGCAAACTAAATAAGCCCAGATCGCTCAGCCTTTCCTCATAGATCATGTGCTCCAGACGCCTAATAATTTTCGTTGCCCTCCGCTGAACCATCTCCAATGCATCCACATCCTTTCTATACTGGGGTGCCCAGAACTGGAGGCAATACTCCAGGGGAGGCCTCACCAGAGCTGAGTGGAGGGGAACAATAACTTCTCTAGATCTGCTGGAAATGCTTCTCCTAATGCACCCCAATATGCCATTAGCTTTCTTGGCTGCAAGGGCACACTGTTGACTCATATCCAGCCTCTCATCCACTGTAATCCCCTTTTCTGATGCACTGCTACTTAGCCAGTTGGTCCCCAGCCTGTAACAGTGCTTGGGGTTCTTCTGTCCCAAGTGCAGAACTCTGCACTTATCCATGTTGAACCTCATCAGATTTCTTTTGGTCCAATTCTCCAATTTGTCTAGGTCACTCTGGACCCTATCCCTACCCTCCAATGTACCTATCTGACCCCCTGGCTTAGTGTCATCTGCAAATTTGCTGAGGGTGCAATCCATCCCCTCATCCAGGTCATTAATAAAAAATGTTGAACAGTACTGGCCCTAGAACTGATCCTTGGGGCACTCCACTTGAAACTGACCGTCAAACAAATACTGAGCCATTGACCACTACCCACTGGGGCCATCTGTCAAGCCAGTTTGCTATCCATCTTACAGTCCATGTATCCAATCCATACTTCCTTAACTTACAGGCAAGAATGTTGTGGGAGACTGTACCAAAAGCTTTGCTAAGTTCAAGGTATATCACATCCATTGACTTCCCCATGTTCACAGAGGACTTACTTCATCATAGAAGCTAATCAGATTGGTCAGGCACAGCTTGCTCTTGGTGAATCCATGTTGACTACTCTTGATCACTTTCCCCTCTTCCAAGTGCTCCAAAATGGATTCCTTCAGAATTCCCTCCATGATTTTCCAGCACTCCCACCCAGATCCAGCCATTCAAACCAAACAGGGCTCTCTGACAGTTAAGCATGTTCCTTCCTTCTCACATAAAATCTACCATAATAAAATGGTAAAGGCTAAATTGTATTACATTTACAGTGGTGTTGTCCCTTTACAGGAAAGAAAACGGGACAAAGAACTGTCCTCCTAGGAAGAGCAGAGCAGCAGAGAGAGAGCTCCCAGGCACTACATGTTCTATGCTCTGCCCTCTCATCTTTACCAAGACAAGAGCTGGGGAGCTGCTACGGTGCACAAAGGCCCAGTGACTTCTAGCTCCTCCACAGTATCCACAAGGCAGCAGCCTCAGTACCCTACTCCCAGGGGTGGCAAAAACCCCAGAAGCCTCAAGAGGGGGTACCCCATATAGCTGGAACACCCTCTTAATATTTAGCAATGACAAAATGTCATGTTTGGTAGTTCATGGACACTATCAGAATTAATCTGCTCTGGACTTTAAGATTATCTGCACTGTCCTGCCATGTAAAAAGAATGAGTGTATTAAATTTTTTTTTTTAAATCGTCCCATGATAGAGGGAGAGATGCACAAAGAGAGAGTGTTTTTATATGTGCATGAGAGAGAAAGAGATTTTATCCAAATTTAGGAAAAAAACAGTTAAAAACCAAACAGGAACAGGCAGAAAATGACAAGGCACTAACCAAAAAATAGAGCATGCTGATAGAGAAAGAATATGTGGTATAAGGATGATGATTTCATATGCTGTTTCAGCCCATTAGTCAATCATTAATATATATACACAGTACAAAACCAAAAAGAAACAAACTAAAAAACAATCTCAAAACCTAGTTTAAAATTGTTTTAAGGTAGTTCATTGGGACTAGCTCTCCATATCCATCAAGCTTCAGAGACCAGTGAGAGTTATCATCAGTACAACTGTATATGATGAGAGCTAGAAAACTTAACACAATTAAAGATTACCAGAATGCATACACAGAAGGAAGCAGCATGGACAACTTAAATTTGGCTTTTCCTAACTTTTGAGTGGTTAACCTTGTAAACTTGTTGTCCTTTTAAACATTTTTAAAATGCAATTATATATAATGCATAAGAGATGGGAAACCCTGGCCTTACTGAAGTCAATGCAAAATTCAATGTGGTTAAGCTTTCACTCTATATATTTCTCCAAACAAATTTACAAAACAAATTAACTAAAACCACTTAAGATAGCTCAAATGCCTGGACACAAATATGCCAAAAACAAAGAAAATAACAAAACAAACAAGCAAAAAAAACCCAAAGTTACAGTTTCATACAATCTTTGCAACCTATAACCGTGATTTCTTCCTTTCCATATTACATCTCCTCATTTACATGCCCTTCTCTCAACACATAAGCCTCCTCTCTGTTACTCTGTACAGAACTTTGGGGTAAAATCCTTGAGCTTGGACTGAACTGACTAAGTGCATATCTACACTGGCAAGTTTTGTTACCAAAACCCCCTTTTTGACGATAATGCAACAAAAGTCATGAAAAATGCACACAGAGATGTCACCTGAAGCCTGCACAGAGATGCTCTGGAAGCTTTTCCTGAAGCACTTATTGTCTCATGAAGATTACATGGCAGTGCTGCCATTTCCCCACCCCCGTGGTACAACTCTCTTCCCAAACATTCGTCCCTCTGTGCAACCAGCACCCAGGTAGCACAGAAGCGAGCTGCATGAGCAGCAGGGTGACAGAAGCAGACAGAAGCGGAACCTGGGTTTCCTGCTTATCCTCAGGAGTGAGATATCAGCAAGAGCGATGGCATCCTGTGGACGTGTAGGTGAGCATTAGAATTATTTCCATGCAAACCTATCGTACAAGTCAGGACTGCACTTTCTTATGCCCCTATGTACACCTCTCATTCCCCCGCTTCCCTTCCCCTAACACTCCCCATGTTCAGAATAGCTGCAGAGATGTGCACCTGCCTCATGTGTAACAGAAAAACTCGAATTCCCAACAGTACTTTTCAGTGAAATGTTTCAACCTTTATCAGGAGTATTATGATCCTACTTTTGTTACATTTGTCTTGCAGAGCAGACCTTAACCAACCAGAACACTTCTCCTACTGCCAGACTGAGTCAACTCAGGAGACCCAGGAGGTCACAGAGCACACGCTCAAGGACATTCTGTAACATTCATCAAAGCAGATGCAGAAAAGAGAGGAGAGGCAAGTTAAGGAGCTGAATGATAAAAAGAATGAAACGGAACACTTAATAAAGGTCCTGGAAGATCAATGAGCAGTCCTGGGGCACCTGACAAACTAATAAATCTGTTAGTCTATCAGGTGCCCCTGGACTTGTTGTTTTTACAGCTACAGACTAATACAGCTACCCCTCTGATACTAGAATATCAAACGGAGATACTCAAGTTCTTCTCCAGATGCAGAGTTAACCAAACTGGCACAGGCTCCCCTGGCAGCATATAGAGAATTCTTTATCCAGCAACCCAGCCTCTACACCCAATAGCAGGAAAGGCTCATTTTCCACCACACTCCACTCCCCATGACAATGTGATTATGGCAACTTAACATGTGTACAGTTGCACAGAATTCCCCTAACCCCAATCCTCCCTTACCAGTAAAACTCCATTCTAGGTCAAAACAAAAAGCAGTCAAGTAGCACTTTAAAGACTAGCAAAATGGTTTATTAGGTGAGCTTTCGTGGGACAGACCCACTTCTTCAGACCATAGCCAGTTCTGGTCTGGCTATGGTCTGAAGAAGTGGGTCTGTCCCACGAAGGCTCACCTAATAAACCATTTTGCTAGTCTTTAAAGTGCTACTTGACTGCTTTTTGTTTTGATAGTGTATAGACTAGCACGGCTTCCTCTTTGTTTCCATTCTAGGTGTTTGACTGAGATTCGCAGTGATCATTAAAGGCAAAACTGTTGAATGGTACAAAAACTTTGTCTTTGGTTTTGTAACCCATACCAAGCTCTAAGGCTCCAGTGGAAGCTTGTCACCTCCCTCGTCTTCATGGCAACGTGTTACTTGGGATTAGTTGTGAGATGCAGCAGAGAAGCAGCCCCAAAACACACACACAGCATTCCTCACTGTCAAAAACTCCCTACTGGGGTGATTTCTTTCCATTTTCCTCAAAACCACTCCTTCTATTCACTCTTCTCGTGCGTAACCCACGCCAAAAAAAAAAAAGTCAGAAGAACAGTTTGGATGAACTGTACAATTTTTTTTTTTAGCGGGGGGGGGATGCTAGCTCAGTGGCTTGACCATTGGCCTCCTAAACCCACAGTTGTGAGCTCAATCCTGGAGGAGGTCATTTAGGGGTCTGAGGCAAATCAATTAAAAAGAACCTGTCAGGGATGGTGCTTGATCCTACCATGAGGGTAGAGGACTGGACTCAATGACCTCCTGAGGTCCCTCCACAGTCTGAGATGTGCATCCCCATTTAACTATTAATTATGAAAAAAGTGTGCCATTGATTGCCCCATCATCATTAGGAAAGCCTCGCTCTGCAAAGCTGGATATTATGTCCTCCACATTTCCCAGAGTCATAGTCCTATAAAGCAAACTGCGATTTATTGCCCTGCACACTTGCAGAAGCACTGCCCCACTGGTGGACTCCCCAACTCCAAACTGATCTGCAGCTGAACAGTATCAATGGGGAGTTCCCAGCTTTCACAAATCAATCGCCACATGCTTCTCCACCAAGAGGGCAGCTCACATTCGGGCGTCTGTGTGTCATGATTCAGGGGTCAGCTCATCACACAGCTCCAGGAAGGTGGCTTTGTGCATGGTGTCATTCTATAGCCACAGGTTTGAATACCACACCTGTACGTCAATGTGATCCCACCTGCATGTCAATGCTCGTTTCCCTAGCCCAAACGAGATGGTCTATGTTGCACAGAAACTCTCTGACAGCCAAATGCAATGCCAGGTTACTGCTGTCTATGTCACTCTGTGTGATCAGCCTACGAGTCTTTTCCTCTGCTATTAGGTTCAACAGAAACAGTGCTGCAATGCATGATGTCCTCATGCACTGAACACAGAATGGGAGAGAAGTGTGGGGTCCATTCTTTCTCTCAGCAGATTCTAGAGTGCACAGCAAAGACTGGCCATTTCAGAAATGATGCAAGTGAGCCAGAAGTCCCTGGGGATCAAAGAGGTGCCTGATGAGACATGTTCCACATTCCCAAGATGCTGTGTGCTCTATTCTGCATTAATACATTGCCTAGCAATAGAAGGGGACGCCAGGCACTGTGGTATGCATACCCATAGTGCATTGCTCTTTCTGTCCATGGGGGAGCTAAAAACGTGGCCATGAGCTGTCGACACAGGGTGGTAGCGTTAACATGCTTTGGCAACTTTTGCACGTCAACATTACTTTCATCTCCAAATCTTTGTAGTGTAGCAAATTTCTAAAGCTACTGCTTATGTATTCTCCACATCAGGCATCTGACAAAGAAGTAGTTTTAGAGCTATACATAGTCATACTCTGAGTTATTAACAAAAGTTAATTTTGTTGTTTTACCAGGGCTATGAAATATGTTTTTAGTGAACATCAATTATATACTGCATTTTTCAATTACTTTAAAGCATATAGAGCTAAACATTGGACCTCCAAATAGGATGGCCATTCATTATAAGGCTCTGCCTTCCTGAGGGCTGGACTTCTTCACCGACAGATAGGCATATCAAGACATTTAAATAAATTACATTTGGTGACAAAGTCAGTCCAATTCCTGGGCCTCTGTCCTCTGGTCAGTCCATTAGGACCCCTTAAGGGCCCTGTTGCCCTCTCTGGGGCAAGGGGTGGTCTGGGGGGGAACCCGGCCCCAACCACTTGTGCCAGGTTCCAGCCCAGGGACCCTGTGCAGCTGCCAGTGGGAGGAGCTGATTCCCTTAGCCCTTGGCACGGCAACTCTCCTCCCTGGGCCACTTCCCCAGATGACTCCCCCAGTACCTTCTCCACGCTGTAGCAGTCACAGGTCCTCACTCTTAATCTTGTAGAAGCTCCCGCTCTCCCTCTGTGATCTCAGGTGTTCCTGCTTCTCTCCTCTGCTCCTCTCAAACCTGTTCTCTCTGCTCCTGTCTCCTCGTGTGTCTCTGCTCACCTCTCACTCTCTCCCCCTGCCCTTCCTACTGTGGAGGGTTTTAAAGGCCTCTCATTGGCCCAGTCATTGGGACCAGCTAGCTGTAATTAGGCTGAGCTGTCTCCCACCCAGCTGCCTCTGATTGTCCTGCTGGCCCTTCTGCTTGTTTAGGCTTCCTTCACCCTGGCCCTGCCACAATTTATTTTGGTCCAAAATCTGCTCTCATGCATGCAAATACAATGTATGAAAACCAAAATTTTGTTCAGAAATTTAGGATTAAAACTTATAATAAACTATTTGAAAATATACAACTTGTTCATTCTTTCTGTAATAACCCATTTTTATACCTTTAAGTACCAAGGCACTACTACAATATATGGCTAACAAAGAATGCTGCAGAATGATGACATTAAAAACAATTGTATTCGCTCTCTGATATAAAGTCACTAAAGTCAGATTTTTTAGTATATTTATTATACTGCAAAACATTAATGTCATGCTTTGAACAATATATTTTATATTTTAGCAAGAAGTAGATTTGATGTCATTTAAGTTTGCTGAAGATTTCAAGAAAAATCACACATTGCAGAAGATACCTTTTCATATTTGTTTTAGCACCTTCATAAATTAAAGATAATTTTTCACCGTGAATCTTCAGCATTAGTATCGGAGAAAAATACATATACAACAGGGGAACATGCATGAAAGCATAATGAAAAGTTTATTGAAATTAGGTTATGCATTATGACATTAAAGTCAATTTGCCAGTATGATCTGTTGTATATAGATTGTGTTCTCCAATGTTTCCCATGTCATACACGCTAGACATCCCTTTTTAATTTTATGAGTACTACATATTTTTGAAACCTGACCAAGGCAAAGAAAAGAACTTTATTTTTCTGCAGTTAATTAAATTTATTCTGATAGCTAGATATCTCATTATTACTGTTATGATAAGTGTCCCGAGGCTGATAATCTCATAAGGCAGAATTGCACTCAGGAAGGCAAAATGACATGATTAGCAAGTTCAACTTCAGGCTAGACAGCAACACATTCTCAATTAAACAAATGGGCTGACTGAAACTGTAGGCCATTAAAAAGCCTTTAGAAAAAATAACAAGGTAAGTACACATGTGCGTGCACACCCAACCACTATTTCTGAACCCAATACATGTGAGTAATTCAAAAAAGGTGTTTTGTTACATTGGATGTTCCTATGAGTCAAAATTCATTCATACAATTTTTAACTGTCTGCAACAACTCTCTATTTTATTTCTATTTGTCAGCTTCGCACTCTTCAGGTCAGCATCTGCCTGCCTCATTCAGGGCATTAGAAAAAGAGAAAGAAAGCAGTCCCTGTGGTCTCCTGAACCGCAGTTGTGCCTGGGTGAGCCTTTACATAGGCCTGCAGATGTAGTTGAATAGGAAACATCCTGGCACCCTCCCTGCTTGTACACTATATATAAGGGGCAAGCACAACCTAGTTTTTTATAAAAAGTCCCCTCCACCACAAAGCTACAATTATAATTCTGATTTTTACACAGTGTTTTTCATTTGTTCACTCTACAAAATGCTACTTGATCACAGGCCTCTCGGGAGTTTCATTAAGTGTAAATTTCTCTCCTTACTTGTTTGCATTCTTTACTAACAGAAAGTGGATTCCAGAGTCGGGAGATGGACTGCTAGTACCACTCGTTGTAGACACAGGGTGGCCACTCTCTTCCCTTCTAAGGATGTAAAATCCCATGCAATTAGTTAACCAGTTAAATGTTAGGTTTAACACACATATGCACACGCCTGCAGCAGTCCCGCAGGGCTGGAGCAAACCCCTGTCTGTGACAGGCAGGAGCCGCTCCAGCCCCTACTGGTTAACTGTAACCAATAAGCGTCATCCATTTAGGGTGAGGCTTACCATTTAACTGGTTAAAGTTTAACATCCCTATTTACTACCATGCGAGGTGGGAAGCTCCAGGCCCCTATGGCATCTCTGGGTGACGACAGGCCAATGGGACCTTGTGCGGAGTGCATTACGCTTTTATGGAAGCCCTAATTAGGCTCTCTTCCCTGATTACCCTCCTCTCCCAGAAGTTTAGGGACCGCCTGCCCCATGTTATGCCAACAGGGACTGGACACTTAAGCCATGCATTGGGGGTTGCAGATTGACTGCACTTTCCATAAAGCACCTTAAAATTTACCCTTCTCTCCCCTGCGAAAAAAAGGAGGTAACAACGTTACATGACTACCCTTTCATCTGCTGTGTCTACACTGGCACATCACTAAGGGACATGAAACAAGACACTCTAAACATCAAAAGTTTTAAAAACAAAAAGCACCAGCATGGACATTGCTTTATTGGCAGAAGTCATGTTCCCAGTGATGAAGCTGCCATCCCTCATCGGAAGTAATGTTATTTTGTTGCCCTGTGAGATCAGGAGCAGCTACACAGCACACCTACATCACTGTAAGGTGCACTGTGTAGATATATCCAGGTCCTCCATTTCTTCAAATGCCCAAGAGAACAGACAGACCAGCAAGTCCCAGAAGCTAAAAAGGACTGGAAGAAGGTAAATACAGTGCTAATCTATAAAAGGGAGAGTAAAGGAAATAAGCAATCATAAGAAATGGTTTTGCCAAGAATAAATCATGTCAAATCAACGGACCAGCTTTTTTAATTGGGCGACAAGCCCTATGGAGAGCAAAGAAATGGTATACATGGTGTATCTTGACTTTAATAAAGCTTTTCATACTGTCCTGAATGATCTGCTCATAAACAAACTGAAGAAATCCATCCTAGATGGAGCTTCTATAATGTAGATGCATAACTGGTTGGAAAACCATTCCTAGAGTAGTTATCAGTTTTCACAAGCAAATATCAAGTGGGTTCCTGCAGGGATCACTTCTTGATGTGCATCTGTTCATTATCTTCATCAATGATTTAGATAAGGACATAAAGAGTATATTTCTAAAGTTTCCAGATAGCACCGAGTTTGGAGGGATTGTGCATGCTTTGGAGTACAGGACTGAAATTCAAAATGCTGTAGACAATTTAAAGAAATGATCTGAAGTAAATAAGATGAAATTCAATAAGACACAGACTAACTTGGCTACCCCTGTGATACTTGTATTTTTATGTTTGATTTTGTGAGCAAATTGTTTTTGGTGAGGTGGAATTGGAGGTACACCTGGCTTGGGGCCAGACTAGGTATTAAAACAAACACCTTGAATTCCCACTGAAAATCCACCACAGAGAATATATATTTGATCCCATTTGGAGCCCACTACAGTGGATTAATTTCCAGGTGACAAAGGCATGGCCAAATTATCAAGATACTTTTATCCCTAAGGAATGATTGTTATTTGCCTACCCAAACAAACTTTGGAAACATGCTTCCAGCTATGGATACTACCTTGTCATCTAGCATCTGGCCTCAGTCCAAACTTACTCCAAATTACAAGGCTGTTTTACAAATACTTTACAAATGTTTTACAAATTTCTAATGCCTTCAATATATATTTTAAAAACTAGTAATTCTACTGCTGTCTTAGCTGGATTGCATTTCAGCAAGGTCATCCAGTCTTCAATTTCCAGCAGTCACCTAGTCATCAACTCTTCCCATCACTGGGGCTAGATAAGATTCAGATGTGTATCTTCAGCATACAGAAGTTAAAGCAAAACATTGCTCTTCACAAACCTTCCCACTGAATTCAGATGTATTTTGAACAAGAGAATGGGAACTGAATCCTAATGTCAATGCAAGTTTGGCTGAAGTAAATATATGGCCCTATTTCAGATTGCATGTTGCAGAATCTTTGATGAGGTTCTGTTCATTATTGTCCAAGTTTTGCTTTTCTGTCAAAAAGAATGAAAAGATGTAAATGCAGGAAAGCCTCTGTTGTTGTCAGGTATAGGTCATGCAAACAACGCAAAGAGAGAGCACAGAGTAGGTGAGACCTGCAGTACCCAGAAGCTCCAGTGCTCATTATGCCATTACGTGGACTAGTGGGCCAGATAAGTAAAACAGGGAGCAGCTCATAGTTTGTAGTATTGGCTTCATCTGTATTCTGTGAAGTGAGTTGAAAGGAGAGAGAGAGATTGTTTCCTGACTCTTACATAATCTCTCACACACACCCTCTCACACACCACAGAATTTTAACATGCAGCTATGGTCTGCGGATTTATGTAGGATAACAACACTACCTACTACAAGTCAGCAATTTGTTAATGCACCTAATACACACTGGAGTTTTTTTCCATATTTGTTTTTCTCATATTCAATATGCAACATCATGAAAATTTACTTATATAAAAGACATTGGCAACTAATCTATACTGATATAAAATATCCACACAGAATTTGTGAGTTTCCTTTAGTAAACCACTATTTCCACAGCAGCACATTCTGCAATAATGGTCTGAAATGATGATCTGCAGTAATGGTGACAATTCATAGACAGAAAAGTAATAGACATCATCTATACTAGCTTCTTCTGCATTATAGATAAAACAATGTACACTGACTACAAATGCCTCTGAGTTTGCAGATGAAATATCCATCATCATTACTGTAAGTTGTGCTCATGCATGGAGAGGAGGTATTTACCTTAATGCTTGCATATAGAAGCAAGACAAAAACAGCAGAAGGTAAATATAGTTTCAAGTCAAGGTAATGAAGGCAATGGGAAATAATCACAATCAGAAATTATTTTTAAAAAAGGCTACTGACAGTTTTCTTTTAAGATTTGCAGGTCTCCGCAGTCAATCAAATTA
The DNA here is from genome assembly GCF_033958435.1 of Carettochelys insculpta. NCBI lineage: Eukaryota > Metazoa > Chordata > Testudines > Carettochelyidae > Carettochelys > Carettochelys insculpta. The sequence continues at coordinate 14,986,403 of NC_134148.1, forward strand.
AACGCCCTCTATAAATTCAGAATGCTAAAATTAGGATATGGACCAGATTAGGTGAAATAGTCTATTGTCAAATTTGAAACCTTCAGGTTGCCCTCCACCCCCAACATTCTACATAATACAATATAAACAGAACACATTCTCTGATCCTTTTCTTTTTTGTAAAATTTTCTCTTAAAATATAAAAATATGCTAGTTGATAAAGAACATTAATTCAATTAAATGTAATGAAAAAGCTATCAAAGCACAATTATGCAAACTAATTTACAGAACTGTGGCTGTCTGCACTACAAAATAACTTCAAAAGTTGCTTACTTTGAAGTTATACTTCAGGGATGATGAGCGGTGGCTGAGGATCTTCAGAATGGCCCACCAGACATTCAAAGACCTCTGCCACTGGCTCGCCTCCATCTTCCAGCAACAGGATGCACGGATGCAGCCAGCAGCCTGCACGGATGCAGCCTGGTGCAGAAGAGGGTGGCCATTGCACTATGGAGGCTGGCCATGCCCAACAGCCTCCGGTCTGTCAGTCACCAATTTGGAGTCGCCCAGGCCACCATCAGAGTGGTAATGACTGAGGTGAGTCCGGCCCCCACCATGGACCCACCCTAGAAAGGGGGCTACTGGGCAGGGGGCCCTTGGTGGGGAGGGAGCAGGGGGCCTCCCAGTCAGGGGTTCATGGGCATGTCTTCCTCCCTGCTCCACACACCCCCCGCAGGTCATCAACAGGGGGACCTGGACGCCTGGGGGGACCTGGGATACCTGGACGCCATCCTCACCAGGTTCGCAGACCTGGGCTTCCCCAATTGTTTCAGAGCTCTGGATGGGATGCATGTGGCAATCCGGGCTCTGGACCACAAAGGGGGCACCTACATCAACAGAAAGGGGTACCACTCAGTAGTCCAGGCCCTGTTGGACACGAGGGGCTGTTTTCTGGACATGTGCATGGGGTGGTCGAGCAGGACCCATGACGCCTGGTTGTTCTGGAATTCATGGCTGGGATGTTGGATGCTGGAAAGCACGTATGTCCCCCTGTGGGAGTTCCCGCTCAGGGACATCACAATGCCCACCTGCATTGTGGCTGACGTTGCATACCCGCTGCACCCGTGGCTTGTGCAGCCCTATACCGGACGTACCACTACAGCCCAAGACACCTTTCATAATCACCTCAACCATACCAGGGGCACAGTCAGGCAAGCATTTGGGAGACTAAAGGGGAGGTTTCGCAGCCTCCTCGCCAGGCTGGATGTCAGTCTCCCAAACATTCCCACAGTCATCGCTGCCTGCTGTGCCCTCCACAACCTTGTGGAGGGCCAGTTGGAGCCCTTTATCCAGGGATGGGCTGCAGGCCCCAGGAAGCAGCTACGAACACCTGCCTGCTGCCCCATGCCATGAGGCACAAAGGGGTGGGGTCAGGGTCCAGGATGTCTTGTGCCAGGCCTTTGCCCAGGGCCTGCCCCGGCCCTCCCAGCCACACTCCGCACCATGGGCCCCCCCACAACGCCACCCCTCACACTCCCCCCCACCCACCAAGCACCAGGGACATGGGGTTAGGGTGGGAACAAGAAACTTTACTATTGGGGGAATAAATCAGTTTGGCAAAACAAAACAGAACAATGTGTGAAACTATGTACAGTGTATGGGGAGAATGGTCTATAGGACAGAGATAGGGGCCTAGGTGGGTGGACTGAACTGGGAGGGGAGCTAGGCGGAGGAAGGTTCAGTCACCCAGGGGTGTGGGGGGCCAGGAGCCGCACCTGCCATGGATGTACCTACTGCCCCTGGTCCAGGGTCCCCTGCAGGACTGTGATGGGGCCAGGACCACAGAGAGGTAGGGCTGGGGTCGGGGTGCAGGCAGCTTGGCCTCCACAGGCTGTGCAGGCTGGGGGGAGCACCAAGACAGCTCCAGGTGTGTGGACAGTGACAGGTACACCAGGAGGTGGGCAGCTGCCGTAGAGGTGGCTGCAGACTGGGCTGGCATGGGCTGGGTGGTTGGGCAAGGCAGGTGTCCAAGGCCTGGACCATGGAATCCAGGCTGCCGGCCAGCTCCACCCACATGTCCTGCTCCTTTGCCAGCCAGTCCTGGAGCACCCCAGTCATTTCCCACACAAATGCCCAGTTGGCAGCCGCCTACTCATCCGTCCACCTTCGTCTGCAGGAGGCCCTGCCGTGGCTGTGGGGGGGATGCAGGCTGGGGTGATGGGGTGGCCTCCTGGCCCTCTGCAGCTGCAGCCTGCTCCGGTGGGCTACGGCACCTTCCTGACAATGGACCTGTAGAGACAGAAAGGGACAGGGGGATGGCCCTTTAGTGCTGGGTCCCAACCCCATGGGGGCTGGGGCCCCTGCTCTGCTGGCACCCACCCCATTCCCCTGCCACCCAATGGCCCGTGAGCCCCAGGGGATCGCGGGTGGCCAGAGGCTCCCGCTTAGCAAGGGTCAGCTTGGGTTCCCTCCCCCATTCCCAGGTGTGTGGTCTGGGGAGCTGTTCCAGGCAGGAGGGTGCATCCCTGTCACTGAGAACATCCCATTCATCCCATACTTACTGGCTATGACCTCACAGGGCTCGGGCGAGGCTCGGCTGGTGGAGGCTCAGCTTGGTGTCCTGGAAGGGGAGGGCTATGACGAGGGTCACACTGCTGGAGCCCTCGGTCTTGGTCAGCCACTCCCCACGTGGCAGGCTTGTGGTGCCAGAAGGGTCAGCCTTGTCCTTGCAGTCCATGGCGGGGCGGGGTGGGGGGCACCAGCAGTGTCCACCAGATAATCTAGGGTGGCCACCTCCCTTGGCTCCAGAAGCCTGTGCAGCTCCTGGTAGTGGGGGTAGTCGACGGGCCATACACCCAACTATCTGGCAGCATTGTGGGCCTTGATGTAGGTCTGGCAGAGTTCTTTAACTTTTATCCACACGCTGTTGCCAGTGCAGTCGGGGTGGCTTCGGGCAGCAAGGCCGCTGGCCAGCCAGTCAAAGGCCTCTGCATTCCTCTGCTGGGCACCGGTTTGCCCTCCCCCAACAGAGCGATGACATCCTTCAGCTCATCCTCAGTCCACGAGGGTCCCCTCCTGGCACAGTCCTTGACTGGGCACTATAAGCCCTCAGTCTCCTAGTCTGGGGTTCCTGGGGGTGGGGAGGGTCCTGGAGTGCTGCGATGGTGGCCAGGGAATGCAGAGGTGGGCTGGTGCTTTGAATAGGGGCAGTCTGAGAGCAAGCTCATGCTGCCCTTTCTTATGGTGCAGACTCGGCTTCCTGCCTGGGGTTACCAGGGAGCTGTTTCCTTTACAGTGAATAGCAGGGACCGTAGAGCCCTGTCTGGGCTGGCCAGACTGTCCCCATCCTACAGGGAGGACCGCCTCCTTGGCAGACCCCTTACTTCAAAATAAGGAGTGCAGAGCATCTACACACACTTAACTTTGAACTGAAGCTTCAAAGTAAATCACTGCTTCCCTTCCCAGCTATGAAGTAGTGACTTCGAAGTTAGCCTCCCTTACTTCGAAGTTAACTTTGAGGAAAGGAACAGTGTGTGTAGACACTCTACATGCTATTTGGAAGTAGCAGTTTACTTTGAAGTTGACTTCGAAGTAAGTTTGCAGAGTAGATGGAGTCTGTATGTCTTAAAATGATTGGAATTACAGTATGAACTGAATTTCTGTGACAGACAAATTGAACATTTATGCCAATATACAAGTGTGGATAATTCCACCATTTCTAATTTTTATAAACAGATTGGTGACAAGATGACTCATACCCAGGACAGCCCCCTTGATGGGCACTGCTGCCTCCTCATGTTCCTATTTTCTTGTTAAAGCTGATGTTGTATGTTGAGGAGACCTGCTTATCTTCTGCTTATTTAGCACTTCCTTGATTTCTCAACTTGGAATAAGTCTGAGAGTAAATCTTTATGGTGTGGATTCAGTTAATGACAGAATTATCAGTATGTAATGTTTTAAAGTATGGTCAGCTGACAAAACACTCAACCCTTTTTTCCCCTAGTATTTTAAATATATTTAATACTGCATAAACAACTTTTACACTTAGCTTTACCTATTTACCTTGAGATACAGACACCATCACTAGCACGTATATTGTATATTACTGTATTTCTTTCTAATCTAAATATATAACAGTATGCATATTTTCAAACTCCATGGTTTGAAGAAAGAGCGAGTCAGTTTTTGAACTCATACTTCAGAGCCCCAATTCTTCAGCTACAAGAATCCAGGTACATCCTGCAGGGTGGGATCAAGACCAAATGCTCAAAGATCATTGCAAAACCTTTTTGCTCAGTATTAGCAATAAAAAAATTAGAAAGACAAATAGCTTTAAATAAAGGCTGTGATGGTATTTAAACTGTCATGGTATATTCTCACTTTAGGTATGTAGAGTAGGGCAAAGTAAACAGCCTGTGCAATTTATGAAGCAAAAAATAATCATTTCATTTCACAGTATAATAGGTACACTTGACTTATTAGTATATGCACTGAGAGTACTTCAAAACAATAAAAAAATAGGGTGCAATACACCAAGCTAACTGAAAGCACAACTAAATAAATAGGATCTTAAGTGAGCTTCAGAAACCACAAGGGACTCTACACTTCAAATCTATTAATGGATAGAGCAGGGGGTGAGCTAACCTTTTACATCAGGCCTCACTTTTCATCATTGCAATTAGCAGGGTTCCCTCAACTACCCTCTGTAATCCAAACTGATGAAAATTTTGGGTATGTTCATATGAAAAAAAAACTTTTGGCACGTTAGAAAATAAGTTTGTAGAATATAAGAACTATTAATTGGTACATAAATATGAATACACACTCATAAAGACATTTTTTATGAGATGGATGAGCCTGAGACCCAGCAACCAATCATGCTGCACCCTCCCTTTTGAAATTTCATGCCCCCCCAGTGGCTTGTCTACACTTGTCCCCAGCTTCAAAGTGGGCATGGTAATTGGGGCAACCAGAGATTCCTAATGAAGTGCTGCATATTCACCACAGCACTTCAGTAGTAATCTCCTGTTGCCCTGATTACCATGCCCCCTTTGAAGCTAGGGGCAAGTGTAGTCCCAGCCCCAGTGTCTCACCCCTCACATTGCTCACCCCTGGGACAGAGAATGCAGCAGACAAGAAGCCTAATGTGCAAGGCATGAGCAACAAAACAAAAAATCAAAGCATAACAATTTTTTCAAAAGCTGCCAATGAAACTGGGCACAGAACATTTGGCAATCACTTGGGTTCAGTGCTTTGATTTATGCCTCACAGTAAATCTGTAAAGTTTTCAAATCTACTAACATGACAAACCAGCAATCAGTACTTCCTAGCCAGATATTGGGAGACGTGATGAGCCATTTTGCCCAAGTTATACCTTCTGCTGTGAAAATTAATCAAATATCTAAACAACTCTTTAAACAGCAACACCCCTTATTAAACAGCAGTAGTTACAGATGCCAACTCCTGAAGAAATCCAGAATTTGAACCTATAGTCTCCCCATCCTGGCTAAAAACAGGTATTGCGAGAACTATTACTAAAGTGGCAGAAAGAATTTTTAAAATGGTTGAAAATGACGTCTGAGAAGAGAGCCTCAAATTAGATGTACTACCATAAGTTTTCTCTCAGGGTTCTGGGAGAGCATTTAAACCTTGAAAAGCTTACATTAAGAAAGATATAATAAGTACTTACAGCTTCATTACGGGATATAATGGTAAAAATGCCTGAGTAATGTGTAAACTATAACCTCCCTACCCAGGCTCACCAATGGGGTCAGGGGGCACAAAAGGGGCAGCTGTCCAGGGGCTCGATGTTTCAAAGGGGCCCAGAGCTCCAGGGCCCTTTGAAGTGCTGCAGTTTGGGGGGGGGGGGAAAAACAGTGCCGCTGTTCAAGCGGCACTAAGGGCTGACCACCCTAAGCCCCACCCTTCCACCCTTGCCCTTCCCTGCAAGGGGCACAGAACCTGCCCCTCCTCCCACCTTGCCATGGAGCCCGCAGAGGTTGTCAGGCCTGTTGCCTGTACTTTATTACTATCTGTTGTGAATTATAAGTTTTAATTTTCCTGGTATGTGTGATGTCTTATACAAGCATGAACCTTCAAAACATACCGGCTGTGTCTACACTACCTCCCTACTTCGAAAGGAGGATGGTAAGTAGGATGTTGGGAGTTCACCCGCAGTTACTCCTCAAAATTTTGAAGAGTAAAGGGACTTCAAAGTTGCCCAGGCACTTTGAAGTACCAGCTAGCGAGCCGCAGCTAGACACGAGCTGGCACTTCGAAGTTTAAAACTTTGAAGTTGCCACGGGGGCGGGTGAAAGCTGCTTAATGAAGTGCTGCATATGCAGCACAGCACTTCATTAGTAAACTTCCAACACCCTACTTACCATCCTCCTTTTGAAGTAGGGAGGGAGTGTAGAGAAGCCCACCATGTTCTTTGGTATGTTTTCTTCAAAGAGCAATTTAAACCTAACCCATTATCATGTTAAAAGTCATATTTAACAGTGAACAAAACAAGTTCCTCCTCATTTTAGTTGCTTAAAACTGGAGGTAAATATGTTTAATTTATTTGTCAATGCACTTTCACTTTGACCATTGTGAACTAGTGAAATTAAACTTGTCAGTGTCTATTCAATTTCACAGTACTGTAACATTGCAACCCAAAATGTTTCAAGGGACTCTGAATAAAATATCAGACACTTGGAAAATAAATGAAAACTCTTTTAAAGTGGTCTTTAAGCCTAAATTAGAAGCCAAGTTTGACCTGTCAGTTTTCCTTCAAACTACTTTTCTAACTTGAACTGGATATACAGCTGTTTGTCAATATAAAACTCACTGTGCTATTGAGACAAAACATCATAGCCTCCTTTCTAAAACCCTAAAAAATTATGCTTTAGCTGCACATCTTTGGAGGGGAAGGGACAAAAGCAGGAGAGAACAATCTCTTGTATGAGACAGAAAACAGTAAACACGTTTAGAAACTAAGCAAGGGATTGTGATCAAAAGTCTCTTATCTTTGTGAAATATTGTTTAAAAGCCTGACAGAATAGAATCAGTGAATTCACTGGTTCATCTTAGAGGAACACGTGTAACTGCAAAGAAAACTCCCTGACAGACTAGCATTCTAAGGAAAAGAGAATCCAAGGACACTGAAGGAAGCTTCCACAGAACATTAAATAGTCTCAGAGGAAGGTTGAAAACACTATAAAAGAAAATTATTATTTCTAAGAGGCAAGAGAAAGTCTAATTTTAGAAGTGGTTCCTAAGAACCAGATCAAAAGTCTCCACATAGTTTTGAGTTGGGTGGAGAAGATTTTACATCTCTGGTCCTATTGCAGATTTCACGCTAAGGTATGTATTGGTTGCTATACTTGGAGTTGCCTTTAAATATCTCTCACCAATCACCATCTACATTTGGATTGGAATACAGGTTGAACCTCTCTAATATGCAGCTCTCTTGTTCGGCAATGGCCATAGTCCGGCATAATTTTAGTTAGCCAGATGACTACTTATCATGAGTGTGGCCAAGCTTCCCATGGTCCCATAAATTTTGTTTACAGCCGTCAGTCTTGGCTCTCAGTGTTCTGTTCTGTTATTTAGCTGTAATTTACCGCTAAATGCTGTTTTAGAGCCCAGGAGGCAGTTGGAGTCTTGGTAATGTGCTAGACAACATTGACTTCCCGTCATCCAGGAAATTCTCTTGACCGCCACCAGTGAGGTCCCCAGGGTGCCGGACGAGTGAGGTTCAACCTGTACTTTACTTACCTGTCCAAAATGTGAAACTTGTTGGGAGCATGGTATTTGCAGTAACAGACTTTCACTTTTGCAACTCACACTTTTCCAGAAATATATCTGAGCCCAGCCTGGCACAATCCATCTTTTTTCGCCCAAATTTTCCATTACATCCAAATTCATAGAATCATAGAACAATAGAGCTGGAAGAGACCTAGGAAGCTATCAAGTCCTGCCCCCTGCCCAAGGCAGGACCAAACCCCATCCAATCAGCCCAGCCAGGGCTTTGTCAAGCTGAGACTTAAACACCTCCAGGGATGGAGACTCCACTACTACCCTAGATAGACCATTCCAATGCTTCACCACCCTCCTCGTGAACAAGGTTTTCCTAATGTTCAACCTGGACCTTCCCAACCACAACTTGAGACCATTGTTCCGTGTTCTGCCATCTGTGACCACTGTGAACAGCCTCTCTCCAGCCTCTTCGCAACCTCCCTTCAGTAAGTTGAAGGCTGTTATCAAATCCCCCCTCAGTCTTCTCTTCTGCAGACTAAACAGACTCAATTCCCTCAACCTTTCTTCATAGGTCATTTGCTCCAACCCCCTAATTATTTTGGTCGCCCTCCGCTGGACCCTGTCCAGTGTGTTAACATCCCTCCTATAACTGGGGGCCCAGAACTGGATACAGTACTCCAGATGCAGCCTCACCAAAGCCGAATAAAGAGGAATAATCACTTCTCTGGACCTACTGGCAAATTCTTAAACTTCTGTGTCACTTAGCCCTCTGGTGAGGTTCCCCTCCTCTTACATGGATCTATGGTATTTCAGTGCTCTGTGGGGAAGAAATGGAGTATGTGCTCCCTTTTTCTGATGTCACAGCCATTAAATGTAGACATTGTAAAGCAGTCCTAATAACACAGATGCCAGACTTACAACAGACTTCCGTGTTACCTTGGGACATTAAACACTTCTGAGAGCTGCAAGGTGTGGCTTCTTTTTGTGCAGAAAGGTCACCACATACATCTTGGCAATTAGGAACAACACCTCAAAGAGTAATAAAAATCAAAAAAAAAAAAAGCAGTGCAGCAGCACTTTAAAGACTAACAGAATAATTTATTAGGTGATGAGCTTTCGTGGGACAGACCCACTTCTTCAGATCATAGCCATACCAAAACAGACTCAATATTTAAGGCACAGAGAACCAAAAATAGTAATCTAGGTTAACAAATCAGAAAAATATTATCAAGGTGAGCAAATCAGAGAGTAGAGAGGCGGCAGGGGAGAAGGGAGTCAAGAATTAGATTAAGCCAAGTATGCAAAAGAGCCCCTTTAATGACCTAAAAAATTCCCATCCAGGTTCAAACCATGTGTTAATGTGTTGAATTTGAATATAAAGAGAGCTCAGCAACCCCTCTTTTATAGAGGCAGCTGAACTCTCTCTTATATTCAAATTCAACACATTTACACATGGTTTGAACTGGGATGGGCATTTTTTAGGTCATTAAAGGGGTTCTTTTGCATACTTGGCTTAATCTAATTCTTGACTCCCCTCCTCCCGCCCCTCTACTCTCTGATTTGCTCATCCTGATAATATTTTGCGATTTGTCAACCTAGATTCCTATTTTTGGTTCTCTGTGCCTTAAATATTGAGTCTGTTTTGGTATGGCTATGATCTGAAGAAGTGGGTCTGTCCCACGAAAACTCATCACCTAATAAATTATTCTGTTAGTCTTTAAAGTGCTGCTGCACTGCTTGTTTGTTTTGAGAGTAGATAGACTAGCACAGCTTTCTCTCTGTTAGTAATAAAAATGTAACCCAAGGGGCATTGTGACCACTGACAAGATAGAAGTCTGCTTTACAGCCTCGGCTAAGAGCCAGTTGACCTCGAGCTCCTGTGTTTGTGCACATGGCTTTAGCCCCTATGGTTGCAGGCTCAATCCCTCCTGATGACGACCCAGGTCCACTGGTGTTAGAAAAAGTTAGGAATAAACATCTCTAACAAAAAAGGAAGGGAACACCAGTTGGACTAGCCATTGCTACTGACAGCAACCAGTATCCATGTGAGCAGCCTGAAGTCTATTACTACAGATAATGATTTTGAGCCTTCACAATAAAAAGCATTAGCAGATTGTACTGCTTTCTCTAATTTATTTTGGTTTTTTTTTCAAACAGTTGTTCTTCTACTGCTTAGGAACTCTGTTAATCAAAAGGAAAAACTGGAGCATTGATACCGCAAAACTAGAGTAGAACAACCCGATCAATAATATTAACAACAGTATAAATATTCGCTACACCATCCTCCGAAGGAGAATTTAATCAAAGCTTCTTTATAAAAGGCTAAGGCAAACTATTTTGAAAAAAAATACCATGTAAGTAACAGATAATCATTGTGAAGGTACAAGCTTTGTTGACAGATACACAGCATTTCACAGAGAGAGAGAGAGAGAGAGAGAGAGAAAGAAACAAAGGACAAATTCATAGAACAGATGTGTGTCCATAATTTTCGCAGATAACTGTATTCATGACCATGTATCTCATGGGATAATTTGGCCTCCATATCTGTAAAAAACATACAAGTCTTTGTGTTTTTATGCCTATGTAAAAAATTGCAGTTGTGGGTTACTGGAATGATTTTACTTGTAATATCTAATCTAGAATCTAACAGCCTACCTTCAACATTTTCAAGAAATTATACCATTTAAAATTAACTTTCACTTTTACAGCCACATATCTGTTAGTACCAATGGTCTAGTATTTTTGTTCTTAAAAGTACAGATCATTCATGACTGATAGGTGAGTGCAAGTCGCAAAACAAAAACAAAATTTAAAAAATGGTTAAAACACTTTGCATTTCAGAAAGGTTTAGGCTTTTCTAATATCAGACATGAATTATCAGCCAAGCAGAGAAGTGATTTCTTTTCAGAATCTTTTTTAAAATAAAGGATTTTTTAAAATGTATTTAAATTTTTATTATTACATGCAGGTGGTTAATCATCCCTACTCAAGGGCAGCCTAATACCTAGCAACATTCCCTAGCAACATGCCATTTCAAAGATATCAATCTGGAGTGGAAAGAGCTTGTGGAGATGTGCTTGTACACAAGCTCTAACAGGAAGACAGTATTGCTTCTTTTATTTATGCATTTGCAAATATCAATATATTTTAGTCCAACCACATGTCTTGATCCTGTAAACATGATGGATCTTAGCGATTATCAGAGGTAACCTCTCTACTCAACTCAAGGCTAGTCTTAGCAGGAAACACCATACCAAACAAGTGCCTGCAGGATTAGTCATAGTTCATAGAAAATATATAGTTACAAATAATTATTTTACGTATTAATCTCTCTGGACTTCTCCTCCAGGATTCTAATTCAAAAGCCACAGAGAAACTCTTATGGCTGCACTTCAATTACTCTAGCTTGCTTTCAGAAAGCTTCTTACTAAACATACACTGTCATTCTATCCTGGATTATATCAATTAACTAATTTATTTTCTGCAAAATAAAGGCAATATCTTCATAGACTAGAAATAAAGGAAAGAAGTTTGTTAGTCATTACTAATTATTGTTAAGAAATATGAATTGACGCACAGTTGAGCCAGGATAAATTGCTCCTTTTCATCGTTTCAGGAATGAGGTGGGGGAAATCAGTATTTCACCAACACTCGTTCTCTTCTTTACGTCAGGAAGAAGAGGGCTCAGTGAAGGAGGAAAGATGCCAGTGCAAAAACACTTCTGAGTTTAAGGGCATGCCAACGGGGTTTAAATAGAGTAAATGGCCAGTTTACTGACTTCAGCTGACCTCACGTTTAACCACACACGTTTCTGCTCTATACCTGAGTGCACATTCGTGTTCCCTCTCAGTCTTTTCCATCCATGGGACAAAATAAATTTTGTTAAGTTCACCAAGGCATGCGCACACATGCACCACCAGTAGAAACACATGCCGCTGGTCGTGAGTGCTCTGCTAATCCATTGGGTGGCACCTGAATCTCTCTCAGGCAGCTGTCCGAGTACTCAGTTTACAGGGAACAATGCTGCACATGACAGCACTTTTTTTTATTTTCTGCTTTATTTAATTAATGCAGTGAGAACACGTCCTTAATGGGTTCACAAGTCCAAATAACCCTAATAATCTGCAAATTATGCAATAAAGAACAAAGCAGGTGCTTCCCATTTTTGTCATGTATGTCAATGGCATGTTGAACAGTGACAGAGAGGTAGCCGTGTTAGTCTGTATTCTAACAGAACAAATCAGCAGTCATGCAGCACTTTAAAGACTAACAACATAACTTATTAGGTGACGAGCTCTCATGGGGCAGACCCACTTCTTCAGATCTAGAGATACACCATTTCCAGTACAGACCAACAGTTATATACTGCAGAGGTCCAAAAAAATTTAAATAAAACCTGACCAATCAGATACATAGAACTGAAGGGTGGCGGGGGTAGTGACATGTACAAGATACTAAGAAGTGTCCTGCTGAGATCACTATGAATACCAAAGGAAGGGAATGGAAGGTTTGAATACTGAAATATATGGTGACAGGTTTTAAAATTGCTTTGCGGAACTTTCTCCTCTCAGCAAGAAGTTATTATTACCCAGAAGTTACCAATAAGTTAATTAGTAACCAACCTGTTGCAAGCATCAGAATCACTTTATTACAGTCAATGGGATTTAATTTGTTCCCAGCAAAATATATTAACCAAAATTTGTCACACATGCTGTTGGAGTACAAATGTCTTACCATGACTTCGAGATCATTTCATTTAGGTTATTCCTGAAAGCCTGTGCAGCACGCTACACAATCCTTATAAGACTCTATGTTACTATGTTTTCCAAATAAACAGAACAACTGTTTTAGGACTATTTTAGGGATATTTAAAAATCATTACCATAAGTTCTACTGACAGTTTAGGTATGGAAACAAGGCTTCCATACACCAGTATCAGGAAAGTATAGGCCGGGGTCAGCAAACTTTCCCAGGCAGCATGCCAAAATTTGACCTCTTCACCTCTATGTACGTCTGAGTGCCAGTGATACTTTTTTAAAGTCGCTAATAATCCTACCTACAATAGCTTCATTAATAAATAAATAAAGATGCAGAGCTTTACCATTTAGGTCAGGGGTCTCCAACCTTTCTGAGGTGGAGTGCCAAAATTTGACCTTGTGACTTCTATATATGATCCAAAAGCTGGTAATACTTTTTAAAGCTGTGAAGGCTAGACCTACATGGCAGCATTATTTTGAAATAAAATATTCTGGAATAGATTTTCCAGAATAGCCGATTTCTAAATAATGCTGCTACATACAAAATGCATTTTGAAATAACCCTCAGCTATTTCAAAATACAGCATCATTGGACACACTATGGATTATTTTGAAACAGGCTCTGTTCCCTGTCTACACAGCCCCTATTTCAAAATAGCTTCACTGTTTACATGGTGCTGGTACCATTAGCTGTGTTTTTGTTAATCCACAGGCGGTATGGCTTTGAGCAAGCTCCCAGCTGCATGGGGGAGGAAGGGTGGGGTTCAGCTCCCAACCTTGCATGCCAATGAAAATCAGCTCGTGTGCCACTCTTGGCATGCAGTTGCTGATCTCTGGTAGAGGGTTATGGTAGAGCTAGAATAGTTTTTATAATGGGGATGCTGAAGGCAAAAACCATGTATCTGAACCGTTCTTACTATTTGAGGCTAGGGGGGGCAAGGCACACTCTAGTTCCAGCACCAATGCATAGGGCTCTAGTCCCTCATTCAAAGCACACATCAGACTTCTGAAATGCAAAGGACACTGTCAGCACAACTCTGCCTCCCCACTAGGGCAAACTGTGCAATACTACACAATCAAAACCATTCAAACAAGGGTAGAAAAAGGGAAGCAAAAATTTAAGCCTGAATTCTGTGTTATCTTCTAGATATCAAGCTCAGTAAGCCCCAGCCAAACAAACGACACATCATTGCTTGGTCTCCCTCATTCATCCACTGTAAACCTAAAACTAATCTAATTCTAATTGCCATGGAAACAGGAACAGAGAAACCAAGTCCCCTGGTGCCTCTCATGAACAGGACATTCCAATTACCTGCACATTCACACAGCTGCCAGAGTTTATTAGCAGCATGCAGTTTTGATCTCATTTTAAGTCCATCTTTGCATTTTCTTTTTCTTCTGTGTAATATGTTCGGCGCCCCTCAGGAAAATGCATGTTTCACATCTGTAGTTTATTTATGGAAGTGGCCAACAGCCATTGTAAAGTTAGAGTGTAGCATTTAATATTTTCCATAACATGATTTATGGAAGATAACTGTCTCGGACACCGTTTTATAGATGTGCAACAAGTATGAATACAGCACTATGCAGCTTCTTCTTTGAGGAAAAACCAATTAATTCCCACAGGCAGAAGCCTGTGTGAATATGAATGTCTACCCACGGATGCAGGTATTAGTGGATGCACATAGGTATCTGCTGATCTGCCAGGCTCTAATCCCAAGAGACGTGCAAGGTGCTGCAGCTCCTGGGAGCCAGTGCCCCATGCCAGCAGCTCCCCCCAGATATGCAGCTGTACTGCCCCAGACACCTCTCCTGTCTAAGGTGGTACAGCCCCGCAGGCGGCAGGCCTGAGGGTGCTACAGCCACACAGCCAGGAGGAGCTGCTGGCATGCTCCCAGGATCAGCGCCACCACGCTCATCTCCTTTGGCTTCAGTGCCTGCTGGGTGTCCTGCTTGCAGGGGAATGGCCCCATTCCATCTTTTCCTTCTTATGCAGCACCAGGGATTGCCATAAGTGCTGCACTGCACCTATCTGGCCTTGTGTGCCAGAGTGTGATGTCAATGTTCCTTATGGGAGTCCTGTTTCAGTGCCAAGATGTCCTGCACCAAGACAAGACTGCCTGTGCTGGTGTAACCCACACACTTAGGTGCGGTTCACTGTCCCATCCAGTGGCACCCAAACCACTTAGATAGAGGAGGACAGTTTCCTCTGCACCCGTAGCTGACAGCCAGCCAGCTTTTAGCTCAAATTGTAGAAGAACCTGCACTAAAGCTCCACAGGTCCCAGTTACGAGTCTGCCTACAGTGATTACAAGTGGGGCCTCATCCAGGATTTCAACTGGGTCTCTGAAACTCAGGACACATGTCCTCAGCTAGAGGAAATTAAGGGCCTGAATCCTACTGAGGCAGAACAAATCATCAGCTTGAAATTAGTTTTGCCTGAGGAAGGTCTCATGACCTTAAACATTATAGATTTGGGGCTGAAAGAAGAATGAAATTACAGAACCAACAAATAGCACTGGCCTCCGCAACAGCCACTTTAAAACTCTCGTTTTGGAGGGATAATTTGCAGAGAATTCATTGGGCTAAACCTTATAAGTTTCCTCTCTCTCTCTGGCCCACTTCTCAATTTTTATTACTGTTACAACATGCTACACACTTTCCAGACATTTGAAAAAGAGAGTTTTGAAGAGCTCGCAGTTAAAGGATGCAGAAATCAGGAAAGAACAAACTGCCCCACGGGAGGAGAATCTGGCCCAATATCTCCAACAAGAGAATTAAAAGTCACTGTCATGTAAGAAAAATAGCATTAATCTACAAAAAGGTAAAATATTTATTTGAAACATAACTAATGAAGATAGAAAGGGAAGAACCCACAAGGGAATAAGACTGAGGAAAACAGCAGCTGAGGGAAACCTGAACACAAAGTGAGTATCATTAATCTACTGCCACCAGAACATATAATCCTCTTACATCTATTGTCCATCATATTGAGGAGAAAAAAAGATGATGAATGAAGGAAAATATTTTCTTTGAAAGTATTCATATTTATACATCACGAATATGAAGAATCATATACAATTTTGCACCTTGATACTTCAAGAAGCGTCTTACTGAGTTAAATGTATTGCAATATAATATGTTAAAAACCAGTGGACAGGGATTGAGATAGGAGTACATCTACACTAGCCCCTGTTTCAAAATCAATTTAGAAAGTGTGCCCAATTTCAAGAGAGGCCATGGTGCATCCACATGCACAACAGCCTCTTTCAAAATTGTTTTTGGTAAAAAGGGCTGCGTATTTCAAAATCGCTTTTCCCATCCGAATTCAGGAAGAGCGGCCCCTTTCGAAATTGATTTCTGAAGTAAGCCATGTGTCAATGCTCCAGGCCCACTATTTTGAAATAGCAGGTCCTCCATGGTGGCAGCTGCAGGGAGCATGGTGACACTCCACCAAGCCTCAGTGTGGATCGATGGTCTTTGGGGCCAGCCTCTTAAAGCTGCATGACTCCACAAACCCCAGGCAGAAAGCTGAGACCTTGCCCAGAGCCTCAAGAGCACGAGCTCTGCCTGGCACATGCTCCAACAGCCTTGAGCCTGCACAGCCACACAGCCCACTGCCAGATGGCATGCCCCCACACTCCAGGGACCCCCAAGAGGCCCCTTCCTCCCAGCCTGAGGGCTCACCGGCGGCAAGTCACGGACAGAAGAGGAGGGGCCCCTCCTAGACAGAGGCCGAGATTAAAGACCTCCTCAGCCCTCTGGGCAGATGAATAAGTGCTGTTGCCCAGCACTGGATGGCCCCAAAGTGCTGCAGCCTTCAATCAGGTGTCAATGGGGCTGCGGAAGTGGGGCCACCCCCAGTGCACAGCCAATCAAGTGCACTCAAAAGTAAAGGAGCTGAGGCAGGCCTATAAACTAGGCCAGGGATGCCTGCAGGCGATCGGGGGCAGTGGCAGCCCCGAGGTGCCCACACTACCATGGTATCCCTAGCAGTTTATACAGCGGCCCATGCTGCGGTCCGTGGTGCAGATCGCTATGTGGGTGCCATCGAGGGCACCAAAGCTGTTGGGAAACTCCATGGCTACGAATCCCGCCATGGCATCATCCAGGTCCCCAAGGCGGACAGTCCTCTGCAGGATCACACAGCTGGACAGCCAGACCACCTGTGCGGGGCGGGGGGGGCAGGCATTGACACGTGGACCTACACGGCGGGGAGCCCCATGGCCCTCCGTGCCCCATGGCCCTCCCAGGGGCATGCTCTCCCCTTCCCGGAGTGGGCGTGGGGCCCCGGCCTAGCTTATTTCCAGGAGGACGGCTTCAATGGTGGTCTTGCCCACCTTGAATTGGTATCCCACTGAATGGTGGCTATCCAGGGTGGCCAGATTCCACAGCATGAACCCCATGCGCTGCTCGACCAGGAGTATGGGCTGCATGCGGGTGTGCACCTGCTGCAGGGCAGGTGTGAGCCAGTGGCACAGCTCCATTAACGTCTTCCTTGAAATACAGAAGTTCTGGAGATACCTTTCTTCATCCCCCTGGCCCAGCACTAGCCTCTCCCACCAGCCCCCACTGCTGGGCTGGCTCCAGAGGAAATGTAAGGGACTGGGAATGGGGTGCGGTGGTTGCCCTGTGGCCAGGCCCTGCAGGGTTCGTGGACTGCAGGGCTTCCATGATGGGCAAGATGACCATGGCCATCTGGGCCCCGGTGTTGGTGGAGGCGTCAGCCTTGGGCAGCTGCTGGTGCTCCATGCACAGCAACGTTCTCAGAGCATGGTCCCTGCAGTGCCGTCTGCTGCTCTGCAGTGCTCTGTGTGTGCAGGATGGGTGTGTTTGGGAGGGGCCCTTTAAGGGAGCCGCTGGGTGTGGTACCCTGATAGGCTTGTCAGCCATGTGACCCCATGCGTGGCATTTCCTGGCTTGTCCTTTCAAAAGGGCTCACATTGCTGTGTAGACATTCCTTTTTGAAAGATCGGGGGCTTCTTTCAAAATAGCGGACCAGTATGGCAACCCACTTTGTGTGTGTGGCTACATTCTTTTGAAATCCCTGGTTTTGATTTAGATTTTCAACGTTCCCCTTTTCAAGATTTATGAGTAGTGTAAACACAGCCAGGATGTCAAATGTGGCATTATATGCCCTTGATTCATAATATGGTCTTATTCCTAATCTAACTTTGATTAAACAAATATGCAAAAACACACTCAACAGTATCTAAATAGTCCAAATGTGTAAATCCCAAGTGTTAACAAAAACAGAGTGTCATTAGCATGGTTATGAGCATGAGACTATCTAAAATAAAACAAAAATTGAGCAGTTCACAACCTACGTGCCTGTTTTCAGTTTTAATTTATTAGCTGTTTTATGGTGCACAGGAAATAAACTGATTGGTGCATTTCAATTTTTTTTAATTACCCAAGCAACAGTGTACAGTCACAGACCTTCTCCATCCACCCCCCAATCCACATGCAAAGATGACAATCAAATCCACATCATTTACTACATTAAAATATTTATTTAGGAAGGCAACAAACTGCTTCACTCTCTGTTCATAATTTTAAGATATTGATGACTTTCTAATAGCTGAAAATCAGAAATGCTCACTGCAGCTGCACTCAATGGGGCATCTGTAAAAATATAGCCTACATATTTATTCAATCACCTATGTATTTAATACACTACAGGTTGAATCTCTCTGGTTTGGGACTTTCTCATCCAGCAAAATGTTGGACCAGAGAACTGCATGGGCCAGCAGGGAGTCCAACAGTGGAGGCAGCATGGGCCCAGAGCTCAGCATGCAGCCAGGGGCAGGGATCCAGGCCAGAGCTGGCAGCGGAGCTGGTCCTGTGGCTGGGGGACCAACAGCCTGAACCCCAGCCAAGGCCAGAAGCAAAGCCATCCCACAGCTGGCAACCTGGTAGAGCAGTCACATGTCTAGGGAGCTGGTGTCCCAGAACAAGTCTCTGGGCAGGGAGCTGGCTCCCCAGAGCCCAGCCACGGGGTTAGGATCAGAGCTGGTGACAGGAAGCAGGGCCAGGGCCTCCAGAGGAGTTCAGCTTGTGGCGAGAGAGCCAACAACGTGGAGCACAGCTGGGACTGGAGCCAGTCCAGTGGCCAGGTCACTGGGAGTGGAGCCGGAGTGCCTCTGGGGAGCACAGACCCAGGCCAGAGCCTGAAGCAGCACGTGATGTCCAAGGCCGGCAGTAAGGACAGAGCCTGTGAGGGGAGCCCAGCTGGGAGGCTCGCAGCCCCCAGGGAGAGCCTGGAAGCCAGCAGTAGAGGGACCAGAGTGACTATCCCTGGCCCAGAAAACCCCCTTGTTCAGGATCAATCAAGCCCCTAGGGTGCTAACCCAGTGAGGTCCAACCAGTAGCTTCTTATATTCATACTTGCCCTTTTGAAGAGTGTTTTTCTAAGTACATTAGTAATGTTACAAAGCTCCTAAAGTAACAACAAAAAAGGGAAAACAAACAACATTACAAAGATAGAAGATAACACAATCTCCATTTTATTGCCAAGACATTCACCTTTCTATGTGAATTTTATTTTCATATGAATTTTTCATTTTACCTGTGAGTTACCAAAACAAACTATGACATTCATCATGTTGTTATGACAAAGAAAAATGTTGCTACGATAAATATCTTTAGCCTTTTTCCTAATCTGCTTTCACACCAATCTGGACTTGTATCATTCACTCAGTACACAAAATTACACCAAGACTGCTGTTTCCCAAGAGCGTTACGAAATCTCTAATCACATTTTTGTTGCTGAACTCTTCCAATTATAAGAATAAGGACTGCGATTGCATTAGATAACTGAAATGAGACGGCTTTTTCAATCACTGACAACATTTTTCAAAGTAAGAAACCTGAAATGAATCATAAAATTATATAAAAGCACCAAGAATGATGTTCGTTTTGGTCAATATCTAGGAAAGAGAAAACATTTCATTTCTATCCTTCTTGAAACTTGGAAATAATTACAGTTCAAAAGAGCTAAAATGAGAGAAACCTTTGAGAGAGAAAATGTGAGTGAGGTAGTACCTCCTAATGATCTTTTTTTGATCTACTCTGTTGACAAAAGGGCCCTCAGAGCATCTATATTGCTTTTTTGTCAACAGTTTCTGTTGACAAAATGCATTTTGTATGTAGATTCTCCATGAGTTTTGTTGACAAAACCACAGTTTTGTCTACAAAGTTCTCTAGTGTACATGTAGCCTGTGTGTGTAGCAGATGTATTCTGAAATAGCTAAGTGCTACTTCAAAATCCGTTTTTGTGTGTAGCCATGTTATTTTGAAGTAAGCAATTTCAGAATAGCTATTCCAGGGCAGCGTATTTCTCAATAAGGGTGCAGTGTAGACATACCCTCAGACTCTTAAATTAAAAAAGGTACCAAAAAGGTGTGGTTGAAGACCCACCCTCCTTGCTAAATTGGTAGTGAACCAAACGCTGTGTCCGTGAAAAGGAACTGTAGGAAAGCAGAATCGAGCCCCAACAAGTAGGCAAGCAACAAATAAAGTAACTGAAAGACTTTCTGGGAGTTCTGAGGAAGGGGATGGTGGGAGAAGTGGGAAAATCCATTAAGTACAAGCATGGAAAATTCAAATTCCTGGCATAATACTTGGAATGGTGATATTTAGACTAATGAAATTGTCATTTTAAAAAAATAAGCAAATAACTTTTTAGAAGTAACATGTTAATTCTGCAAAGTTTAATGGGAATTAAGCAGTTAAATGCTGGAAAAAATGTTACAAGCAAAGTGAAAAGGAAAAGGAAAAAAATTTTTGTTTCTTTAAAGCCATTCTAAAGAAAAATGGGCCCTTTCCTAAAGGAATAATCTGTAAAGCTTCAGGCAAAAAACCAACCTAATTTAAATAATTTGACTATGAATAATTTAGTCAAATTAATTAAAAAATAAGGATTTTCTATTGAAATTCAATTGTCCCCAAATGTAAAGAAGGGAAGGTACTACTGTGTAAAAATAATTAAAGCAGAATAAAGATATTAAGAAAGCATGTGTGTGTGCAGATATGTAGAGACACATGTACATATATGCACACTTGACACTATAAGGACCTAAACCAATTAAGGACCTAAACCAATACTCTTGGCTTGTAAAACCCTTTTTATAAATTTAAAATGAATTTGGTTTTGCTTTTAATGAATGCCACTAAAATCCCTTTGATTTTTTTCATTCAAAGTTGCAAAATTAACAGACGCTTTTTGCCAGACACAGGTAATTAGTGTTGTTTGGCTTTGGTATTCAACATTTAACCTGAAGGTATCCCAATGCTTTATAAAGTTTAATATGTTTTTAAGCAAAGGCCAAAGTCATTATTGTAATAAATGGTTATGAAGAACTGTAGTAATAAATACACAAATAAATAAAAATTAAAAAGTGCTCTCTGAACTAACAGAAAATGCAAGGTGCACAAAGAAACACTGTTAAAAACAGAGCCTTAAGTTGGCTCCAAACAAACGATCACTCTAATAGAAGTACACAAAAACTATAAACACGCACCCACAAATAGAATTTACTAGCAACTGCCAGTTAGTAAACTTAAAATTTAGCAATGAAAATAAAAGCTTAATCTGGTGTATAAACTAATAATTGAACAGTGGAATAATTTACTCTAAAACCTTGAAAAGTAGAGCCACTGAAACATAACTTGCCTATAAAAAAAAAAAAGTTTGGGGTAATGGCTTTGTGTTGCCTGCAATCAGCAAAAAGGTAGAAGTATTTAAGCAATAATCTGCCATCCCATTTCCCAAAGGAGGAAGAAAAATATATTTGTTTCTTATCACAGAATCATAGAACACTAGGACTGGAATGGGCCTTGAGAGGTCATCAAGTCCAGCCCCCCATCCTTATGGCAGGACCAAATACTGTCTAGACCATCCCTGATAGACATTTACCGAACCTGTCCTTAAAAATCTCCAGAGATGGAGGTTCCACAACCTTCCTAGGCAATTTACTCCAGGGTTTGACCACCCTGACAGTTAAGAACTTTTTCCAGTATGGCCATTCTTATGTTCTTAATGTCCAACCTCAACCTCCCTTGCTGCAGTTTAAGCCCATTGCTTCTTTTCTATCCTTAGAGGCCAAGAAGAACAAGTTTTCTCCTCCTCCTTGTGATACCCTTTTAGATACCTGAACACTGCTACCATGTCCCCCCTCAATCTTCTCTTTTCCAAACTAAACAAGCCCAATTCTTTCAGCCTTTCTTCATAGGTCACGTTCTCTAGACCTTTGATCATTCTTGTTGCTCTTTTCTCGACCCAATCTCTCCATATCTTCCTTGAAAAGCGGTGCCCAGAATTGGACACAATACTCCAATTGAGGCCTAACCAGCACAGAGTAGAGTGGAAGAATGACTCCTCGTGTCTTGCTCACAACACATCTGTTAATGCATCCAAGAATCATATTTGCTTCTTTTGCAACAGCATCACACTGTTGACTCATATTTAGTTTGTGGTCAACAATAAACCCCTAAATCCCTTTCTGCCATACTCATTCCTAGACAGCTGCTTCCCATTTTGTATGTGTGAAACCAACTGTTCCTTCCTAAGTGGAGCACTGCGTATTTGTCTTTATTAAACTTCATCCTGTTTACCCCGGATCATTTCTCCAATTTGTCCAGATCATTTTGAATTTTGACCCTACCCTCCAAAGCAGTGGCAACCCCTCCTAGCTTGGTATCATTTGCAAATGTAATAAGCGTCCTTTCTATGCCCATATCTAAATCGTTGAAGATATGGAACAGAATCCATGCCAAAACACACCCCTGCGGAACCCCACTTGTTATACCTTTCCAGCAGGATTGAGAACCATTAATAACTACTCTCTGAGTACAGCTATCCAGCCAGTTTTGCACGCACTTTATAGTAGCTTCAGCTAAGTTGTACTGGTTTACCGATAAGAATATCACACGAGACCGTATAAATGCCTTACTAAAGTCTAGGTATACCACATCCACCACTTCTCCCTTATCCACAAGGCTTGTTATCCTGTCAAAGAAAGCTATCAGATTCGTTTGACATAATTTGTTCTTTACAAATCCATGCTGGTTGTCCCCTATCACCGTACCACCTTCCAAATGTTTGCAGATGATTTCCTTAATTACTTGGTCCATTATCTCCGCACACCACCCCCGCATCCCACACAGAGAAGTTAAACTGTCTGGCCTGTAGTTTCCTGCGTTATTCTTATTCCCCTTTTTATAGGTGGGCACTATATTTGCCTTTTTCCAATTTTCTGGAATCCCTCCTGTCTCACATGATTTTAACTAAAAGGCTCAGATACCTCCTCTATCAGCTCCTCGAGTATTCTAGGATGCATTTCATCAGGCTCTGGTGACTTGCAGACATCTAACTTTTCTAAGTGATTTTTAACTTGTTCTTTTTTTATTTTATCTTCTAAACGTACCCCTTTCCCACAAGCATTCTCTATGTTAGGCATTCCTTCTTCAGACTTCTTGGTGGAGACTGAAACAAAGAAGTCATTAAGCATCTCTGCCATTTCCAAGTGTCCTGTTACTGTTTTTCCCTCCGCACAGAGCAATGGGCCTACCCTGTCCTTGGTCCTCTTGCTTCTAGTTTATTTATAAGAAGCTCTCTTGTTTCCCTTTGTGCCTGTAGCTAGTTTGAGCTCATTTTGTGCCTTTGCTGTTCTAATCTTGCCCCTGCATTCCTGTGTCGTTTGTCTATATTCATCCCTTGTAATTCGTCCTAGTCTTTCAAAATTAAAAACAAAAAACAAAAACAAAAACAAAACAAAACACCCTACCTCTGGTACCAGCTGAGAAGCAATTCAAAATACCATGAATCTGCTATCAGGACAAACATTATGATGTGTTAAAACCAAAAGCAGTCAAGTAGTACTTTAAAGACTAGCAAAATGATTTATTAGGTGAGCTTTCGTGGGACAGACCCACTTCTTCAGACCATAGCCAGACCAGAACAGACTCAATATCTAAGACACAGAGAACCAAAAACAGTAAGCAAGGAGGACAAATCAGAAAAAAATGATCAAGGTGAACAAATCAGAGAGTGGAGGGGCAGTGGCGGGAGAGAAAGGTCAAAAATTAGATTAAGTCATGTATGCAGATGAGCCCCTATAGTGACTCAGAAAATTCCCATCCCAGTTCAAACCATGTGTTAATGTGCCAAATTTGCATATAAAAGACAGCTTGGCTGCTTCTCTTTGAATAGCAGTGCGAAAAATTTTTTTCAGTAACACGCATACTCTTAAGTCATTAACGGAATGCCCCATTCCATTGAAGTGTTGACTAACTGGTTTGTGGATCTGGAGTGTTTTGATGTCTGTTTTGTGCCCATTAACCCTTTGTCTAAGGGAGTTAGAAGCCTGTCCAATATACAAAGCATCTGGGCATTGTTGGCACATGATAAGAACATAAGAATGGCCATACTGGGTCAGACCAAAGGTCCATCAAGCCCAGCATCCCATCTGCCGACGGTGGCCAATGCCAGGTGCCCCAGAGAAGGAGAACAGAAGACAATGATCAAGTGATTTATCTCCTGCCATCCATCTCCTGCCCTTGTTATGAAGGCTGGGGCACCATACTTTATCCCTGGCTAATAGCCATTTATGGACCTAACCTGCAAAAATTTATCAAGCTCTTTTTTAAACCCTAATAGAGTCCTGGCCTTCACAGCCTCCTCGGGCAAGGAGTTCCACCGGTTGACTGTGCGCTGTGTGAAGAAAAATTTCCTTTTATTAGTTTTGAACCTACTACCCATCAATTTCATTTGGTGTCCCCTAGTTCTTGTATTATGGGAAAAGGTAAATAATTTTTCTATATTCACTTTCTCCACACCATTCATGATTTTATATACCTCTATCATATCGCCCCTCAATCGCCTTTTTTCCAAACTGAAAAGTCCCAGTCTCTCTAGCCTCTCCCCATATGGGACCCTTTCCAAGCCCCTAATCATCTTAGTCGCCCTTTTCTGAACCTTTTCTAATGCCAATATATCTTTTTTGAGGTGAGGAGACCACATCTGCACGCAGTACTCGAGATGTGGGCGTACCATAGTTTTATATAGGGGAAGTATGATATCTTTTGTCTTATTATCGATCCCTTTTTTAATAATTCCTAACATCCTATTTGCCTTACTAACTGCCGCTGCACACTGCGTGGATGTCTTCAGAGAACTATCCACTATAACTCCAAGATCCCTTTCCTGTCTGTCGTAGCTAAATTTGACCCCATCATGTAGTACGTGTAATTTGGGTTATTTTTTCCAACATGCATTACCTTACACTTACCCACATTAAATTTCATTTGCCATTTTGCTGCCCAATCACTCCGTTTGCTGAGATCTTTTTGTAGTTCTTCACAATCCCTTTTGCTTTTGACTGTCCTGAACAACTTGGTGTCATCTGCAAACTTTGCCACCTCACTGCTTACCTCATTTTCTAGATCATTGCATATATGATGGCATCATTGCATATATGATGGCATCATGGCATATATGATGTTAGTAGAGGAGCATGAGAAAGTGCCCGTGATTCTGTGAGTAACCTGGTTAGGTCCAGTGATGGTATTTCCAGAGAAGATATGTGGACAAAGCTGGAAGCGGGCTTTCTTGCAAGGAAAGGTTCCAGAACTGGTGTTCCTGGGGTATAGACTGTGGCTGTTAGTGAGGACCCTCATGAGGTTGGGAGGTTGTCTGTAGGAGAGAACAGGCATGTCACCCATGGCCTTCTGGAGTGTGGCATCCTGATTAAGGATAGGTTGTAGATCTTTAATAATTCATTGCAGTGGTCTGAGTTGGGGGCTGTAGGTGATGACCAGTGGTGTTCTGTTCTTGGCTTTTTTGGGCCGATCTTGGAGCAGCTGGTCTCTGGGTATTTGTCTGGCCCTGTTGATTTGTTTTTTACTTCTCCTGGTGGGTAATTCAGGTTTATGAATATTTGGTAAAGTTCTTGTAGTTTTAGGTCTCTGTCAGTTGGATCAGAGCAAATGCAATTGTACCTAAGAGCTTGACTGTAAACAATGGGTCTAGTCATGTGTGCAGGATGGAAACTAGAAGGGTGTAGATAAGTGTAGCGATCAGTAGGTTTTCAGTACAGTGTGGTACTGATCAGGCCATCCTTGATTAGTACTGTAGTGTACAGGAAATGTATTTTTTGCATGGAGTAATTGAGGCATAAGTTGATGGTGGGGTGTAGATTGTTCAAGTCTCTGTGGCATTCTTCTGGAGTCTCTATACCATGGGTCCAAATCATAAAGATGTCATCAATGTATCTTAAGTAGAGGAGGGGTAATAGGGGATGAGAGCTGAGGAATCATTGTTCCAGGTCAGCCATTATGATGTGTTGTTTGATTTGTGTTTGTGCTATTTGTTTTTATTGATAACATTGTGTATGGTGTTTTAAAATACAAAAATTTTAAGCACAAACAAAAATTACCACAAAAAAAAAAAGGTATATAAGAACATTGGTTCTTAGTCCAGCATACCTGAGTAAAGTATGTTTTTAAAAAGTGCAGGCAAGTAAATCAGAGAAAAGTAAAAGCACAGCTGAAAGAGACTCTTAAGTAGTTGAAAGCTATGGCTGCAGCTTTACACTTTCCTGATGAGTCAAGCACATTTGGTTTTGGGCAGGCTGCTAATGACATACCATTATCAGCTACGCTGCTAAAAAACTGATGCCAGTAACCTACAAATCAAAAAATTGCAGGACATAGAGTTAAATTTTAATCCCTGTGAGCAAGGATGCCTCACAGCTGTCTGGGCAATACAGTGCTTTCAGCCACAAATAGGTATGGTGCCTATTACCATCCAAAGTATTTACTCTAATTTTTGTGTAAAGGCAATACAGTATTAATATATTGGTAAAGGTTGTAAAAGGCAGCTAAAATTACATATTAAAAAGTAAAAATAAAGTTATAAATTATAAATAACTTAGTAATTAAAACTTCAACATGTAAATCACACTTTAAAAATCAATAGAATATAGGACTGTGGAATTACAAATTGGTGACAAATTTAGTTTAAACTTTACTTCTTTTTCCACCTGGAAACCCCTGTTTTGTGTTTATCAATTAATATCTCCAAGTGAACAGCAACAGGGGAAGACATTGAAATACTCTTTTTATATCCTTATACACAAACACTATACAAAAAGATTAAAGCAGATAAAATTACAAATAAGGACACTGGATATGGCATAAAGGCTCTTTTACCTGACACTTGGGAGACCCCAGCTCTTTAAGAAGTTGTTTACAAAAAATTAAAAAATAATGAGAGTCATGCGGTGTTTTGGCAAAATGGTCAAAAGGTATATAAGTGTAAATGTTGAAACCACCTGCAATTCATTTAATTAAAGCATATGACTTCCAAACTGATAAAAATAAGCCTGTAAAAATGAAGGTTAAAAAGTAAGTTAAATTAGGGTCTGTGTATTTATGTGCAGTAGATGACCAGTGACATTATAGCTACCCTAAAAAAACAAGCAGGCCTTCTGTGGAAAGCTCATTACCGAATAAATAAAATTGTCACTATTTAAGCTGCAACAGGACTGTTTGTTTGTTTTGGGGGTGGGGGGTTATGAGGCTACAGACTAACCCAGCTACACCTCTGAGACTATAGCTGTCCTAACAGTATGTTAATATAAACTATAGGTTGAAGCTCTCTAATCTGGAACTCCCTTGTCTCGCAGCATCCATAACCCAACACAATTTCAGTGAGCTGGGTGACCATCTACCATGGCGGGAGCCAAGTTTCCCATAGTCCCACAAATTTCGCTTACAGCCACCAGTCCCAGCTCTCAGTTTTCTGTGCGGTTATTTAGCTATAATTTACTCCTAAATGTTTTCTAAGAGCCCAGTAAGCAGTGGAAGTGTTGGTAATGTGCTAGACAATCTTGACTTCCCTTTGTCCAGGAAATTCTCTCCTCAGCCACCAGTCAGGTCCCGAGGGTACCAGATGAGAGTGGTTCGACCTGTACTTAAAATTACTACATTTGCTTAGTATCCAAAAAGGATAAGCAACCTAAATACATGGCTCCCAAAAAGTGTATTAAACTGCTTTGGATAAAACTAAATTAGGTGTGGGGGCCAGCAGCAAGTGTGCTGGTGGGGAGGCTGGAAGCCCAGCAGGTGGGTCAGGAGCAGAGCCAGAGCCCATCTAAGGAATCAGAAACACAGCTGGTCCTGTGGCTGGACGGCTGGGAGAAGAGTCAGCCTGGCAGCTGCGGAATCAGTGGCCCTTTGCAGAACTTGCCGGGAGGCTGGTGGCTGTAGGGAGAGCCTTGATGTAGGCAGTAGATAAGCCAGAATTGACCATCCCTGGTCCATCAAACTCTCATTTGGGACTGGTTGAGTCCCAAGGGTGCCAGACGAGGGAGGACAAACCTACACCAATTAAATAAATACTTTTATAAATTAGTCTCCCTCATGCACACCAGTCCCTGCTTATGTGAAGCTGCTGTAATTTTTGTCTGTGTGGGTAAAGAATGTAAGTCTTTAAAAAGCATCCAAACGTTAAAAGGAGAGGTTGAAGACCTGGGGATACAAAAAAAGAAAAAGACCTGTCGAATGTGTTCATTATATAATGGGTATGGGGCAGACTGACGACTCAGAAGTTAATAACAAATCCCAAATAATAAATGCCATCAAAAACAGGTTCTTTGGGTTCTGTCCTGCCAAGATCTGGAGCAGTGGTTTGGACCAACATAGATCCTGGCTCCTTCCTCATACACAGCGTAAGTGGCCACTTGATACAGTAATAACATTGCCAGGACATGGGGCGGGGGGTGTGCGCGCGTGTGAGAGAGAGAGAGAGAGAGAGAGAGAGAATACGCTTTCTTTTTTGTAATCTCAATAAATGCAGAGTGTTGCCTTTTCCCTTAAAAAGATCCTGTGCTTCCTATAAGCATAACAGTTCGTATTAAGCAATAAGCTGTTCCTGAGCAAGCAAATTGTTGCCTCAACAATGATGGGAGTGGCTGAGAAAACAGAAGCAGTTATTGATCACAAGGTTTATTATTTCTTTGAGGAGTCTGATGATTTCTTTTAAAAGCAAGCAGGCTATCCACAGTGTGTAGCCTCCAAACTGGTTTGGGGGCAGGAATGCATCTCCCCTCACCACCTCCTGCCCCACAAGTAACCTAAGAGTTACACTTGTGGGCTATGTCTACGCTAGAGGATTTTGACGGCAAAATCCACAGAACATCCAGATTCCCAAGACATTTTGTTGACAGTAAATCAACAGAACAATACTTTTGTCAACAGTCTTATCCTGCTCCCCATGAGGCATAACACCTCTGTTGATGGAGATCAGTCGACAGAAAGATGGTCTGGACATTCCTGGGGGCCTCCTGTCAACAGAAAAGGAGAGGGTCCCTCCAGTAAGTAGCCTGCGTGTCACACACCACAGGGCGTGGGAGGCAGGCGCAGATGGGGCATGCTGTGAGCGCTGCCAGGCCAGCTCAGGTGGGACCACGTGCTGCAGTTCTGGCACATGGAACCACGTGCCAGGTAGCATGTGCCATCCAGACACAGCAGGCAGCCCTCAGGAATGGAAGGCAGGGTAGGGCCCTGCCACTACCTTCCATGGCTGGAAGCCAGCTAGCCAAAAGGGTGATGGCCTGACCCCAGACACACTGAGGAGTGCAGCTCATGGAACAGGAACATGCCTGCAGGCGAGAGACAGGAACTGCTCTTGCAGGCAGCAATGTGAGCCTCAGGGTTGTGTGAGGGCCCTGGGGGTGGGCCTGGCTGCCTCCATCTCACTCACCACCAATGCAGGGACCCCCTGTGGCTGGACACCCCGCCTTGGCTGCTAGCCCATAGAGTGCAGGAAGCGGGAGGCACAGTGGTCCCTGTGCAGCAGGGCTTGCTGTGCAGGCCACACAAGGCTTTGCCCCCAAGGACAGTCCCATCCCAGGGCTTGGGGTGTGTTGGTTGCTGCTCACAGTGAAGGGTAGGGCCTCAGTGGCTGTGTTGCATGAATGACTCCCCATCTCTCCTTGTCTTCCATACCGCTGGACACACACTGACTGAGGGCTGAGCCATTCCCACATCACCACCAGGCTGAGCCAGCCCCACCCCAGCACCACAGCAAGGCAGCCCCGAACCACTGCCAGATCAAGCCAGCCCCACCCCACCAAGAGGGCCGGCCTGCACAAGGACATTCAGGGGGTCACAATGCTGGCCTCTGGAGGCTCACACACCTCCTGGAGCCTTGGCTGCATGACAACCAGGAGCGGCGGACATGGGCTTCGGACCAACTCATGTCCCTCTTTGATGCCGCCCATGGCTGCCACTTCCACCCCCTGCCTCTGCCTCAACACACCCCTGCCCCTGCCAGCCATCCTGCTAGGCATCACAGATCTCTGGCAATGACCCTCCTGTCTCCTTTCCCACAAGTTCTCCAGGTTGACCCCCACCCCCCGTGAGGCCACTCCCTTCTCCAGCAGCAGGTCTCTGTGAGCATGGAATGGCACAGTCCTCTGAAGCAGGGCTTCCTTCCCCCAACCCTCGCACCCCCAACTCCACTTCCCAAAGGTTCCCCCTTTGGCGCAACACCACCCACCGCATGCAAGGACTGCAGCCTGAGAGTGCCTTACCTCCATGAGGAGGGCCCCAGTCATGGACTTCCGAACAACAAACTGGTTTCCCTCCAAGTGGGAGCTGTCAGGGGTGGTGAGCTTCCACAGGGCGACTGCAACTCACTTCACCATGGGGATGGCAGGGCCCAGCTAGGTGTCCTGTCTCCAGAAGGCAGGGGAGAGCCAGGAACACAACTCCAGGAAGGTGTCCTTGACTGCATGCGGAAGTTCTGAGCTGCTGCTGGTCGTTCCACTGCCCCATGACCAGCTGGTCCCACCTGTCAGATCTGCCTGTGCACCCAGGGGAAGGGCACAGGTGGGACCGAGTAGCAGCAACAGTGAGTTCTTCAAAGCCGATGCCAGGCTCGCCTTCTGGAGGAACAGGAGGATAGCTGTGAGGAGGTGCAGCAGGTGCTGAAGCACCTCTGAGGGGTGGGGGTGGGGCAGTGCAAGACCAGGGGCTACACTGGCACCATGGCGAGCTGGAAAGCACAGTGTTTCCCAGCAGAAGTCAAAGCCTTGCCCTATCAGCTGTGCTGCCCCTCATGGAGGTAGGCATACCTCAGCATACGCAGGGAACGCATCTTTAAGAGTGCACCTCGCCAAGGCTCCAAGAAGGGCTTGCCAGTCATGAAACCCTGTCTAACAGTGTTCCTGGTGGCCATCTGGGTGGAGCAAAAGACCAATTCACTTTGTTGTCTGGACATGATCTGTCAAAAGAAGTTTTGCCAGAAGATATCTTCTGATAAAAAAAAAAATCTGTGAACAGATCACTCTAATCTAGATGAAGCCGTGTATTTGAGTCTGTATAGTCTCATCTACTATTTTATATTTTCTTGGAGTACTGGGAACTTAAAAAGCGAGCTCTTCCCAGAGCCAATAAGATAAACAGGTGGTGCCAACAGCTATAACTTTATGGAAACCAGTAACAGAGCTCCAGAACTGATACAACAGTCACCTTCCTGGCAGCAAGGCACTGTCTGCTTGCCAAAAAGGAGGACAATGCATCAGTAATGAAGCTGAAGGCAGAAGAGCAGTCAGCACCATCAACACTTGAGTCAGATACAACTGACGTTGGTACTGCCATGGTTGATTACGGAATAGTTGGTAAGACCATCCCTGGTACCAAGGTAAATGGTGTGTGATCTGTCCATGTATCCGTGGTACCAAGATTTAATGATTGCTCACACTGTATCAGGGACATCTGAGCTACGTGTAAGTCCGGCGTAATGTCAGGCAGACATCATGGAACAAGTACTCAACCTTGAGCTTTGAGCTACCTTTATCTCAAGATTTTCTGAAATTTCAATGATGGGCACAGAGAAGGAGATCGAGTAATTTTCCTTCTTATGGATCTTATGTCAACTTCTAAACAGTTTTCAAAAGGTTTCCTCAAATCAGACAAATTGCTGGAATGTTCAACCATCTGAGATGATGTAGCAGCAGGAACTCTTGTAAAAGATCACATGCCCGAGTCTCTGTTGAGTCCCCACTGTAAACAATTTCATCATTAAGTAATTACAAATTTACAAAAAATACAAGGTCACAAAGTCGTCTATAATACAGGGTCATTTCAAGGTAACAGTTATTTCAAAATAACTTTGCTAGCATCTACATTAGACACACCATTTTGAAATGCATTATTTCTATGGATAGCCCTCATTGCAGGAGAAATAATGCCTAATTTTAAATAGGTACTTTGAAACAGGTGCTATTAAAACAAGGAATAGCCTATTTTGAAATAAGCCATAATGGCATCCAATGGCACTACTTTAAAACAGCACTGTGTCTCTGGAAATGCTATTTTCAAATAGCTGAGTGCTATTTTGAAATGCATTTTCAGTGTAGCTGTGTTATTTCAAAATAAGATATTTTGAACCAGCTATTTCAAAGTATCTTATTTCAAAATACCTCTGTAGTGTAGCCATAGCAACAGTATGCTAAGAGGCTAAGTAGCAAAATACTGACTCAAAGACACAGGTCTTGAGAAAGCTGAAGAGTAGTAGAGACTAACTTTTATGCTCTTGGTTGAAGGCACACGGACACTTAAGGCACACGTATCACTTAGCGGATACTTCTGAACAAGACATCTCTGGTCTGAGTGTGTGCATGTGAGTAGTGGAATATACATAAGGTCAAGCACTCACGGAAGAAGAGATGATAGAATTAACATTTAATGGAATTATGTTTTAACAATGAACTTTACCTTTTATAAAAACCAAGCTCAGCTGTCATGTGTGTTCAGGATAAGCTCAGTGAGAAAATAGTATCAACCACATCCTGAGATATATTTTGAATGCCAGGTAGTAGCGACATTTGTGGGACCCATACCAAATTCTTTCTTGCCAAATTGACAACTTTACATCATCTTCCTTTCTGCAAGGCTATCAGGTGGACCAGTTGCAATGTAATAGGCTTTAAAGACATAGAGTTAATTTTTTTCTAAGAGCCAGGTCAAATCTTTATTGTATGGAATAGTATCTGCTTCTGTGTGTTTCATGTCTGCATGGAGATGTTGGATACCAAATAAATAGCTAGTGCAAAACGTTTAGCAAATTCTCACTTTCAGAGGAGCCTTGTGCCTGTTAGCAAATGCCCATGGTAACCATTTAATTTCAACGAAGGGTCCTGTGGCACCTTATAGACTAACAAAAAAGTTTTGAGCATGAGCTTTCGTGAGCACAGACTCACTTCATCAGATGCTGGTCTTGGAAATCTGCAGGGCCAGGTATAAATAAGCCAGAGCAAGGCTGGGGATAACAAGGTTAGCTCAGTCAGCAAGGGTGAGGCTTACTACCAGCAACAAAGGGTCCTGTGGCACCTTAAAGACTAACAGAAAAGTTGGTAGTAAGCCTCACCCTTGCTGACTCAACTAAACTTTTATGTGGAAAGGTTTCTCATGAGGGACTCAGGCTGAGAAGAGACCCACCTGAAAATACAAGATTGGAACATGAATGGGATTCTCCCCTATCCTGTGTTAGTATCCGAATTATCAAACTATTGACAACTCTGAGATGGATCTTGTTTGGTCACTTTCTGCCTTTTTTCATGCAAAACACCACAAAAGATTGCATTTTTATCTCAATGTGGAATGGGAAAACGTTTGAAATCCTATTTACCATCTACCTCTTGTTAAAAGGAACAGATTGAAGTCAGCTATTTCAAACTTAGAGATTCCATTATTCTATTACAGGCAACTGTAGTCTCAAAAGTCATGTATTTATGACAGCTCTCTGTCCTTCAGAGAATGTAACTACAGAAAAGTGCATGTATTTTTCAGTTTCTTCCATAGTTTTAGGAAATGTAATATATTTACACTTGCCTCAAATTCATTGGTCCAGGGTCAAAACCTTAATCATTTTTTAAGTGTCTCTCCCTCAAAACAGGCTAATGGTTGCTAGCTGCTCATTTTCCCTGTTTACTTAGCAAATTACTATTTCAATTTTACACAGATGACTTCTAAAATCCATACGGATTCTGACCTTGTATTTCATTTCATCTCAATTTTTCAAAAGTAGATCTTTAGTTTATTTTTTCACCATTTCATACTGATTTATATAGATAAATACAAAATGCTGAAAAAAAAACTACTTAGAACACCATTTTCTAACTGGAAAGGGCTCTATAAAGAGCTAAATTTTCTCTTTCTGCGACAGAATCACCTTTTACAAAGCCTCTTCCAATTTGGGTAAACATCCTAAGTGGATTTTCATGTAAAACTGCTTTACCCAATTATCTTGTTTCTCTCTAAGTTGATTTATTTAATGTTCCCAGTAATGAAAGAGATAAATATAGCTATGTTGAGCATAGCATGGAAAGGCATCCTGCATACGCCACAAACAGCTCTCTCCATTTGACTTAGTTTTGATCTGCAACAAAATTCTAATTCAGGGCCTCCCCTGAGGAAACAGTGCCCATCATGCTCAGTTGTGTAGTGATTCTGTTACAGGCTAATCACAGAAGAAAATAGTTGAAGACCACGAGAAGTTTTTAAATACAACAGAGCTGAAAGAAGCAGTGCACAAATGGCAAGCCAGTATATTAACAGGCTAGTACATTAACATCACTACACTACATTAAAGTTGGTTTATGAAATTACTTGGATTATAAACTCTTCAGGGCAGGGACTGTGCATCACGTGCTTGTATAGTGTTTAATACAATGAAGCACTCAGCACTACTGCAACCCAAAAAAATAAATACACCCATTCTGAGCTCTTTAATCACTTAAGTTTGAATAAGATTTTGTAAATCACATCTGACATACAACTATCAAAATGGCACAATGCACTTCTACAGGAAAGTCATGGTGTGAAACTTTTATAAACTTCTCCCAGTATGTGAGGTAGGGGAGAAAAAAATTCTACATTAAAATAAGTGGAGATACTTTGTGACCTCAATCCTACTTTAAGTGTCCACAGAAAACCTGTTAACAAAAAATGGAAACATTTTTTCCCTTCTCCTCTATTTCAATGGGAGACACATTGTTTTAGAGGACATACCTTTAATAAGAAACAGAGAGTATTCAAAAAAAAAAATCTAAAAAATCCACCATATTACATAAAGCTTAGTAACTCGAACACACGTCACTAGAGCTGACTGGACAACTGGAAGAGAGGGGAGGTTTGCAAGCATTAAAAACCCTTCCATAAATTCTGTTTCTTTGTTGAAAAATGAGGTTTTTAAATTCAATTTGTTTTATACCATAGTTGAAAATATTCACGAGAATGTAAATCACGCTTCTCCTCTTTGGTAATAGAAAAATAACTATACTTAACCATTTAAGCAACAATAATCTACACAGTACCTGTGCATAATCCTACAAGACCTGGAGCTGAATACAGTCTTCCCCCATCTTACGAGGGTAATTCGTTCCTGAAAAACCCCTCTTAGGTCAAATGCTCATAAGTCGAAAATGTAATTACCATTAATTTCAATGGGAAAAAAATTTATGCGTTCCTGAGCCCCAAAATGTACACCCATTTATGCTAAAACAACATGAAATCCCATTAAATCCGGTGCAAGGGGATGGGCAGGGCAGAGCAGGGCATGGGGAGGCAGCCCGGCCTGAGCGCAGCTTAGGTTAAGTGGGGAGGGAGCACTGCCAGGAGTTGGCCGTGTGGGGAGCTAGGCAGGCACAGCGGGCCCCTGGCTGCCGAGGGGTGATGCCTCTCTCATGTGGGGCTGCACGGCGGAGAGGCCCAGACAGCGGTGGCAGTGGAAAAGCCAGGCACTAAATGGGAGGGAGCGCCGCAGACGGCGAGCAGTGCCCGAGGCACAGCTGCAGAGGGTGGGCGGCAGCGGCCCCCTAGCCACCCGGTGGGGTGAGCAGCAGCAGCTGGGCTGGGCTGGGCTACGCGCCCAGCATCCACGCCTCACAGAGTGGCTTGATCTACTGCCGGGATTCGGATGAGTCTACCTCCCCGCTCCAGACTGCCGCCCTCTCACAAGGTGCCGCCGCCCCCCTGCACGGCCTCTTCGTCAAGACCAATGCAGCCGACTCCATCCCCTCGGTGCTTGCCTACCAGAGCCACCAGCCTCCAAATCGGTCCTCGTAAATGCAAAGAAATGCCTTGTAAGCTGAAGTAGGGGTATTAAATGAAACTCCTTGTAAAGTCAAATTCTCCTAACTCAAATGGGCGTATCTTGGGGTATGACTGTATATAAATTCCAAATTAGAAGCATAGGTTCTGCTGCTGTAGTAAGGGCAGCTCACCTCAAGATTCCTGGAGGCCAATATTTTGTTACACTATTCGCAAATCTACACATTATGTCTTTAAAAGAAAAACACTGCATTCAGTTACATTTCTGTTACAAATCCATAAAAAAGCAAAGGAAACCTCATAGGTGGCATGGGTGACTCATTAACACTGTGGTCTACATCCCAGTGACTAGATATTGGAGATACTCCATCTGTGAATTTCCTTATTTCTGTCACACTCAAACTCAGAAAAGTACTCTGGTGGATTTGGGGTATTTTTAGATTCACCTAAATAATTGCACTAGAAACCGAAGTTCTAGGTCACAGAGGCTAAGACTAGAAGGGACCACCATATGTATCATATAATCTGGTCTCCTGCATGTCACAAGCCAACACAACCCTGCACCTGAATACCAAACCCAACAAATGAAAGAATACTAATGAGTTATATCCCACAGTTTACCACACTACTGGATGCTACAGGCAGAATATATGAGGGACTGAGATGCCCCAGTGTTGGAGACCCCTAAAATGCCAGGGAAATTAGCAGATGAGGTATACCCAGATTATCCTGGCAAACGATTTGTGACAACACACTGCAAAATAAGCAGTTTTGTCTTTTTTTTTTTTTTAAGTGCCACATACCATACAATAGCACCTGATATTCTGATTTATACTCTGTTAAGACAAAAGTCTTATTTTTATGGAATATGGACATTAATTTCATGTCAGTTCATGTTAATGAGAGAAATATAATACTGGTCCAAATGCATGTTTTCAATAGAGCATGTAGAAACATTTTGGTCTGATTCTTTCTGTAGTTAACTGCAAATTTGAAACTCTGCTTGCATACAGTCAGTTAGAACTGTATTATGGAATTCATTACAATTCACATGACTTTTAGAGTCTGTTTCATAATTAGATTCAGAAATTGCTATTAATTAGTAATGAAAACTTTCATAACTATACCACTTTTAAACAGACTACATAAAAACAGATTATAATGATATGCCATTTTGTGTGGCTGACCTCTGCCACTAATTTCTATTAAAATCTATTTCCACTCTATTTAGAAAGTAAAAGGAACAAAAGGAAAAACAAAAACAAACTTAGAATGAAGGAAACTGTATCATACCATCAACACAGTCAAATCTTCCATGACAGTCTATGGACAATGTTACCACAAGAAAATGAGTTTCCACTCACATATTGTCTTTGTAATAAAAGCCATTAAGCTCACACAAGAGAATGTGCTTTATTGGAATGACCTAAGGCACAGAGAAGTTTTCCTTGCACCAAGTTCTTTGATGGATTTAATGAATTACATTTTTTAGCCACACCGGAAAGTGGGTGTAGACAGGTCAAATTTCATCCAGAAAGGGTACATATCAAAACTGAAATTCTGTAGACATTAAGTGCAAATAGACAATGAATGTAGCAAATTCTGGAGTAACCTACAGCAGTTCAGTAAAAGACAAGTGAAAAATCAAAGTAAACACTGAGCCAGAGAACAAAGAATTTAAACACAAGCTACTGACTACTATACTGTATTCTTTTTGAGATACTAGTAGATAACTGGATCAGTATGAAGTTTCCAATACTATCCCATTTATGTTATTGCAGACAAGGTTCCCTGAGCAAGGTCATGCCGGTATCTAAACAGAGTAATGGGCTGCTACCAAGGCATATGTAAGAAACAATTCAGGCTCAAAAGTGAGGAAAGAAGGCAATTTCAGAAAGAGATATGTTAGGGAAATTCAGATTACAGGCATACACACATACCATATGCATGCCTGTTAAAAGTGCTTGATTTACAGTTGAACCCAACTGGAAAAGCAAAAGGTCTACTTTATTTTAGAGATGGCTCTTGTGCATACTTTTCCACAGGGTAGACCATCACAGCACATATACACAACGTTACATTGAACCAGCAGTGAGCCCTCACTGGAACCTCAGATCCAAACTCCTCTTATCCTGAATTCAGGAGAGAAGCACAAATAGAAATTCTTTGATTTTACCCTACACTTAGGTTTTTTGCTGTTGGTGAGTTGCAGACCCAACCCCGCCCCTCCCCCATCATTCCCACCCACCTGAAGAAAGAGCCAGCCTTCGCTTCCAGCTCTCAGACCCTGCCATTTTATGTGGGTGACCCAGCGCAGCTGTTATAAAAAGCAGGCAGCTAGCAAAGACCCACGTGGAGCTAGCTGCCTTCTCCAAAGGTGAGTGAGTGTGGGTTGGTGGGGGGAGGAGGAGGAGGAGGATGGGGTTAGGTGGAGGGCTGGGGTGCCTGGCTCAGGTGAGGAGGATGGGGATGGGATAAGAGCATGGGGGCTGGTGGTACCTGGGTTTGTGGCAGTGAAGGGGCTCAGGCAGGTGTGTTGCTGGGCTTGTGGGGCTTGAGTGGCTGGCCCCAGCATCGCAGGGCTCAAGTGACTCAGGCTGGCAGCTGGCCCAAGTAGCACAAGGCTTGGGCGACTCGGGCAGGTGGGCAGCTGGCTGGCCCTGGCAGCACAGGGCTTGGGTGGTTCAGGCTGGCAGGAGGGCAGCTGGCCTCAGCAGCATGGGGCTTGGGTGACTTGGGCAGGCAGGCAGGCAGCTGGCTGGCCCTGGCAGCATGGGGCTCAGGTGGTTCTGGCTGGCGGGCAGGCAACTGAGCCTGGCAGCATGGGGCTCAGGCAGCTCAGAATGGCAGGCGGGCGGCTGGCCCCAGCAGCCTGGGGCTCGGGCAGGTTGGGCTGGTGGGTGGGCATCTGGCCCTGGCAGTGTGAAGCTTGGGTGGGCAGCTCGGGTGGCTGGCCTGCAGCTGGGGCGAGTGGCTGGTGGGCAGGCAGCTCATCCCAGCAGCATGAGGCTTGGGTGCCTGATGGGCGGGCAGGCAGGCGGGTGGTTGGCCCCAGTGGTGCGGGGCTTGGGCGGGCAGCTCTGGAAGCACAGGTCTCATGTGGGCAGGTGACTGGAGCGGGCAGCTCTGGCAGCTGGCATGTGGCTCAGGTAGCTGGCCAGAAGGGGCTGTACCTGGCTCCCACAAACGGCCAAGAAAAACTATTTGTGCTTATTTTTAATTTTAAATAACATTTTTCTATCAAGTTTTTGTGTTTAAATTATTAATTGAATTTTCTGTTAAAGAGGGGTTGGATGATGGTAAATAAGAGATGGGAGCCACGAGGGATTCTCAGAAATCCAAGGGGGGGCATGCTGCCAAAAAGTTTGGGAACCACTGCTATAAACTAAAATCATGACGAGCATTCCTGAGCCTAGACTTAAATTACACAGAATCCTCACATCTTGTGGATTACAGCTCATCCAAAATCCATGTAGTGCTTTATGGCCAGCTTTGCACTGTAAAGCATATGAGACACAAGACACGAATTACCTGACAGGAAGATAGGGCCTGTTACTTCCTGCATGACAGGAACAGTTAAATTTTCAATTAAATCATCACTTCCTGATGATCCATATCTTAAATCCAGGACCCTCAGAACATATTTTTAGTATAAACACAACACTTTAAATAGCACCTTTACGTACATTTCACAATGATTACGATGACTGGTAGGCTGCAGGCTGTTGGTAAACACCCCACTTACTACCTTTCTGTGAACTATTATGGATAGAGTTGACACAGGGGAGCTGTGTAAAATCCTAAGTACCCCAGGCCCTCTGCCAGTTGGCACCAATGGGGCCCAGGGTCATAGTTATCTGATCCCATGACACTTGTGCCATTCTGTGTTGACTGGCTGCAAAAACAGCTTAAGAGATTTGATACCATTGTATCTAGACTCCAAGTGTACCTCTGGCATGGCCTCAAATCTGAACTCAAACCTAAATTTCCTATGTTCATACCAAGACTGTCTGTCTGAACTCAGACACTGAACGAACAGGCAGAACCAGAGCTAAAAGTCAGGTACCAGAGCCCAGCATCAAAGCAGATTCAGAGCCAAAGGCCAGGAATAGAATCAGGGATTGAATGCCAGAGTCCGGTATCAAACCAGAGGAAGAGCCAAGAATATGCACGGAAGCTTAGAAATGGGTTACCTAAAGTCTGGGAAGACAGGAGTAAGGCTGGGTCCAAGACCATAATGAGGGTGGGACAGGACTGGAACAAGCCATAAATGGGACTGGAGTAAGACTGGAGAAGAAGCTAACAGAGTCACAAGTGAATGCTTTGAGCAGCCAGCAGTCTTGGCAATTAAGAAATAAATTTTTAAAATAACTCTGTGGAGTATCCTCTTTGAAGGTTATTTCCTAAGTAATTACAATATTTTAAATGATGTACATTACAGTTTTTACTCAAATGTGACCATCTCTCTTACTTTATTGCATACTTTCAAAGTGTTCTTATTTTAAACTAACTTTGTAGGCTTATTTGGAAAGAATACAGTGAACGTGCAGTATAACAAACAACTAAATTACAGACACTATTTGGGATTCTTTTGGCCTGTTCTACTTGTGACTGGTCACTGTTAAGAACTCGGACGACAGCTCTGAAGGCACCATTTCAGTGAGATTCCCACAGTTCTATTACTCACATTGTTGCTGCCTGACTGGCCACAGACTCAACAAGAGATGCTATGTCCACAGCTCAGAAGTGCAGAAACATTTGTTCTTTATGGCAGCATACATTCAGAACAAAACAAAACAAAAACAAAACAAAGTAACATTCAACAGTGCATTTGCTATTTAAGAGCGTATTTCAATTTCCAAAATTGAACTGAGGCACTTTGAAGTTCACTCTGAGCCTAAGTATCTTACTCAAAAGTGACTATCACTTTAGCATTTTTGACAACATCCTCCAACCTTTAATTTACAATGACTGTCTTTGTATTTAGATGAGCTGAGGAGTGAAGGTGAGGAATGGTTGCTTTTCTGCAGTGCTCTACATACCTAGTTTTAGTGAATTTAAAGCTGTATGATGGAACTTTAGAATGGGTTTACATAAAACACATGTATCACTCTCAGAAGTGAGCCTCTTCCATTAAACAAGACAAACTGGGGAAAGGATTGCTCAGTGGTTCAAGCATTG
This sequence comes from Carettochelys insculpta, assembly GCF_033958435.1. Lineage (NCBI taxonomy): Eukaryota > Metazoa > Chordata > Testudines > Carettochelyidae > Carettochelys > Carettochelys insculpta. The sequence goes on from NC_134148.1 coordinate 15,027,184, forward strand.
ACCTCATGAGTCCAGAGTTGTGAGTTCAATCCAGGGGGGCTTGGGGGCAGGCTAGTTTTTTTTTTCTGGGTGGGGGGGAATTGCTCAGTGGTTTGAGCATTAGCCTGCTAAACCCAGGGTTATGAGTTCAATCCTTGAGGAGGCCCTTTAAGGATCCAGGGCAAATAGATTTGAAAAAAAAAAAAAAATCTGTCAGGGCTGGTGCTTAGTCGTGCCAAAAGGGCAGGGGACTGGACTCAATGACCTCCCAAGGTCCCTTCCAGCTCTGTGAGATGTGTATCTCCATATATAGACTCTATAGAGCTGCTGTTTCACCAAACGAAAGCATATTTTAGCAACAAGATGATGGGGAAGACACCCTTCCTCAGTGCCAGTGTCTGTGATATAGCCAACTGCTTTATTTTGTGTGCTATCCTCTGACCAGTTGATAAAGACAGCAATGACTGACCTGACACACGTCCATAGATGCCAAAAGCACTAAGTACACAACAACCGCATGGGCAGCAGGTGAAAGAGGCAGAAGGCGGCAACGCCTTCCCAAATTGCAAACCTGGCCTCACTCACACACACTCTGCCCCAGCCCCTGCCCCAATTCAGTGATCTCCCCCTACTTCCCAGGTCTGGGAGAGCTTGCCCTCCTTGTGCTTCAGGGAAGGCTGGGGCCATGCACCCACCACCCTTCTTTCCCTTGTGCTCTGGCAAGGGATTCGGAAGGCTGGGACAGAATGCTGGCTGCCCTTTCCCCATGCTGGGAGAAAGGCTGGAGCCAAGCACTACCCACTGTGGGAGGGCTGGCCTGTTCCTACAACTGGGGCTCTTGCTACCATGGGGCTCTGGGTGGCAGGGACAGGGCTTCAGGTGACAGGGGGAGGCTGGCAGCTTGCCTCCCTCTGCTCTAGGATCACCCACTGACCATGAACGAGCGGAATCTTAAGCAATATCAGACTCTTATAAAGACTAAACTTTAAAACGGTCCCATTGTTTCATTGACTTTTTGCCTTCAGCTCAACTTTGACAACTAACAGCTAAAATCAAGACAATCACTCTCATCAATGGCTGATTTGTAAGTTCACAAACAGATACACTCCAGCAGGGGTTTGTTTGTTTGAATTTTGTTTTTGTTTTGCTAGTTGGGTGGATATTAGACAATGGCACCCAGCTAGCAAAAGATTCTCTGTGCAAAAACCTGGAATATACATTTTAGCTATATTAGTGCAACAAATATAACCTGGCAGAGAACAAAGGGAATGGAAAATTGCAGCTCTACAGCTATGTCTACACTAGAGTTCTCTGTCAAAAGAAGTTACTGTCAGAAGAGATCGTCTGACAAAACTTCTGTCGACAGACTGAGGCCAGATTGCCAAGCAGATCAAAAGAGTGATCTGCTCTGTTGACAGAGCCCGGCTGGACTGCCTGGATGCTCTCTCAACGAAACGGCCCAATAGGAGCACAGCAGGCAGGGCTGCCAGTGGTGTGCCAAAAGCCCTGTCCGTTGACAGAGGGCCCCCCCGGAACATACAGACTGGCTCTCCGTCAAACAGACCTCAGCTGACAGAGGCATTCTGCCTCATGGGGGAAGTGGCAGAATGCTATCAACAAAAGTGCCGCATTCTGTCAATTTACTGTTGACAGAACACATTGGAAATGTGGACGCTCTGCAGGTTTTGTCGACAAAACTCTAGCATAGACACAGTCATTGAGAAATCAGCTATTCAACCCTCAGCCACAAAGTAGGTGTACGAGATATGTACCAGTAGATGCAGAAAAAGTAGGACAAGAGAGGCTCTAGCAGAATTCAAGGAAAAAATGGAATAGGATAAAGCCTGTGTTGAGACTCTGGATGGATTTCCAAAAGAGGCAGCTATAGTATATGTTTAAAAATAGCAAACATATAGCAAGATTTGTTGATATGTTCATTTAATACATGAAAAATTAATGGTATCTCTGCACTGCACTGAACTGCGAATTCTAGCACTGGGGAAGAACATTAGACCAGAGTCTCCTGAATGTTGTCAGCACTTCTGGATATTTTGCCATATACTGATGTTTCTTTGAACCCATGACAAGTGGTGAAACGCTTTCTACTTTTTTTTTTAAATAGACACTACAATTAAAAATGCCCAAATTTACATGTAAACATAATTATTAGACCAGGAATTCCTCAACCGCAAATGCCATATTGTATCCCCACAGTCCTCACCCTCCTACATGTCTTGCTATAGTTATGATAGCTATTTCAAACATACCCACTTCTCATTACTTTTCATTTCTAAACATGATGAATTCAAGTACAAAGTACAGCAAACCCTCTTGTATCCGGTACGCTTTCAAACAGAACTCTCAGATAACTGACACAAACATGCCACTTGTTCTGAGAGAAAAACTGAGCAGAAGTCACTCCTGGCCATCACTGCCAGAGTTTCCCTGGTCCACTCCCAGTCCCAGAGTTGCCAGCGCTCCTCCGCATCTCGGCCCCAGCAAGTTTCCCAGCCCTGGCACTGCTGACACTCCCCAGGCCGGGTCCCAGCCAGCTTCCCAGACAAGTGGGGAGCTGCCCACGCTCTGCTGGCCCCAGCTGGCTTCCCAGCCCCAGAGCTGCCCACACTCCCCCGACCCCAGCCAGCTTCCCCGCTCCAGAGATCCCGCAGCTTTGTTTCACCCTGGCTGCCTGTGCCTCCCTAGCTTCTCTGTGTTAACCAGCATACTTGAACATCTGGCAACCTCCCAGTCCTGAGGCTGACGAATATGGAAGAGTTTACTACAAATAGATTGCCTTGAACTTTTAAGTGCCTAGCAAGAGATACTAGAAAATAATTTAGCTCCCCAGAATGGTAAAAATAGTATCTGAATGCTCTCCACAACCTTTATTTGAGTACCATAGAACTTAAGTAAGTAACGAACATGCTATTTTATAAATTTGATAGGCTTCTACTGTATATACCTTTGAAGGTAATGAAATTTAATAGAGATTGATACATTCAACGGGTGCTCACAGACATTCTACAGAATTTTAAAACATGGATATAATTCATCCAGAAGCAGGTTTTTGCCCATGAAAGCTTGAGATATTTTGAAGCATAATCTATAAGATGCCACAGGACTTCTTGTTGTTTTTGAGGGGGATATGGAGGAGCAGCAAGGCTGAGGAGTGAAAGGGAACCTCAGGGAGAGACTGAGAGAGGGGGAGTCTGTAAAGGGATGATGAATCAGCAGCAAAGATGACATGTAATCAGCTACCACCTGTCCACACTCACCAGCCACTGCAGGAAGTGGTCAATGAGGACTGGAAATGGGGTGGGGTATGAGCCAGCACTCAGCAGCAACTGCGCTGGGAGACCAGAGGACAGAGCAGCTAACCTTGCATGTGATAACTTTATCCAAACACCCACCTTGAACACCCAAGCCCATCAAGCACCACTGATAAGAAACCACTCACCACTGGTTGGGTTGGCAATTGGTGAGCAAAGATCCAGCCAGCAGCAGGACCCACGAGACAGATGGGAGGTGAGAGATGGAAAATATGCTCCAATTTGCCCATTTTTAAGATACATTGCAGACACCTGCAGGATGGCTTAAGTGTCACTTTAAAAACAGGGCATCTGGCAACCCTAACCCACAGGCTTTCTAGCATCCACAAAAATTCCACCAAACTAGACTGTCTTTGATGGAATTTCAAAATAACAAATACAGATTTTTATTAATTTGGGGAAAAAACTAAGCAAAAATCTTCTTCCCTCGGTGTAGCCAAACATGAACCCCGCCCCCCATTTGGCCTTTTCTTCCTCCCCCCCCACTGGGAGAGACAGAGAGAGAGAGAGTTTGATGCCCTGGGAACACAGGTGTGCTGTCTCACCCAGACTCTCTACCATACACAGAAACCAGACAGTGAATGGGCTAGCTAATAGCCGCCCTTCTGGCTGATATTGGTAAGTGACTCACCTGATCACTGCCCCAGGAAGAACGGGGAACCTCTGCCCATCACCTCCAAGGTGCCCAATTGTCCACAATTCACAGGTGCGAATTGAGCCTTGCACCTTCCCTGGGAAACCTGGGATTCAAACACATTCCTCCCCGATTGGCCACTTGAGACCAGGAAGAAGCCTACGTGACCAAAGGGGTATAAAGAGGGGTTTGGCAGCCCACCCCCTTTGAGCTCCAATCACCTACACCTGCTGGCCAGGTCCAGTATTGACTCCCAAGACTGGGGACGCCTGGTTCGTATCTACTTCTTCCCGAGGGATTGAGAGAAAGATTCTGGGTCACACTGGATCTATGAGGCAGGGGTAAGAATTACACCTGTATTACACTTCTTTCCTATAGGAATTGAGGGAAAGACTCTGGTTCCACCAGGTCTAAGAGGCAGGGGTGAAAATCACACCTGCAACGTGCCTTTCTTGTGTACACATTACTTGTATTAGTTTAAGTTAGATAGTTTGTCTAAAACTTTTCTTAAGTTAAATTGTTTCTATCTTTGTATAAATAAAAGGTACTTGTTAAAGCCTCTAATAAGTGTAATCTTCCTCTTGCTGCTGTACCCGAACTAAACGCAAACCAAAGAACCCAGCCTGCCCTGGCTGCTTACCGTAGCTGCTGGTGAGGCATCACCCCCTTTGCCCCACCGGACCTTTAGCTGGCACCTGGGCATTGGCTCATACTCAGTTTCAAACAAAGACAAGAACGTGTCAGTTTCTGTCAATTTTGAGATTTTTAGTTTGAACTTGAAATAAAGTATAGTTTATGACATATAAGCCCATGAAAGAGTTAATATGAAAATATTCTCACACACAGAAGAGCTGTGAACACAATTCATGACTTTTCACCCAGCTGCAGCTACAAAATCAAGTTCTAGCCATCTCCTAAAACTATTTTAATTCTAGTCATGCCACCATGTTTCTCCCCAGGCCTATAATCACCTTCTGCTTCCAAAAGGAAATTGTGGGAGTCTTGAATCAATTTAAAGGCATATTTTGAGTTCCATCACAACTGGATGTTCTTAACTCAGAAGCTGAAGACTTGTATGTGACACAAATACATCAGACTTGGGATTCCCCCTGCCCCATCATCTACGTTTATTTTATGCAGTCTGTAGTTTAAACCCCAGAGAAAATAATCTTGATGCAAACTGAAATCAAAAACAACCAGTCTCATATGATCAGTACATCAATTGTTAGTGGAGCATCCCGCTTTTTCTTATCTTTAGCAGTTTGATGTGTGTGTACTCTATAGAAAACTCAAAAGTCTCATTAAATCAATGTGATGCATTTTTATAAATTTGTAAGTAGATCTCCCTGTGTTTCAACTTTGATAAAGTGCCTTTTGTAGAACTGACAGATAATTCACATATGAGCATGTAGTACTATTTATCTTCAGAAAACAAAGAATTCAGGTGGTAAGTGGCCCACAGGACACTTAGTCAAAGCTTTTGTGTTTTTTTCCCCCAACACATATTATTTCTTAATCAGCTGGATAACTTGGGTGCCTTTTACACAAAATTTAAGGTTTCTGCATCAAGAACAGGCTTAATATGAAAGAACAAACAAAACTTTAGAGGTACATTTGCAAAAATGTTCCTTATACAAAACTTGCATGACAAGTTTTAAATTGGCAATTATGAAAACAGTATCATGGTAAAAATAAATAAAAACTGGGTTTATAATATAAGTACTATTTGGTCCCTAGCTACAATGATAAAAGTAGAACCAATTAAAAGTTTCTAGCTCACAAAATGAATGACATTGCCCTCAAAACTGGCAATAAGGCGGAGACAGAAGAGTACAAGCTCAGAGAGCAATAAATAATATACAGTATTCAGCCTTTATTATTGTTGTTCAGGAAAAAATGAAAGAAAGGATGTCCCACTGGCGATCTTTTCACTTTTAGACAATAAGTCACTCTTATGCAGAATTTCAATTACTATTTTCATATGAAACTATTTTTGTCACCTGGGGTAAAAAAAAACAAAAAAAACTAAATTCTCTACCATTTTTGTGTTTCAGCATATTGGTATGGGGTCTTTCATCTGCCTTCCCTTATTCCAGGATGCATAATTTCTTCAAAATTTGTTATTTGTTTTTTGTTTTTCTTTTTATACTGATTTCAAAGATACTTCTGAACAGCAGAGATTCTGGATAAGAACACTAAGGAAGAAACCTTGCAGTGCCCTCCACCTAAAAATAATGTCTAATACCATAATGCCGTAGCATCTTCTTAACAGTGACTGGAATGATTAATCAAACCCCCATCTAATGGAATAGAGATGAAAAAGCAAAAAATATGGCAGAAAATACTACAAGAGAGAAAACTGTTGTCTTGGGTACAAAGACCATATTCCTGATCTCGGTTAAACAAGTAATCTCTGCCAGAAGTACTTACAGAACCCCTGCCATGCCTCACTGGCCCTGCTACTAAATGGGTCTACTTCAAAGTGCTGTTGCGAAGTTTAGAAAGTTGTTTGTAAAGTGCTCTAAGATCACTGAATGGAAGGAAACATCTGTAAAAGTATTAGAGATTACTTTAGAGATTAAGGGCACACAAGACCGTGACAAAATTAGTATTCAAACTCCATCTACCACTATACAATGCACTGACTAACACAAAACAGGTCAGTAACAATAATCACAAGTTTATTTAAGCTTTACTTAAAAATAAAATAAATGGGGAAAAAATCCAGTAGTAGACATTGTGGATATTTGGATGTACAAAAATGCTAGTCACTTTGGCTAATAATCTACTATATATTTGAGTTTGAGTCTGTCTGTTAAAGAACTCCTCTTAATTGGTTGTGCCAGGAAAATGGGACGTGCCTGAAATGGAAATGCTTCTCATAAAACCATAAAGGGGGGAAAAACAAGCAGCCCTGTAGCACCTTAAAGACTAAATTTTATTTATTAGATAATGACCTTTCATGAGTAAGACCCACTTCTTCAAGCTCATTACCTAATAAACAAAATCGCTAGACTTCGTGCTGCAAGACTGCTTGCTTTTTTTCTGTTATTGTTGTTTTTGTTTTTTTGTGATGTTGCAGACTAACACAGCTACAGTGAGAGATTATGCCATACACTCTCGAAGAAACTGAGGAACCACCTAATCAGCATCCTGTACAACAAACAGGAGACCATCAAAAAAGAGCTCTCAAATCTGGAGTCTTTCATAAAAAACCAGCCTTCAACACAAACTTCCACACCACTGAACTTTACTAAAATAAGACAGGAGATTTACATTAGACACTTCACTACTCTACAGAGGAAAAAGGACTGCAAGCTGTCTAAAAACTCCTGCCTGCCACAGACAGCCACAGCAGAGGTAACACTAACTCAGCCAGCAATATCCTCAAACTGTCCAGCTACACACTCAGCTCAGCAGAAGAGTCTGCTCTTTCTCGGGGACTCTCTTTTTGCCCCACCACCCACACAAACATAATACAGTTCTGCGGTGATCTGGAAGCCTACTTTCGCCGTGTCAGACTCAAAGAATACTTTCAACACAACACTGACCAGCACACCGTTACACAGACACCCTCCCAGCAGCACAAGAATAACTTCACGTGGACTCCTCCTGAGGGTAGAAATAACAGTCTGGACCTATACATAGAATGCTTCCGCCGACGCACACAGGCAGAAATTGTGGAGAAACAGCATCATTTGCCTCACAACCTCAGTCGTGCAAAACGCAATGCCATCCACGCCTCAGAAACAACTCTGACATTATAATCAAAGAGGCAGATAAAGGAGGAGCTACTGTCATCATGAACAGGTCTGACTACCAAAAGGAGGCTTCCAGACAACTCTCCAATACCAGATTTTACAGGCTACTTTCCTCAGATCCCACCAAGGAATACACTAAGAAACTACACCATCTGCTCAGGACACTCCCTACACAAGCACAAGAACAGATTTATACCAACACACCTCAAGAGCCCCATCTGGGGCTATTCTACCTACTACCCATGATCCACAAACCTGGAAATCCTGGACGCCCCATCATCTCAGGCATTGGAACTCTCACGGAAGGACTGTCTGGTTATGTGGACTCTCTCCTCAGACCCTATGCCACCAGCACTCCCAGCTATCTACGAAACACCACTGACTTCCTGAGAAAACTGCAATACATTGATGACCTACCAGAAAACACTATCCTAGCCACCATGAATGTAGAGGCTCTCTATACCAACATCCCACACAAAGATAGAATAAATGCTGTCCGGAAAAGCATCCCTGATGATGCTACAGCACATCTGATGGCTGAGCTCTGCAACTTTATCCTCACACACAACTATTTCAGATTTGGCGATGATATATACCTTCAAATCAGTGGCACAGCTATGGGTACCCGCATGGCCCCTCAATATGCCAATATTTTCATGGCTGACCTGGAACAGCGCTTCCTTAGCTCTCGTCCACTAACACCCCATCTCTACTTATGCAACATGGATGACATCTTCATCATATGGACCCATGGAAAGGAGACTCTGGAGGAATTCCACCGGGACTTCAACAACTTTCACCTCAACATCAACCTCAGCCTGGAACAGTCTACACAGGAGATCCACTTCCTGGACACCCACGGTACTAATACGCGATGGCCACATCAATACCACCCTGTACCCTAAACCCACTGACCGCTACGCCTACCTTCATGCCTCCAGCTTCCATCCCAGACACACCACATGGTCCATTGTCTACAGTCAAGCACTAAGATATAACCACATTTGCTCCAACCCCTCCGACAGAGACAAACACCTACAGGATCTCTACCAAGCATTCTTGAAACTGCAATCCCCACCTGAGGAAGTGAAAAAACAGATCAACAGAGCCAGACGTGTGCCACAAAGCCTCTCACTACAAGACAAGCCCAAGAGAGAAGCCAACAGAACACCACTAGCCATCACCTACAGTCCTCAGTTAAAACCTCTACAGCGCATCATCAGGGCTTTACAACCTCTCCTGGACAATGATCCCCCACTTTCACAGGCCCTGGGAGGCAGACCAGTCCTTGCCCACAGACAACCTGCCAACCTGAAGCAAATCCTAACCAGCAACTATACACCGCACCACAGTCACTCTAACTCAGGGACCCACCATGCAACAAACCTCGTTGCCAGCTCTGCCCACATATCTATACCAGCAACACCATTACAGGACCTAACCAGATCAGCCACGCCATCGTGGGTTCATTCAGCTGCACATCTACCAATATAATTTATGCCATCATGTGCCAGCAATGCCCCTCTGCTATATACATCGGGCAAACTGGACAGTCTCTACGTAAAAGAATAAATGCACACAAATCAGATATCAGAAATGGCAATATACAAAAACCCGTAGGAGAGCACTTCAATCTCCCGGGCCACGCAGTGGCAGACTTAGAAGTAGCTATCCTACAGCACAGAAATTTCAGGACCAGACTCCAAAGAGAAATCTCTGAGCTACAATTCATCTGCAAATTCAATGCCCTCAGCTCAGCCGTAAACAAAGACTGAGAAGACTTTAGGTAAATACAGAAGCAGCTTCCCCCCCACTTGGTGTTCACACCTCCAGATCAGCTGCTGGTAGTAAGCCTCACCCTTGCTGACTGAGCTAACCTTGTTATCTCCAGCCTTGCTCTGGCTTATTTATACCTGGCCCTGCAGATTTCCATGACCAGCATCTGATTAAGTGAGTCTTTGCTCATGAAAGCTCATGCTCAAAACTTTTCTGTCTATAAGGTGCCACAGGACCCTCTGTTGCTGTTACAGCTACCCTACTGAGACTATAAAGAAAAAAGACAATCAGCAAGAGAGGTAAAATGGGCTGGCTAGCAGTGTGTTCCTTTCCCTCTCCCCCACCCCCTGCATCCAGTACTGCCTTAGTCCTGAATGTCCCACACATTCTCAGGCATCCTTTGGGGAGAGTGGGACTGACTGAAGCTCACCCTCCCAATTCATACAGGAATATTTCTGGCTGTTCCCTTTCGTCAGGGTATGAGGGGAAAGTCCACAGTGTGCTGCATTCCTCACTCTGACTGAAGAGAGCAGGGGGCAGACAAACCTGGACCTGGCCAAGCCAGAAGACATGCATCCATCCTGCAGCTGAGCTCCATGGTTCTGCTTTTATGCTTCTTTGACACAGACAATACTGATGCTTCCAGTTTGTCAGTTTTGCAAGAAGGATTTACAACAAATCTGAAGCATGCTCTCCCCAGTCAGGGACTGTCATGTTCTCTTATCTGAAGATGCCAGATAAGATGGTGTTTGGCATCAGTGCTATCCTAAAGGAAAAAAATACTCTTGTTATCTCCTGCATACCTTTGCCCATCTCAGCTCACAGCCGCAGTTTCAGCAAGTATGACAAGTAGAACATTATTAAAATCAGCCAGTAAAACCCATAAATCTGATTTTAAAAACTCACTAAGTCAATTGTAAAAAAAAAATTTACTAAAATTAACTTTGAGTTCAATAAGCAAAACATTTATAAAAAATATGGATGAAATTCTCTGTGCTAGACCTCTGAAGAGGGCAGTCTGAGAGCAGGAAGGTGCAATGGAATATTGACCCTGTACTCTTGTCCTGCATCACTGGCCAAGAAGTGCCCCCATAGCGGTATTGGATACTGCTAACAAGAGGCAGTTAAGATGGTGTTATGGCTACTTTTTGCTCTTGTGGTACAAAACACTTTATTTAAACTCTCCTTTTCCATGTTCCTGGTAGAACTGGTGCGATTCAACCAAGATACTTGGGACAGTGAAAAAGGTGTTTTGAAAAGTAAATAGATCTCTCACTTGTATTAATAACCTTCTACACTCATCCCTCACTATACAAGCATAATTGCTTCCCAACTTCTGCTCGTAGGCAAAAACTTGTTAAGAGGGACAATAAATTCCTATTAAATTACATATAAAAGCCTCTGATTAGTTCCTAGGGCTCCTAACTTAGGGAAGGCATGGCAGCATGTGGCGCTGCTTTTGAAAGGTAAGTGAACCTTGGGTTGGTGGGGGGGTGTGTGCAGAGGGTTAAAGGCTGGGGACAGTTTGGGGCCATGAGCAGGAGGGAGGGTTAAAATCTGGTGGTGGCTCCAGTGAAGGAAGTGGTGGTTTGTTCCTCTAGGCTGCAGTAGCAGTACCTGTGGGGGGTGCAGTGGCCAGGGGATTCAGGGACCAGACTGGGGTGGGTGTTGGAAAAGGTGGGGCTGGGGGGGGGGGTTAGGGGAGAGGTGCAGGCTGCAGGAGTGTTGGGACGGGACTGGGCAGGGTGCACAGGGAGTTGCCATGAGGGGGTGTTGGGAGCAGGCTGGGATGGGGCTGAGAACGTCCCCACCCCACAGCCAGGGACCCTGTGGCTGGAGTGGAGCCAGCTGCAAGGCTGTGGGTCTCCCCGCTCCCCAGCCAGGGACCCCACGGTTGACTCTTATAAGCAGGGGTAGTTCACTTGCATAGTGAACAAAGGTAAGTGTGTGTGTCCCTTGTTTTAGTGAGGACTCACAAGTAAGGTACTCGTTAAACAAGGGATGAGTGTAACTTTCTTTTCTAATTAAATAGCTCAAAATCAACTTGTTCTAGAAATTCCATGATTATTTTACAAGGAATAACTGTTCTTATAAATATTGTTGCTAAATTATGGGCTTAAGTTTGGAGTCTTAACAAACCCTAATAACCTGTTACTAGGCCTAACTCTGAAAGCACAGCCCACAGACTGCTTAAACTCCAGAACCTAAATAATTAAGACTTTTGGTTTTAAAGCAATTGATCTTTAAGATCAGCTCCTGCCTTATAGGAAGTGGCAGCAAAACAGGTACACTTATGCTTCTTCCCAGGTCCCTTACGAAGTTAAAAACAAGGTACGGAAAATCCTCTTCAACCTTTCCCATTTTGCTCAACCTTACTTCAGTTCCTGGAGGGCACAGAAATTAACAGCAGTATCAGATGGACATGTGCAGAGGATCTCCACAGGAAGCACAGAGGGAGACTGGACAATAAACACACTGCAAATGTATTACTGTAATTCAATGATAGTAAAAATAAACTGAAACAGATAAAGGTTACTCTGAAATAAAAATGAGTTTCAGTTAATTACTTAAATGAATTAGAATGTAATAGCTATTAAGGTCAGGAAATCCAGAGTTAAGAGTATGAAAACAACCTTGTTGTCACTGAAATCAAGAAAATCCCCTTTGCTCAAATTCAACAGCCCACTGACAGAGAGAATTAGGAGTTCCTGTCTCATATTTTTACCTGAACATTCCATGTATCCCAATGGAGACAACATTCCATCCACAATTCCACTAGGCGCTGAACAGCCAAACAATGTCAACCACTCTCTAAGCTACATGGTCATTGGAAAATCCAACTATTTCTCAAATGTTCTCCTTTTAAGAGTTCTTGCATATTAAACTACTATATAATACGGCGTCTGCATCTTCTCCTGACTCATATTACCACCTGTGCATGCATCAACTTGCTTTTCATTACATGATATGTTAATCTTTACAGAATATTGGGAGTGAACTTAATTTATCTGTAACTGGCTTGTTACTGCACCAATGTCAGTTAATGCCTTGGTCGGGTCTATAAAGACAGCGTAGAGATCCAAGTTCTGCCCTATGCACTTTCCCTGGACCTGATCAACAGCAAAGATCATGTCAATGGTGATGTGGCCTGGGTGAAACCACACTGTACCTCTGGTAGGTTCTCCTCTGAGATGCTGGTGATCAGACAGTTGAGGATGACTTGAGCCAAGATCTTCCCAGCAGTACAGAGAAGGGAGATGCTCCGGTAATTTTCACAGTAGCTTTGTTGCCCCTGTTCTTGAAGAGCGAGATGACTGTGGCATCCTTCAAGTCTTCGGGCATGTCTTCTTCCCAGATGCTGATCAAGATGTTGTGAAAGTCATCAAGTGATACTAGTCCTGCCGCTTTGAAAATTTCAGCAGGGATACCACCCATCCCAGGGGCTTTGCCAGAGCTGGTCTGGCTGATTGCCTTTTTGCCCTCATCCATTGTAAGGGGCAGGTCAAGACTTTCTATTGTGGGTTTTTGAGGGATCTGGTCTTGGGCCACAGGGTCAACAATGGAGGATCTGTTGAGAAGGTTGCTGAAGTGCTCTCTCCACCTATCTCTGAGCTGCAATTTATTTGCAAATTTGACTCCATTAACCAAGGATTAAACAGAGACTGGGAGTGGCTCACAGCTGACGAAGGCAACTTCTCTGCCCTGGGTGTTAAGGTCTCCCCATTAGACTCTGACAATGGCTTGTATTCCCCTGTCTGATCTGACTTGTTTTTATCTCTGTTAATACCTACTATTGATAATGGGCCATTTCCACCTTGCTGAATAGAAATTGTCAGCTCTGGCCCTCCCTTTTTCTGGGACCCCATTCTTTAAATACCCCTCTGAAACCACCACCCTGACTCATACATCTGATGAAGCAGGTCTTTGCCCACGAAAGCTTATGCTCCAAAATATCTGTTAGTCTATAAGGTGCCACAAGACTTCCTGTGGTTCTTGAAGCTACAGACTAACACAGCTACCTCTCTGATAATTATCTCCACCTCCTGCTGATGCTGGTGGTCTCCCTCAGAAGGATCATGCCATCTGCAGACAGGAGAGGTGTAGTACTTGGCTTTGAAGGTCCATATATAGCCTTGATAGCACTGAAGAACATCTTGGAGTTCTTGGTGTCAGCGTAGTATTGGACTTCATCAGCTTTATTCTCCCACCACTCATCTTGCATTTTGCGAAGTGCTGTTTGCACCTGGCTCTGAAAGTGTTTGAAATTATCACATTTGGAGATTGAGGACTGATCGTTTTGCCATAGCAGAAATGCGTCCTGTTTTTCCTCTAAGATCTTCATGATGGCCTCGTCATTTTCATCAAACCAGTCTTGGTGAACTCTATTTCAGTCCTAGTGTTGACTTGTCTGACTCTGTCACCAGGGTTTTGAACTGGTCCCACTTCTGTGTTGGGTCTCCAGTCAGAGGTCCATGAGATGTCAGCACTTCGTCAAAGCACGAATTTGTCACGATGACCAGTATGTTGCAGCTTCCTGATGTTGAAGGAAGGTCTGACAACTTTGAGCTTCTTGTGGTACAGTGCTGTGATGTGCAGCATAAGGACTGATCTGTCGAGTCTATGATCAGTCCAGCACTCTGTTCCCTGCATGGCCCTGGTGATCTCAATATCTTGAATGTCCCGCCTGCGACTGATGACATAGTCAATCAGGTGCCACTGTTTTGATCTTGGGTGCATCCATGTGGTCTTGTATTTATCGGCTTGCCTGAATAGAGTGTTGGTAATCGTCAGGTCATTTTCTGCACACAAGCTCAACTCACAGAGAAGCCCTGTGGATTATCCTGTCAAAATCTGGCTACCCAAAAAGATTCGTTAACCTCATATGCCTGTTCCACGATGACATGACTGGCTTTGTTCTTTCAAATGGCGAGTGCTCAGATGCATTTAACATATCCAATGGTGTGAAGCAAGGGTGCATGTTGGCCCCAGTGTTATTCAACCTCTTTTTCACATGCGTCCTCAGCCATGCAGTTAGGGACTTGGACCATGTAGTCTACATAAAATACAGACTTGATGGGTCACTTTTCAGCCTTCATCATCTGAATGCTAAAACCAAGACGCTTGAGAGGCTCATCCTTGAAGCCCTTTTTGTTGATGACTGTGCTCTTATGGCACACAAGGAAGCTGATTCCAGCTCGTCAACAAGTTTGCTGATGCCACTCGCCTCTTTGGTTTGACCATCAGCCTAGGAAAGACCGAGGTACTGTTTCAACCTGCTCCAGGATCTGCTGTTCTCCCTGCTTCAATCTTTATTGAAGGAACAGAGTTCAAAACAGTAGAGGAGTTAAGTACATTGGCAGTGTGAGAGCCAAAGATGGCTCCCTTGACAAAGAAATCAATGCCAGAATCTGCCAGACCAGCCGGGCACTAGGATGTCTGAGAGCGCAAGTGTTGATTCAGCACAATATCCGACAGTCCACTAAACTGAAAGTGTACAAGGCTGTAGTCCAATCTCCTGTATGGCTGTGAAATCTGGACCTTGTATAGAAAACATAAAACTGCTGGAGCACTTCCACACATGCAGCCTGAGGTCAATACTGCACATTCCATGACAGGACAGAGTTATGAACCTGGAAGTCCTGGACAGAGCAGAAACCATGAGCATCGAAGCCTTGATTCTCAAAGCCCAGATTTGCAGGACAGGGCACATCATACGAATGGAGGAGTCAAGAATCCCTGAGCAACTCCTCTACGGTGAACTCTCCCAGGGCAAAATGAAATCAAGGTAGGCCTCGCAACAAATATAAAGACTGTGTGAAGGTCAACATTGCTCATGCTGGTTTAAAACCAAATCAGCTAGAGCAGCATGCAAAAGATCAAACAGGCTGGCGTGCTCTCCTACAACATGCGTATGACAACTCTGAAAAGCAGTGACACGTACACCTCATTGATGCTCATGAGAGAAAAAAAGCAACAGCAGCAGCCTCACCAACAGAGCCAGGACAATTCCCTTGCCCCCGCTGTGAATGCCCATGCTGTTCAAAGCTTGGACTCCTCAGCCACGTGAGTTCACAACAGATGAGCCTGTGCAAGCTCAAGACATCGTCGTCGGACACGATGGACTACCTGAAGCTACAACTGCACCAATACTTATGAGATCCTGGAAATGCATCCATGAATGCAGACACAGGCAATTAAAAGAAACTGCTTTGAAGTCAACGGTGCCACAACTGTATCTGGTTACACAGATTTGGTCATAAGACACTGCCATTTTAAATATTTTTAAGTAAGATACAACATTTCAGTTAGTGATCAGGAATGCAAAGGACACTATAAGATACTAGTTACTAAAAAAGAACTGACAAGGGGCAGGGAAATGTGATTAGAGTTTATTAAAATACAAGCATAACTTTGTTAGGGGGAGGTTATTAATATGAACTTTTAAGCTCAGATTTCCTTACATTTGAAGAGCTATGTTCTGTTCCTTCCCTGGCCCGAGCAGGGAGTACTAATTGGAAAAAAAAAACCCTATCATTTAAATCTTTCTTATAATGTAGCTATTTCTCTAGAATATTAACAACACATCATGTATAATCCCTAACAAAAACACATTTAATGAGTACATTACATTTTACTTAATCATTAGGCTCTGCAAAATTACTGTGAACAATATCAGTTGACCATTCCGAATTACATGTTTTAACACCTTTATATATTTAGATATTTCTGATAACAGATATAACAGCTCAGAGCAGATGATGTTTTTCCAGCTACTTACAATAAATTTTAAGGCAGCTGCTATAAAATCGTGTGCTTTTGCTTTTGACTTAAATCTCAGCTGACAATCAGTGAGATAAACTTGGGAACCTTTGCTATGAGACAATATAATTGGGTTCTAAATATGACTAAATATTATTCACAAAATTTGAATTAATTAGTCACTCTATGGCGATCTGGTTTAAACTCAAAGTAAAACTTCCAGAAATTATAGGAAGGCAGTCTCTTTATCACAGCAAACAAAAGCTGCTTGTACAAACAGTAATCCCTCGAAATGTGTGATTGCAAGTTAAGCACAAGACAAATCCCGCTCCCCCCAGCCCCAGCTCACCACCCCCACACACAGCTCCAACTCAGGCTCACCACCCGGCCCCAGTTCAAACCCCCCATGTGCGGCTCTGGCTCATCTCCATCCCCAACCCCCTCTACAGCCCTAACCCACCCCAGGCTTAACCCCTCTGTCCCCCTCCCATGGCCCCAATCCCCTGCCAGGCTTAACCCTCCCCAACTGCCCCCTCAGCCCCAGAACTTACCTTTCAAAAGGAGCTCCAGGTGCTCCTGCTTCATCCCCAACTGCAGAACGTGCATTCCACTGGGGGGAACACCCCCTCGTTCCAGGAAATACAACCCTCACATAACTCGAGGGACTATTGTACTTTCAAAACCCTTCACAGTCAACTCCCATCCTAAGTACCATTCTCATTTACCACTGAACTTTTGATTTTAACCTGTGATCAGACTGCTCCCACCCACTTATTGAATTTGCAAACATAATTTTACGCTGTGACAAGGGCTCCCCTTGCCCAGACCATGGTTCGGGGTTAGTATCTTTGGTCTTTCCAGTCTCTCAGCCCTTTTCCCCCAGGGCAAGGAGACTGGCCTCTGCACCAGGGGCTCCCTCTTTTGCTATCCTGGACCCAAAGCTGGTTTGCCTCACTTTCAATTTAGGCTGTCTCTCCTCCAGTCCTCTCTCTCTCTCTTCCTCTCCTTCCAACTGTGGAGGGCTTTTAAAGGCCTCGTAAGCCAGCAGTGGAATCAGCTGGCCCCAGCTTGGCTGAGACACCTCCCAACCATCTGCTTGTAATTAGCAGGTCCTTCTGCCTGTTTGGACTGCCCTTCTCCCCCTCTGAAGGAGTCCTCTGACCTAGCCCTGCCACAATGCTTTTTCCCATGCTGCCCCACATACTTATGAGTTGAGCCCTGTAAACATCCATAACACTGTCTTATTAAATATCCGCAAAGCAAATCCCTCCATGAAACACCCTCCTTTGCCATGTAACAAAGAGGAAGCCATGCTAGTCTATACACTATCAAAACAAAAAGCAGTCAAGTAGCACTTTAAAGACTAGTAAAATGGTTTATTAGGTGAGCTTTCGTGGGACAGACCCACTTCTTCTTACCAAAAATTCACAACAGTTAGTCTGCTGGAGTGCACAGATCATTGCCTATTATGTTGAGCAAACTAAAAAATTCTGTCTCCTTGTTAACTTATATTTCCATCTCTGGCTATACCCATCTGTTCTCTCATCTTTTATTCTTCGATTGTAAGCCTCTTGGAGCAGGGACTGACATTTTATTTTATTATTGCTTGGCTGCAAAGGTAGTAAGTGCTTGTCTGTGAAGACAGCATCACCAGGAGGGCTTCAGCTTCCTTGACCCTGGGACACTGTTCCAAGAAGAAAGATTGCTAAGCAGAGATGGGGTCCCTACTGAGGAAGGGGAAGAGGGTATTTGGGTACAGACTGTCTAACCTATTGCGGAAGGCATTAAACTAGGTTTGATAGGGTAGGTGACCAAGTCCTCCAGATCAGTCAAAAACATGGATAATCTGGGAAAGGGTCAGAAATTGGGTGGAGCTTGGGCCATAATAGCAGGTATAATGAAGAGACAAGACAGAATGGTGGGGAGGAGTGGAATCAAATCAACATCTCAATTGTCTGTAGACTAATTTGAGGAGTATGGGGAATTAGCAGGAAGAATTCATAATTCAGGGAGTCCTCATTATGTCACCTTGTTATAAGTCATTTTGCACGTCATCATTAAGGAAATTAAATTCATTACAGATTGCACAGATTCGCACTTAAATTGTTTTTCAAGAGACCACAATCCTTTGCGTCATCCTCCTCACTGTCAGTAAGTTTTGTAGTGAATGCATTGTGAGCGCACATACTTTATCTTAATATTATTTGTGTAATCCTTTAACCATGAGCGGGAAATCAAGTGTCGGTGCAAAGTTAAGTGCTACTGGCAAGAAGCAACATGTTAGTGTGAGTCTTGCTGTGAAAACAGATATGATAAAGAATATCAAATGGTGAACAGGCTGCCAACATTGCTCCCCATGTTGGCCTACCTCCAACAATGGTTCATAGCATTGCCAAGAATGATGATGATGTAACAGAAAAGGCTAAGTATAGGATGCAGCATTCTTGTGTAAAGATCGCTCAGCAAAGAAGCAAGGTGATGGAAACAATGGAGGCAACGTTGGCTATGCAGTTGAATGACTTGCATACGCCGATAAGTCTCAGTGCCATTTAGGAGAAGGAAGTGAGGTTATTTGAATTCCTGAAGGATAAAGAGAAGCAGAAGATAGGAAGAACTTCTAAAGAAGAAATATTTAATGTTAGCCATGGCTGGTTTCACCGTCTCCAGTCACACTATGAGTCGAAGAATGTTAGAGTGTAAGGTGAAGGAGCAAGTGCTGACATGGAGCCAGCCAAAGTGTATGAGGCAAAATTGAGAGAGATCATTCAGGAAGGAAGCTATGATCCACAAGTCATTAATGTGGATGAGATGGGACTTTATTAGAAATGAACACTGAAATGAACTTACATTTCTGATAATGAAAAAAGAGCGCCAGGCTTCAAAGGACCGCCTGACACTCTTGCTTGGTGGCAATGCCAAGGGAGACAAGAAAATTAAACCATTGCTTGTTTAGCAGCGAAAACCCTTGTGCCACAAAAAAACACATCCAGACTTGTCATATGGAAGTCTCAGCAAAAGGCTTGGATAACAAAGCAAATACTCCATGATAGGTTTGTGGATTATTTTGTTCTGTAAATGAAAAAATTTGCGAAGAGCAAAATCTAACATTCAAACTCCTTCTTGAAGACAGTGCTGCTGCAGATGACTTAGATTATAAATTGTTATGCGCCAATATTAAAGTTGAGTTATTTCCACCACACCCGATGTCGCTGATGCAACTAATGGATCAAGATGCAATCGCTAACTTTAAAGCCTATTATCTACGTAGGACATTCAGGAGACTCATCAAGATACAGACGGCAAAGGAAAACCAACTGTGCAGGAATTTTAGAAAACCTTTAACATAATCGATGAAATGATGCACACTGGCGCAGCATGGGATGAAATAAGTGTTCGATGCATGAACAGCATGTGGAAAAAAATCTACCCTGAAGCAGTGAATGACTTTGTTGGTTTCGATGCGATCACAATTCGAAAGGGGTTAGTGACACTAGCAAAGACAGTGATGGCATCGATGAAGAGGATATCATTGAATTGCTTGTTTTTCATTCAGAACCTCTGAGTAATGAAGACCTGGAAGAGCTAAATAAGCAAGCATTTGAAGAGGAAAGCCAGGACAAAGATGAAGAAAAAACAAAGGAGGAAGAATAAGGACTTACAGTTAAGTCTCTTCACCACATTTTCAACCTTGTTGATGAAATCATCAACACAACCAAGACTCATGATTATCTGACTGATTGCTCTTCCAAGGGTGAATGTCTCCTAAATGACAGCTTGTCATGCTATT
This sequence comes from Carettochelys insculpta, assembly GCF_033958435.1. Lineage (NCBI taxonomy): Eukaryota > Metazoa > Chordata > Testudines > Carettochelyidae > Carettochelys > Carettochelys insculpta. The sequence continues at coordinate 15,047,209 of NC_134148.1, forward strand.
GAGACGTTCTGGATGCAAAAATCTGTGGTGGCAAGCAGACAACACAATAGTATTTCTTGAGGAAAGCAAAAAAAAAAAGCCAAACCAGTCACGGAAGAAGCTGGACCTTCAGGCCTTCAAGACATGGAAGAAATGGGACCAACAGTTGTTACACAGCCGTTAGGTGTTGAGGAGGATGAAGAAATTGTCATCCTGGACAATGAAGAGACGGTGGTGGATGACTTTCCTGTCCCATCTCCCTTCTCCTCCACTTCACTCTCACCAAGCAGAGGATACTGTTTCAGTATCTCTACATCCACCATCAAGCACATCAAATTAATTTACAAGGTAAGAATAACAAAATACTTGTCATCTATTTCTATTTATTATTTTTATGGGTTATAGGTACATCATATGTATATACACACTTGTGAACAGTATGTGTTGGAAACATATCTCAAGCTAAGTGCATTATTCCTTGTGGGTATTAGTTCTCCTTTATAAGTTATTTTGCATTTATAAGCTGCATTATTTAGGAACACAACCTGGACTTATAAAGGGAAACCCCTGTACTTGTAAATAAACACAATTAAGACATAGCTGGCATGACAGAAACTTGGTAGAATAATACATGTGACTGCAATATTGGTATAGAAGGGTACAGAGCATGCTCAGGAGGGAAAGGCAGAGAAAAGGGAAGAAGTTTTGCCTTATATATTAAACATGTACACACCTGGACTGAGCTTGAGATGGAAATAGGACTCAGACTTGTTAAGATTCTCTGGGTAAGTACAAAAAGGGGTAAAAGATACGGGTGATGTCATGGTTGGGGTCTACTACAGACAACCTAACCAGGAAGAAGAGGTGGATGAGGCTTTTTAAAACAAAAATCTGACTCAAGACACAGGACTTGGTGGTCATACGGGACTTCAATTACCCAGATACCCATTGGGAAAGTGGGGCACAGATTATTCAACAAGTTCTTGAACTGTATTGGAGGGTGTGTATGTGTGTTTTTTTGTTTTTTTTTTACTTCAGAAGGTGGAAAAAGCTACTGAAGGGAGGCTGTTCTCAATAGATTTTCACAAATAAGCAGGAACTGGTTGAGAATTTGAAAGTGGAAGACAGCTGGAATGAAAGTGATTATGAAATGACAGAATTCATGATTATAAGACAGGGTAAGAGGGAGAACAGCAAAATAACACAACAGTTTTCAAGACGGCAGATGTTAGCAAATCTGGGAATTCGTATGTTAGATCCCCTTGAAAGTGAGTCTAAGAAAATAGACAAGTAAGGTCAGTTAGCACATTTTTTAAAGAGACGTTGTTAAGAGCATAAGAGCAAATTATTCCACTACGTAGGAAAGGTAGGGAGTATGGCAAAAGACTACCCTGGCTTCACCAGCAGATCTTCAATTACCTAAAAGTAAAAAAAAGAAGGCCTACAGAAGATGGAAATTAGGTCAGAAGACAAAGGATAAATATAAACAAACAACACCCAAAAGGCAAAATTAGGAAGGCCAAGGCAAAAGACAAGATTAAAAACTAGAAACAAAGGATAACAAGAAAACATTCTACAGATACATTAGAAGCAAGACTATGACCAAGTAGAGGGTAGGCAAATGACTCAAGGAAGAGTAAAAAACAACAGAAAATGTAAAAAATTGCAGAGGTGTGGGGAGTTGGAAAGAACTGGGTATGTTTAGTCTGGAAAAGAGAAGACTGAGGCAGGATGTGAAAACAGCTTTCAAGTTTCTAAAAAGATGTTACAAAGAGGAGGGAAAAAAGTATTTTGCTTAATGCCTGATGATAGCACAAGAAGCAATGGACTTAAACTGGGGCAAGGGAGGTTTAGGTTGGACATTAGTAAAAACTTCCCAATGGTTAACAACTGGAATAAGTTGCCTAGAAAGGTTGTGGACTCTCCACCATTTGAGATTTTTTAATGCCAGTTTAGACAAGTCAGGGATGTCCTCAGCGTGTACTCATTTGGTCCTGCCATGAATGCACGGGACTGGACTTGACGACTTCTCGAGGCTCCCACCAGCTGTATGGTTCTATGATTGTACATGGCCAAGCACAATGGTCTAAGCCCTAGTGTATGACTTCCTGATCTATGACTAAGGGCCTAAGGCACTTATAAGTTTTCAAGTTTTGCATTTTTTAATGCAGTCACTGTTATACATAATTATAAATTTATTTTGTTAAAATTTCATGAAGAAGAGATTGCATGCCAATACTTACACATTTGCTTTTACTATGCAAATATTTGTAGTTAATAATAAATATAACATGAGTACTGTACACTTTGTGCTCTGTTATAATTGAAATCAATATATTTGAAAATATAAATAAACTAAAATATTTAAACAAATGGTATTCTATTATTAACAATGCAATTAATCATAAATTTTTAATTGTGCAGTTTTAATCATGATTTATCATAATTTTTGTTTGGCAGCCCTACAATAAATACAGACTAAAGGTGTAACTCTTCTGTAAATCTATGGGAGTAAAGCATCAAATTCCTCAGACATCTCAAATGAAAACTTAACCCATGAAGAACTATGATTCTGTAAGAATCCACTATAGGTTGAATCTCCTGGTTCTGGTACCCTCGGGACCTGCCCAGACTTGAACAAGGGAATTTGCTGGACCAGTGGAGGTCCCCTGCCACAGCCCACCCGCAGCTTGCTGCCAGCTCCACTTCTGGCCCCACCAGCCACTAGCTGGGCTGCCTGCTGTCGGCCTCAGTTCAGCTGGCTGCTGGGCTGCCATGGCCCAAGAACAGCTGACATGCACTTGGATCTCCTACTGGGAGACTGGAGTTCCAGCCCCTCCACCAGGTGGCCCTGCAGTGGCCCCTGCTCTGGCTCCCCTAAAGTCACTGCTGTGGACCCAGCTCCACTGCTGGCTCCCCTTCTGTGGCAGCTACAGTAGGCCTGGGATCCAGGGCCATGGCAGGGGAGCCAGAGCTGGGGCTCCCAGCCCTGACAGGCAATGAGATACCACCGCTACTGCTCCCTGAGTCCTGGCCACTGGGGCTCTCTGGACAGACCAGTGAGTTCCAGTTTAGGGACGTACAATATTTATTTACCTGTTTTTCATTTGTTAAATATTTTGAGACAATATCAAAAAAGGCAAGGAAAAAACCAAAAACCGTATAGTGTAGCAGGAAACAGGAGCTTTATTTTTTTTTATTTCACAATGGACAGTGCAATTTTAATTGCAGCAATTCAACATAATGAAGTCATTTATTTTTTTTCTCATTTTTACGGCATCACACAAATATTACATTCCATGCACCAAACTGCTTACAATCTAACCAGAACTACAGAAGGAGCTACACAGATCTGGAACTGGGGAGGGACAGTATGAAGGTGAGAACAATAAGACTGCCATGCCAGCTGCTTTCCAAGTGACCAGGGAAGACTGTTACCATTTTGTAGAATTAAGAATTCTTCTATTAAATAATTCTCACTCTCACTACTGTAGACTTTAAAATAATTACTTTTATTTGCCTTTTTTCTTAAGCAATGTAATTAGACATCTAGGCTGCGTCTACGCTACAATCTAAAACCGAATTTATTAAAATCAATTTATTAACACTGGGTTTTATCCTTTTAATTTTCAGCATCCTCACCTTCCCACATGCTCCCCATAAAATTGACTTATTGCTGCCACACGCAAGTAGCTTAAATAGAGTGCTGCAGCAATGTATTGCGAGAACCTATCCCACAGTTCTCTGAGCCCCATAGCATTCTGGCTATTTTCACTGGTGCAGCATGTGAAAAAAACATCCCGCAAGTAGATGTGGTTATTTGATGACATCTTCCCACATTTCATTCCCCTCTTTCCCCTGCCATGTTAAACAAACATCCTTTTTTCCAGACAGGAAGAGAAATCCAGAAGAGATGTGCTTTTTATAATTGAGGAGAGTGGGGGAAGGGTAGCAAACCTGTCCCAACTGACAGGTTTTTGAAAATGGGATGCAAAAGCACTGGATCTTTGCAGGTTTGGATCTGGCTTTAGACCTCCTCGAAAAGAAGACCCTTAAAAGAAAAATATGTTTAAGTAGAAATGGGTGCTCCACTGAAAACTGCAATGAATTACTGCAAAAGTTACGGCTTGGGGTGGCTGAAAGATAGCAGGCTGTAGTCAGCTGCGAAAATTGTGACTGCCCAGGGAGACTCACCACCTGCCCCTATTAGCAGCATGTCGAGGCTTTGATTATGTTTGACCTGGATCTGGATTTAGGCCTCCTGGAAAAGACGACCCTAAATAGACACAGGTGCTACACCGAAACTCCTACGAATCACTGAAACAGTTATGGCTTAGGGTGGCTAAAAGACCCCAGCAACAGCCAGCCCTGAAAATTGTGACCGCCAAGGGAGACATCCCTCAGACAGTTAAAAAACCCCAGACTACAGCCAGGTTTGGACCTGCCAGAAAAGGCCCCCAGAACAAGAATATTTCTTGCTACAAGCCTTACTTCGAGAACTGCAGTAATTGTACAGCTACTACATTGCCTTCATTAACATATGTACAGTTCGGGGCAGCTAAAAGACACCCAGTGACAGTCACCACCAGAAAATCATAACCGCCGAGGGTGACTTCCCCCAGGCGGATGAAAGACCCCAGGCTACAGCCAGCACCTGAACATTGTGACCACCAAGGGAGGCTTCCCTCAGGCAGCTGAAAAACTTCAGACTTCAGCCAGCCCTGAAAATCATGACGGCCAAAGGAGACACACCCGGGCGGCTAAAAGACCCCTTGCTACAGCCAGCACCCAAAAATTGTGACCGCCAAGGGAGACTTCTGGATGGCTGAAAGACCCCAGACTACAGCCATTCCCCAAAAATCGTAACCCTCACCACATGCAAGCTACCTGGCACCTTGCACAGCACATCTTTTTATTGGTTCAGGGTCAAACCATGTGATGCGGCTGGACGTGGGAAAGTTCCATACTGCGTGGTGCCTCTGGGGGAGGGGATGTGGGGGTCACGAAAAATGTAAGTGGCTGAAAAGAAGTTTCTAGTCAAAGCCTGACCCCCACCCACAGACTAGCTGCCACATGATGCGGGCAAGGGAAAGTTCCAGACTGTGTGGCGCCTCTTGGGGAGAATAGGGAGGAGATGTGGGTGGGGTGGGACAACCTGTAAACATCTGAAAAGAAGTTTCTCATTCTACCAGACAAGCAGCACCCCCCACCCACAGCCTAGCTGCAGCACAGAGTGTGTGCGTGGCGGGGGCAGCGGCTGGCGTCAGGCAGCACAGAAAAAAAGGCAGCTAGCCATGGTATACACAGAACCACAGACCTGCACTACTAGCAAACAAAAAGAAAGAAGATTTTTCAGCTTCTCATGACCCTACAGCCATGGGCTTCCAGGTGCTGAACTGAAACAGTCTTCCTGTTACCTAATTCCTCCACACCTGAGAGCAGTGGAAATGGAAGAGGCCAGAGCGGAGAACTATGAGGCATTGTGGGACACATACGGAATATGCCTGGAGGCAAATGAATTCAGTTTAAAGACATGGCACTTCCTCACTACCCTTCATTTGGAATTTTAAATTTGAACTCAACGCGACACCCGTCAGGTTACTATGATATTATGATATCCATATTATGTTGATTTTAGTGCTCCATAAATCGATCTAATGGAATTTACAGTGAGGACAGGCACTTGAAAAAAATGGCCTAATTGACTTAAAAATCCATATTATCTCATAGTGTAGACACAGCCTCTGATCCAGCTTCAGACTAATGTAAATTTTGTTACTATTAAATTAATAATCACCTGTAAACTATTTTTAAACAAACTGGACAAATCTAATTAAGAATAATTTTGCTAGATACAACAAAACCTATTTGGATCAAATTTGAGAAACACTCTCATTGTAGTCGAAACAAATTAAATAAAAAAAGGAAATCTGCAATTTAAGCAGAGCTAGTTCTCCGACAGATATTTTGGAAACTCCAGAAGATATGACTGAATTTGGGCCAAAACCATTCCCTATCTGAATGCAGAATCCACAGAAGAACAATTTATGTCAAAGTAACCTGTGTAGACTGTAAGGCTCTCTCATTTACTATTCCATGACTCATGCAGAATATTTTACATTCATGCCTCTCCAGTTAACATTCTTCCTTTTATTATCCCAGGCAAAGATTTCCCCATTAGCCTAGACAGAAGAACTCCTCCTCCTTTTTGTTATCTAAAGCAGTGGGGTTCTGAAAAAGGGATCCAGGGCCACCTGCAGGAGCACAAGTAGATTTCCAGGGGTCACTAAGCAGGAGGAGTGTTATACTTACGAAGGCTCAGGGCACAAAACTGAAGTCCCACCAAATGGGCCCCACCAACAGGCTGAAACTGAATCCCAAGCAATTCATCTTTGCAAGGGCACCTGTGGAGCAGGCCCCCAGAAAGTTGCCCTGGCTCGCTACCTCCTAACACCAGTCCTGGTCTCCAGGCTATTACAAGCAGGAAACCACTTAGTGTTACACAAGGGGGCAATGGAGTTTTGATAGCATGTTGGAGAGAAAAAGGTTCAGAACCTCTGAGCTAAGGTGATCTTGTAACTGATGAACAATCTAGGCCTACCCAAGAATGTTATTTTATTTTTCCATTGACACAGATTTTTATGAGGATTTGGCCCAACATTTAGAGATTGCTCAAAGTTATGACAGCTCATCACTTGGAATTCAGATGTCGCACCTGAGGTTTAACACAAGTAGTGTCACTGCTAAGTGACTAATGGCTTAAATAGAAAGACATTCACTTTATCTGGTTCAGATATGTTTTGAGTTGTCATCAATACAGGAATGCCTCTTCCACAAATACGTTCACTGAGGCAGTACGGGGAAGCTTGCACTGTTTCTGTCTGCACTCCACGTTTGTGGGTAGAGGACTTTGTCTTGCAGCACCATCAACTGAGCATATATTGAGAGCATTAAAGTAACTTAAAATATTTCAGATGGGAATTCATATCCTCAAACGTCAAATGCTTTGATGAATTCTTCTTTAAGTGTCTTGATACTGATTCTGATTAGAAAAGCAAAATTGGATTCCTCTTCTTGGTAAGTAACTTGAAAGACCATGTCACTTGACAGAAGTACATGCCAATATTTTATGTCTGTTGGAACAAGTTTACAGTAAAAAAAAAAAAAAAAAAAAAAAAGGGTTCCCACTCCAGGGAAGAAAGAACGGCAGCATGGAAAACAATCCTCCAGATGCTTACACTGAGAAAATTTTTAATTAATGTGTGCTATAAGACAGCGGGGGACGCAACTCGAAGCACTTAACTGTATTAACACACACTGATCTTTCTTCATTAAAGTCCTGAAAAAAGCTTTGACGTGCACTGTAGCTTTACTGCCTAACAAATGTTTATGGTCTTTTAAAACTACACCATGCATTGGGGGCAGGGGTAGCATACTGTTCCAACCAGCAGTTATCAATGGAAAGTTACTTATTAAAATAAGCAAAGCAATTTATCTAAGTTTCAACATCTCCCACTGAACAAGAAACAGCTGCTCACAGATTTCAATTATTTATATTAGAGGAATTTTCTAGTGCCTCCGAAAAAACAAATGAAACCTGGATGTGATGTGCCATTTAATAACAGCTTAATGACTACAAAGTTTCCTTCTCCAGCACAGATATATAAATGTTAATTCAATATTTGTTTCCTTCCCTATTCCACTGAACTGCAATTGCAGAGATTTGTTTCAGAAGTGTTCAGTGATTATAGTTCCTCAGAGCTAAAGGGAAAGTTTATGGGGAATAAAACTTATAATGTAACTTCTATCGGAGTGAATGTAACACCTGTATACATGCTAGTATTATCTCTAGAGACATACAGGAAAAACTTGCTGAAAAGATTCAACAGTTGTACTGTACAACAATACAATTCATTTTTTAATACTGGCAAATATCACAGAGAGAGAGAGAGAGAGAGAGGGAGAGAATATCAGTATTTATCACAGTTTTCATTTACAGGGCCTTGACTTAAGACCTGAAGTTAAAGTTTGTCTAGTTTCATGGTATCTTTTATATTATCAGATGAATCTTGTTCGATAAGTTTCTCCATCAAAACCAATCAAATCAGAACACTATAAGGAAAAGATTTTTTTTAAGTCTTGCCTGTTATGAAAACACCATGTGTTATAAAAGCAACGAAGGGTCCTGTGGCACCTTATAGACTAACGGAAGAGTTTTGAGCATGAGCTTCCATGAGCACAGACTCACTTCATCAGATGCTGGTCTTGGAAATCTGCAGGGCCAGGTATAAATAAGCCAGAGCAAGGCTGGAGATAACAAGGTTAGCTCAGTCAGAAAGGGTGAGGCTTACTACCAGCAGCTGATCTGGAGGTGTGAACACCAAGGGTGGGGGAAGTTGCTTCTGTATTTACCTACTCATTCGCAGTCTTTGTTTACGGCTGAGCTGAGGGCATCGAATTTGCAGATGAATTGTAGCTCAGAAATTTCTCTTTGGAGTCTGGTCTTGAAATTTCTTTGCTGTAGGATAGCTACTTTTTAGTCTGCTACTGTGTGGCCCGGGAGATTGAAGTGCTCTCCTACGGGTTTTTGTATATTGCCATTTCTGATGTCTCATTTGTGTGCATTTATTCTTTTACGTAGAGACTGTCCAGTTTGCCCGATGTATATAGCAGAGGGGCATTGCTGGCACATGATGGCATAAATTATATTGGTAGATGTGCAGCTGAATGAACCCACAATGGTGTGGCCGATCTGGTTAGGTCCTGTAATGGTGTTGCTGGTATAGATATGTGGGCAGAGCTGGCAACGAGGTTTGTTGCATGGATGGGTCCCTGAGTTAGAGAGACTGTGGTGCGGTGTATAGTTGCTGGTTAGGATTTGCTTCAGGTTGGCAGGTTGTCTGTGGGCAAGGACTGGTCTGCCTCCCAAGGCCTGTGAAAGTGGGTGCCACAGGACCCTTCATTGCTGTTACAGATCCAGACTAACATGGCTACCCCTCCAATACTTGACACCATGTGTTACAAAGGTTTAAGTTACATCAGGAATCTATTTACTAATACCCAGTAATACGTCAGCTTAAAATGTACAATAATCAATACTGTGGCATTGTTCCTGCAATGTAATGAGTATGCATAGCATAGGTGGTCCGCAAATCAAATACTATCATAATTTTGATCATACCCTCAGTTATGCTTGCTTTGTCCAAAGCTAATTAATGTATAGAGTATCACTGTACATTAATAATAAGGAAGGTTTTACTATGGAAGAGACTTGGCCTCAACGTGCCTTTTAACAGCTCTATGCAGGATGTGCTCCTTGGTGTGAAGAAAGTGAAAACCTCCCTAAACCCCTGTACTTAATTTTAAAGAGAATTCTGTCCATATTACTATCGCTTTATTTATGTTTAACAATGTGGTCCCAGGATATTAGGGACAAGATGGGTGAAGTAAACTTTTTTACCAGACCAATAATTGTTGGCGAAAAAACATAAGATTTCAGGATTACATAGAACTCTTTTTCTGGTATGAGAACGCAGGATAGATAAAAATCAAATTAGCAGAAGTGACAAAGAGATCTGAATGACTGACAAATTGCTGTGACACAGGTAGGGAGGGTACTGATGGACATGCACTTTGACTGAGGACTGTTGTCGCTGTAGCTGGAACCATAGGCTGGCTCTACGCTACAGAGTTTTGCTGACAGAAGTTACTGTCGGGATTTATTTCCCAACAGAATCTCTGTCGACAGAACACATCCACATCTAATACAGGCTCTCCCTGTCGATGCCTTCTGATTAGAGAGAGCAGCCAGACTGCCCAGCCTGCTGTCAACAGAACAGCCAACCAGAAGTTCTGCAAATAGGGCTGCCTGGTGAACCAGAAGCCCTCTCTGTCAACAAAGGGGCCCCCAGACCATTCACACTATTTTTTTGTCAACAGAATCTGTTGACAGAAGTGCTATGCCTCATATGAGAGTGACAACTCTTCCGAGAAAACTGCTGCATTCTGGCGATAGTTTCTTGACAGAACGCATTTGTAGTATGGACACTCCATGAGTTTTGTCAACAAACCACGCCCCCCCCCCCCGGCACTATGTTGACAAAACTCTGTAGTGTAGACTTGGCCATAAACTTGCTGTAAGGTCTTGGTGCAGCAGGTGGTGTCACTGCTGCACTTGGAGTCAAGCTTTTCTTTTGCTCTCTTCTCCAAGGTAGAAACTTCGATTTGCTATGTGTGTCTGCTTTAGAACTAGACTGTACCAGGTCTTTTGCTCCTTGGGCTACCCAGCTACCCCTAAGCAGACTGAGCGGTCAGAGATTGCTGTTCATGATGTGATTCTCTTAAGTGAAAAAAAAAAACAAACACTTTTTTGGGGTTTTTAGAGGAAGAGTCCTTTGGAACTATTTTGAAGAGGATCCCATGCTGATGCACCTGCAGTTGAGTGCTGGTGAGAAGGGGCTCAATGCTCAGGATCAGAACCATGCTGATGGGATTTCTCCATCATCGTTCATTTTAGCTAGAGACCCCTAGTTTTTCTTGTCCTCAATGTCAATTTTTTTGCCATGGGGGCACTTCTGGGTGACGTGTGTCCTCCCCAGACAACAGACACGCTGTGCATAGCTGTTTAAGACTGGGATTGACAGTCTACAAGTCAGGCAGCATTTAAAGCCTGGTGAGCCACGCATGGCTGAGAGGCTGTTTGGGGTGGGGTGGAAGGATGGCAATAATCCCTTCAAATATCTCTAGATAGGTACGCACATACACAACAAAAGTGGGGGGGGAAGGAATTTTTTTTAAAGTAACAAAAAAATCCCAAAGGGAAAAGTTATTAAAGGAGGGAAAAACTAGGAGCTGAATGAGAGATATAAGGTTTCCTGAGAGCGTTGCTGTTGTTCCAATCAAAGCCAAAGGTGGAAGAGAAGTGGGAGACGGCTGGCTGAGAACTAGAGATAACCACTGGGAGTGGTATGAGAAGGCTACAGCGTGTGCATGGCAACCTGGGCAATGCTTACTACTAACCTTCAACCAGAAGTGCACAAACCCTGAAGAGGAGACCAACAGGGATGCTCCTCAAAGAACAACCACATTGGTTTCCTCTAACAGTGTTAAATTATTGATTCCTAACATGAAAAAGAAAGCATTAGTATATTTGACAACCTCCAAAAATGAGAGCTGGGCAGTAGCTGTTGCAACCAATCTTTCTCCACCTTTCCTGAACAAGACTGGAAGAACTGGGAAATGCCCTGATTTTGTAAACACATTCTGTCTCATATGCAACACAATCCTCTTTGGAGCAATATGATACAGACGGTAGACTCAAGAAGCTATCTAGTACAAACATAATAAATCCATGAGTCTTGGTCAATGACTGTTTTCTCAGGAAGTAGAATTCTTAGTAAGGATTTAAAAGTGGTGTTACCAAAATGGACTTCTTGACCTAAGGTGTTGGAGGCAGAAGGTTCCTACCACACAGCACTAATGATAGAAATAGTTCAGCTAAAACTGACCAGATAAACAAGCACTCTAATTTACCTGTAACTTTGAAGTTATATCCTATCTATTGTATCCATATATGTATGGATTAGTACAGAGCTGCAAGTTCATTTGTCTTCCCAACAAATAACTGAGTTATTCATATGACTATTCAGGAAATGTTCACTTAGCTATTTTATTATGCAAGACTGTTTTGGGGACTTAATTGTTCAATTTTAAAATGTTATGAAACAGAATTCAAGTCAGGTACACTGATGAGCAATAAGATAGCTGACAGCTTGGAAATGTGTCAAAACACTAGATGTTCTCATCAGGTACAGTAGTCGTAGCTGTAAATTGTGAAGATGCTTTTTTAAAGTTTTGTCAAAAATTACAGGTGGCCATGATTCTTGTCCTGTGACAACAACAACTACTTATTACAGCGATTAAAATGGTATTCCAAATAACATCAACATATATAAATATCGTCTTGAATACTCAAACAGGTTACATGTAAAAACACTTATGGAGAACATGTGCTTCTATAATCACTGAACATTTACTTAATCCCTTACGAACAATTAAATATGACTATTCTCTAGGGTTCCCATAATGTTACGCTGTACGCTGAAGGAGCTGACTACATGCGCATCTTTCACCTGGCTGTCTGCTGATTTCCTTGGCCTCTCACTCAACAGACTGACCCCCTCATCACACTGTATCCTAATATCCCCACGATAGCTTCTCACTGAAGGGATGGACCCCCCCCACTCCCTGTTGTGCCATCCTGCCATGCTCCTATTTTCCCACCTCAGCCTGGAAACCAACCTCCCTCCACACCCTTGCTCTAGGGACTGGTCCTTTCCCCATCCTGCTGTGCCCAGATTAGGCAGGAGGCCAGGTTCCTCCCAGCCTGGATCTGGAGGTGGCAGGTGATTCTCCAGGGATGATGGAGTGGACGATGAAGGAGGTGGGTGGGGCTAGGTGGGGCAGAGCCTCAGGTGAAGAAGGGCAGGAGTGTTCAGCTAGCAGGTATTAGAAAGTTGGCATTGCTACAATTTTACTTGTACTGCAAAGCATAAAGTGTGTGCAGTGTTCACAGGAAAAATCAGAGATGTGAGGCAACAACAAACCAGTGAAAATGAGGGCTAGATAAGCATATTTCTTCTTTGGTGAAAAATTTTATTTGCATGTGTTAGGGGGTTATTATGTTTTGAGTTGATAATTTGCAGTCATCTGAATAGGTAACACTTCTCAGCAGGGAGAACTACACCCTTTGGAAGAAGTGCCATTTAAGAGGTGCTTCAGGTTAATGGTTTGAAGTCAAATGCTTTAATCATAAAATTAGAGTATTTGTAGGAAATGTTAATAAAAACATTTGTTGCAGGCACTACTGTGACATGTGCATTTAAAAACACTTTGCCTTGTAGTTACAGTACACAAGTCATTTACCATCATACCATTATATAACATCTACATCTCTTGCCTTCTGTGACTGCTTTCTTAATCTTGTATTTAAAAACTCCTAATTTAGCAGCACGCTGAATGTCAGCTATACCTGATGCACATGAAGTAGCGCACACCAGTCCTGGGAAGGGATCCTGACTCAAAGTCCTTACTTCTCCCTTTCCTCCTTTACCTTGTAACTTACTACACTCTTTCCAGGGTTGTAGCCTACTTCCTCCCTTAGGCTGGCTCTGCTCTGTCCTCCAGGTCTGGATTTACAAGGTCTCTGAAGCTGCTTGATTTTGCAGAAGAGTGGCTTATGTTCCCTGACTATCCAGTGTGGCTGAGCAGAGGTCAATTACGCGCCAGCTAAATTTAGCTAAAGTTACCTTGAGTTTTCAAATTAGGTTTTGTTTTTTGTTGGTTTTTTTAACCTGTTTGAAGTATCTTCCTCTGACTTAAGCCAAAGATCTATTCCTTCCTGTATACAAATGAAAGAGAAGTGAACTGAGAGAATTACTCGCTGACGTCCAGAACATAGAGATGTACACTGCATGATAGGTATTGCAGCAGAGTCTACTGCACAGGTGATGCAATTCAGTTCATCCCAACATATATGTATTGCACCTATAGCTACTGTGTTGAAGAAGTGAATAGCTAAAGGTGATAAAAATGTTGTGACAGAATAGTTTTGTTAATGGGCATGTGTCAGTGTCATTAAAACTTTTGATGACCATAGTGCAGGAAGGCTCCCAGGATTACTTGGGCTGCACACCTGGCAAGAAGGCTGGCCAGCACCAAGACTTCTGGGAGGTCAGGTTACTAGGTTCGCAGGCTGCATGTCTGACAGGTTGGCAGACTCCCCAGTCTCTAGGAATGGCCAGAACATTTTGAAAAATTCTATCTTAGAATTCTCCATTGCTGACCTTTCTATTTCAGAATGAAAAGCATTTTGGAAATAGGAAATCTTCCATGGAAAAACAATTCCATTTTCCACACAGTGTTACCAGTAGCCTATCAAAAATGAATCAATAGAAGTTTACTTTTTCAGTTTACCTTATGAGCAAAATTCATAAAGCCATTAGAGCAGGTGACATTTTAATAATTAAACTGGTTAGCCACGAAGATGCAAAATACTTTACTACTTGAACTGACGAAACAAATATATTGCTGTTTCTTGTTTGTAAAAGATGCATGTGTACAACATAATATCCATTTCATCTGGTCTTCAGTTATCCATGTTCAACTAGTTGTAAAACTATTATTCATACAGGAAATACAAATTCAGCAGATGCTGATCAGAGGTGCCTTCCAGAAAACCCACACCCAACTCTTTGAAGTCCTAAAAGGAACTCATCAGCTCTTATTCAGCTCCCGCTCCACTCCAAACAACGCATAGTAAGACTGTTCTGCAGGGTGTTTGACACAGAAATCACTGAGCTCCCAGGTAGAGTCTCCTGGACAGGGAATGTGGGCCACTTGCAATGTGGACACACCTTTGACATAGCAATGGGTGCTATGTACAATCCCCTAAAGAGATTTTGGAGCAGAAACAAACGGAATGGAGTCTGCCAGAATAAAAATGTGCATTATTTTCCTTCACTGGACGTGTGTTTGAGAATGATCAGTGTGTCCAATATTCTGTGTTTTACTAAGTCCTATTTAAATGTTTAGAAACATACTGCATACAAGTAAATATTTCCATAGTACAGTGTTTCCCAAAGTGTGGTCCACGGCCCCAGCACTGGACCATGGAAAAAAAATACCAGTCCCGCCCCAGAGTCCCAGGAAGGGGCAGCCTCCAGCACTCCCAGCCCCAGTGCCCCGGGGAAGCAGCAGCTGGTGGCACTCCTCCCTCGGAGCCCTGGGAAAGCAGCAGCTGCTGACGCTCCTTCTTTGGAGCCCAGGGGAAGCAGCAGTTCACAGAATCACAGAGTCACAGGGCTGGAAGGGACCTCAGGAGGTTATCTCGTCCAGCCCCCTGCTTCAAACAGGATGAACCCCTACTAAGACATCCCAGCCAGGTCCTGGCCTCGGAGCCCCGGGGAAGCAGAAGCCGCTCCTGAATATTCAAATTATCGTGCGTGAGCCTATTAATTTGTACATTTCCTATCTTACGGCCTGCTGCACGTGCGGTTTCATGCAGCCGAGCCTGTCATTGGTTTTCGTGTCACATGTCACAGCAGTCTTGGTTTGTTTCTGCACGGTGCAACAATGTGTACATCTTTTTAGGTTAACTGCTTTAGTTTTCTCTGTTTATTTTCAATTAAATACCATCTAATTTTCATCTTCAATATGGATAAATGGCTGAAGAATGTGACCAGAAATACAACTAGCAAAGAATCAAATGATGTGCAGCCTAATATAAGTGAGAATAAGAAGATAAAAACTTCTTGGACCCGCAAGTATTCCAACAAGTATTTGAAATTTGGTTTTATAAGTGTTGGTAGTGATAATCACTTGCCAATATGTATAATCTGTCATGCAGAGCTATCCAATGGGTGCATGAAACCATCAAAACAGAAACACCATGTGGAATTCAAACATCCAGAATATGCAAGTAAGCCCATAGGTTTTTCCATAAACAAGAAACATGACTCATCTTCTGCTTAAAAAAAAAAAAGCATGAAAAGTGCACTTTGTTTGTGCTCCTCAAATAAAAACTTTGTGTTGGCTTCATATGAAGTTTCAAACCTAATAGGTGAGACAGGTTATCCACAAACTGTTGGCAAAAAGTTAATACTTCCTGCATTGCATATTATTACATCCCACATTTATAGACAAAAAGAAATAGTCGGGTTCGCTGTCTTTATCCAACAATACAGTGAAATGTAGAATTGAAGATATGGTGAAAAATATTGAGGAAATTATAGTACATTGAATACAAAATAGTCAGCATTTTGCATTACAAGTGGACGAAAGTGCTGGTGTAGCAGACACTGCCAATTTGATGTGTTTTGTTAGATATGATTATGAAAGCTCTATTCAAGAAGATCTCTTATTTTGTAAACCACTTCAACAAGAACAGCGGCTGATGAAATTTTTATGCTAATCGATGACTTTATTATTCAAAGTGATATTGACTGGAAAAAATGTGCTGGACTGAGCAGTGATGGGGCTCGAGCAATGGCAGGGTTTCGCACTGGGTTTGTCCTGCAGATAAGAGCTGCAACCCCAGACTGCTCTTGGGTGCACTGTAGTATTCACAGAGAGGCATTAGCTGTGAAAACTATGCCATCACTTTTGAGTTGCACTCTTCAAGAATGTGTGAAGTTTATAAATTATATAAAATCTTCCAGAATCTTTACTGCTTTGTGCAAAGAATTAGGAAGTGAAAATGAGCATCTGTTATTACACTGTGACGTTTGAAGGCTATCGAAAGGAAACATTTTCAAACGACTCTTTGAAATGACGGATGAAGTTTTATTGTTCTTGGAGAGACACCTTCCATCAGCAGAAGATGTTATATTTAAATTTAAAGACAGGTTTCATGAATTTGTTTGGTTAACAATGGTGGCGTACTTATGTGACACATTCTGTCTTTTAAATGAGTTATGTCTGAATTTACAAGGCACTAAAATTAATATTTTCGAAGTTCACATAAAAGTTGAAGCAACAATTAAAAACTTTGTTTATGGGTACAACGAGTTAACAAGAGAAACTTTAAATCTTTTTGTACTTTAACTGAACTACAAGAAGAATATGCTGAAACTAATATCTCAGATACCATTTCTGCAGCAATCTAAGAACATCTCTTGGGGCTAACATCAAGCTTTAAGGAATATTTTCCTCCAATTGACGCCAGTAAAGTGTGGATCAAGATCTCATTTACTGTTGACTCCGAAAGTGAAGAAATCTTACAACTGAATGCATCAGAAGTGGATTCACTAACTGAACTTTCTTGTGAACTTTGTCAGTGTTTAAAGTGCTGCTTGACTGCTTTTTTGTTTTGATAGTATGTAGACTAACACGGCTCCTTCTCTGTTACTGATTGATTTTTGGTTAAGTTGTAGAAATGAATATTCACATTTATCTGAGAAAGCAGTCAAATTCTTAATGCCTTTTGTCATGACATATAAGTGTGGAAGTAGTTTCTCGTCTTTGGTTTTCTTCAAAAATAAATACAGAAATAGATTTAATGTCGAATCAGAATTGAGGATAAAACTTTCTTCTTTTGCTCCTGACAAAGTTGCTACGTGATGCAAAACATCATCACCTTTCCCATTAGCTCTCTTTTCAGTTAATTAAAAGCAATAAAGTACATACATAATAAATGACTTATATTCAACTCATTAAATTATAAATAAACAAACTTTACAACTGTTAAAATTCTACTGGTTAAAATGTAATTAATGTAATACTAAGTATTTTATATCAAGATATATATTATTATGTACTATTATTATTGTGAATAAACAAGAAACAGTGAAAATTGATTCATTTTTCATTTTTTTCCATATGCATTTATATTTTTGGGCTGCAAAAAAAAGTTCTGAAAAAAAAAAGGGTCCTAACTAAACAAAGTTTGGGAAACCCTGCCATAGATAATTATAATGGAACACTTGCAGTAAGGACAGCAGACTCTTTTGTGTGAAAAGAAACTAATTCTCACTGCTAGATATGTTATACAATCTAGTTTACCTCAACAACAGTATCATATACTGTTTAGATGTTTATTTTTCCATTGTCTAATCTTTTCCCCCTTTATGTTATTTTCAAAGCATGTCTTTTGTAAAACATCTACTTGATGAACTAGAACATGCTAACCCATCATCTGTGCTACCTTGAAGAGCAATCTTTAAAACAGTCTCAGTCAAGTACAGCTTTGAGAGTAGGGGCGGGGGGGGAAGATCTCTGTAGGATTCTTCAAACACATCGTCACAAAAACACTGCCTCCATGCTTCCCACAGAGAGTACTTTGGCTTCTACTCTTACTCCATTACTCATTATTTTAAACAATACACACTTAAGCATGTGTTTATGTATGTTATACTCAAAAGTAAAATAAAGATATATACAAATGGACTTTAAACTTCACTAGCCTGTGAAGTGAGTAAGTATGGCCTGTGGAGGATTTGGTGACTTAGAGCTACAATACAAAGAGGCACACTACAGTTAAGCTGGAGCTGGGGAGGTCCAGTGCTAGAAAGGGCTTCCTGAGCATAGGTGCTATCCAGACACCTTGTACTCTGTCCTCCACCCTACTTAAAATGTATCTAAGATTTGAGTGTCTCACATGGTAGAGAAATAATTAACTGTTTGTGAATTAGCTTGCGATACTTGGATGGATGGCACTGCAGAAATGTAATTTTTTTTTAAATAAAAAGACTTAAAATATATCAAGTAGTCTCAGAACACTGAAGGCATTTACTCCTTTGGAGGGAGTGGGGATCTTTGTTTAGATTTCCATTTGCAAATGCACATAGGGGTTAATGTGGACATGTGGTGAGGGCTGCAACTTACTTTGTCCAGTTGAGGGGGACAAGTGGACTTGAGAGTCCAAGCTCCAGCCTGAGCTGCAACATCTATAGCACTATTAACAGCATATTAACTTACTAGCACGTCTCTCTAGCCAGCTGGGGAAGTTCACTCTCACAGTGAATCTACGCTTACCAGCCAATTGACCTCACCGCAGTCAATCTTCCAGAATTAGATACTGCTGTGTATTAAGATATGGCAAAACTGATCTTTCTGGGCTCACCCATCGACCCTGGTAATCCACGGTACTGCGTGTAGTAAGGGACATCAGCATGAGCCTGAAGAGCCCTGATGTACACAGGGTAAGAAAGTCAATTCTGATATGTCAATTCTAGCTACACTACTGGCATAGCTAGAATTGCATTTCGGAAATTGACTTTCTACTCTACTGTAGATGTAGCCCAACACGCCCACCCTGCCACAAGTTTATGCAGTGCTGGGGCTACATCTACACTAGGGTGGAAAGTTAATTTCTGATACGCAATTCTAGCCACACCATTAGCATAGCTAGAACTGATATATCAGAATCGACTTTTTTACCCCGTGTAGATCGGGGCTTTTCAGGTTCACGCCAACGTCCCTCACTCCACACAATAGCATGGAGTCCCAGGGTCAATGGCTGTGCTCAGACAGATGGAATTTGCCACATCCTAACACATGCAGCAAAATCAAAATCTGGGAGAAGATCAACTGTAGTGTGGTTGATAGGCCGGTATGTGTAGATTCACCCTGGGAGCATCTAATTACAGGAACAGCTCCTTGAAATCCCTGACTTGCACTGAGAAGCAAAACAACTCCAGGTGTCTTCAAGTCCCCTCCTCCACCTCTTATCTCATGAGCTCTGCTAAGTGTTCAGCAGCAGCTCATGATATGGATGGACAGGTCTGAGCATTTATTTCTCTCTCATCCAAATTTACAGAAGTATGTTACCTAATCTTTTCCAAGACTCACTTTGCTTACTTTTGCTGAAAAATGTTTATAGTGGTTCTTTGTAAATAATCAGCATGTTTTAAAGTAACTCAAATGCAAAAATACTGAAAAATATTGGGGATTCAATTACTATTTTGCAAGAAACATATAGCTGTATACTCTCTAAAGAGCAACAGTGACATTGACACTGATAGTTACATATATTAGAACTATGAATTTCACCATCAGTTCAAACCTGAGATTTTTTTAATCTGCCTTCCACACAAAACAATCAACAACATTAAAAATTTACCAACTGTGAACCAGAGAAAGAGATACAGATATTCCTAATCTGTAGGTTTTTACATCGTATAAAATGCTCAGGTAGTAGGATGATGAGCACGGCATACATGCTTAGACATGGTTTCAGAGAGGGAAATGGCCTGGATTAGGTGCATCATTTTCAGCCATGATTTCAAATTTTACAGCCACCAAATTAAATAACAAGGGCTAATGACAGATACAAATGCAGTACTCTGCAGTTCAGTTAACCTACTGGTGCACAAATAATTTGCAGGCTCCACATTCACACATGAAAGATCAAAAGCTGGTTTTAATACAGCTGTATTTGGCACTCACACTGCCTTTAAAAGGAAGAAAAACAAAAGTCTACACAATCATTATAGCCACATAATATACGTACAGAACACTACAGTCTACCAGTTCTTGTTGCTAGAGGTAGAGGGAATGTGACCACTTGTTTGGGTACCAATATTACATTGCTATCATCATCATCAGATGTGCACACAGTAAATCCCCTCTGCCTCATACCAAGGTTTGGAACAATCTGTTTATTTTAATGTACTGTAGTGGCATACATTCCTACTAGTTTAGAAACAATTCAATTTACTGATCACCAAATGAAATTAATGGGTCACAGGTGAAAAACAACAAACAAAAGGAAGCATTTCTTCACACAATGCACAATAAACCTGTGGAACCCTTTGCCAGAGTATGTTGAGAAGGCCAAGACAATAACCGGGTTCAAAAGAGAATTACATAAACTCTTGGAGGATAGGCCCATCAATGGCTGTTAAAGACAATGAGCAAGGGTAGTGTCCCTAGCCCAGAGATGGGTAATGAAAAGAAAGTGTTTTGCCAGGATTACTCTCTGGTGGTCCGCTGCCACTATAATTACCTGCACCTCTTCAGGTACAGAGATTGCAATTCCCGCTGGCCGCAGATTGCCATTCCTGGCCAACGGGTGCTGTGAGAAGCAATGTTCTTCCCACACCGCTTCCTGCAACAGATCCCATTGGCTGGTAATGATGATCTGCAGCCAGCGGGAGCTGCAATCACCTGTATCTGTGGAGGCACAGGCAAATACAACAGCAGCAGCCCACAGGGGCCAAGCCTGGGGAATGATGCAATAGTCATCTTAATCTGCAGTGCTCTCTTTTTAAATACAAAACATTCTTCTAATACTGTTGTATGTGATGTGCTCATCAGATCACAAGACACCATTACTATTCTCCTGGAAACACATATGTAGTATTTTGTTCCACTCCATGTACTTAGTGCGGTTGTGAAGATAACTTCTTACTGTAATGGTCATGTGCAGGTGACCAGATTGAGGAGAAGAAAGTTATCTGAAACTGAACTTTTGAGTTGTGGGGTGCTTGTGGAATGAAATCTTACCTTTCATTTTGTACTGGCAAAGATGTGTGCAACAAAAACAGGGTAGAGACAATAGCAGCAAAAACTGAGGAACTAAGAATACACTGAGCAGCACTGTGAAAGATTAAGATTTAACTCCTTACCCTTCAGCTCTGATTCAGAACAGTTGCATGCAAAACTAATTTGTGGAATTCCTCCTAAAACATATGTAGAAGATTATAGGGAGATGTTTAATTTAGTGATATAAGCTTCTCCAAACCAATTTGACCAGCCCAGTCAAGCATTCTTTCAATAGCACACCACTAGCCCAAAGAAGGTAGGGGAAGACGCTACATGTTTAAACTCAATCAATTATTCACTCAGTGCTTAGATATTAAGAGCTGTAGCTGTGTTTTGTAGTTCAAGTTTAACGATTGCTGTACAATCGCTGAAGAACATAATGACAATTTTGCCATAAGTGATATTAAAATTTAGCCATAGTTTTTAATTTGTAAAAATGTGTCATTTATATACCTGTAGAGAAGATTTGAAACAGAAATGTGTTCACTTACAGTTTTTTCCCTCTCTTCACTGATTATAAATATGCTCATAAGTATCTGGCTGTGTGATGGAGTGGGGGATACCTGTGTGTATGTGAGTGGCTCACAGAGGGTGTGGGGCTCCTGCTGAGGGTAACCTTGATGACCAGGTAACACCTTTGTACTGCAGACAAAGGAGGAGGTGGAGCCTGAGGGGTTTGAATTGGAACTGGGAGTTGGGAAGCAGTTAGTCTGGGCTGGGAGAGAGAGACAAAGGAGGGGGCAAGGCCCCAGCTCTGGGGGCCCCTCGGGGCCTCCTCTCCCCAACATGGATTGGACTGGCTGTCTCTGCCTGATGTACTGACTCCTCTGTACGATGCTGTGTCCTGTCGGCTAATAAACCTGCTGTTTTCCTGCTGAGTGAGAGACTCTCCTGCCTGCGGACACGGTGCAGAGCTTTGGGGACCCCAGCACCCCATCACAGGCTGTAGGCCTTTTTTAACCAACACCTTTAGAATAAAAATAATTAAATGAGATTGCAAACACATTGGAAGGGAAGGGGACAGGGCAAATTAGTACATCAAATGTCCTACCTATAGTTAATATCGTCCTTTTTAACAAATTACACTATAGATGAAATTCTTGATGTTTTCTACCTGAAAACAGAAAACTAGTTTCACAAAAGTGGGCTTGTGCGCGCGCACGCGCACACACACACACACACACACACACACTGTAGAGACAAAGAAAAATGCATTTTGAGCACTGGATATCCTGCTAATTGGGAAAATATCATCCTCTTCAGCTTTAGTGCAGACCAGAAAAGTCATCCAGCTTTTGATACACTGCAAGTTTTCACTATTAATTTTTCTGTTGCCTGTAACCCCTTAGGAAAACTTTATTGATCTACAAGCACCAAACTTTGAAAGCTATGTGGTCCGCTAATACAATGGACAGCTTTCCCTGAGTTTATCACACACAATAGACAAACACCTTATATTCATGGCACTTTTCTCTCCTAACAGGGATACATGTGTTCAAAATGTACTAAAGCAATCATATCTTCAGGAAATACAGCTCTCTCACTAATCTCAAAATTAAACTGCATTTTAAGATGCAGTTAAATTCCTTTACATACCAAACCATGACAAATATTAATTTACCAACAGTAAATATAATATATTTTAGTAAATCATTTTTATAAAATAATGGAGATAAGATATCACTACAGGTTGACCCGCTCTAGTTCAGCACACTCGGAACCTGACTGCTGTCGAATGAGAGAATTTCCCAGATCACAGGAGATCAATATTGTCTAGCACTATTACTTCCACTGCTTACTAGGCTCTTAGAAAACATTTAAGGGTAAACTAAAGCTAAAAAGAATACAGAACAGTGGGAGCCAGGACTGGTGGCTGGACACAAACTTTATGGGACCACAGGAATCTTGGTCACATCATCCACCTAACTAAAATCATGTTGGATTACGGATGTTGCCAGATAAGAGTGTGCCAGACTAGAGAGATTCAACCTGTATTATAGTTTAAAGAATAATTCCAAAAGGAAAATATAATTTAATGCTTTCCTGCATCCTAGAACTTTTTCCTGCTACCCTCAAATATAAATACAAAATACTACCATAATGCATAACCAAGATTTTATTTTGGAGGTTTAACTTGCTTTCCATTTAATTAATCTATTTATGCAAGGGGTTATGAAAGCTTCACAATGCTCATCTACATAGATTATGCTACATAAGGCTATGAATCAATACATGGGTAAAGGAGAATCATACACGTGAGATGGAGTACAACTCTTTAAATTAAAAGTAGTAGGTCTCTGATGTCAAGTCTATATACCAGAAATTGTGATAACTCGTTTCATCAAGCTGGAGACTGCCTAGTATCTTTCTCCAGAGCGTGATATCTTGGGTGTCTGCACCACATACAGTACTTATCCTGAATTGAGTTACTAACCAAAAAATTACACTGTAACATGAAAACCGATATTCATGGCATATGTAGACGACTTGTTCAATGGATGTACACTTAATTGCCCACATTAAAAAAGTGTCATTAAGCTCCATTAAGACCACAACGTTACTCTCTTGAAAAGCAAATGAAGTTACCCAAGTCAACCTCAGTTTTTAAATGTAATATTTTCTTTTTCATGCAGTGTACATTGCAGGGATCCATGAGTGGTCTGTGTTATTTGAAAGGTTCTTCAAAAACCTTCGCTGCTTCAAAACTTTTCAGCGGTATGGCAGGTAGGCTAACACTGCACTTACATTCATCTACAGTACCTGGAGTTCTTGCCAGTACTTCATTAGTACCACTTCTTCTTTCCATAGACTCTCATTATCACTTCTAGTAACCTCAATGGTTCTAGGAGACTGGGGGGACACAAAAAAACTGAAAGGTATTTTGTAGTATAAGCTTTCCTGGGCAAAAACCCTTTTCACCAGATGCCTCATTTCATGCATCTGATGAAGCAGGTCTTTGCCCACGAAAGCTTTGCTCCAAAATATCTGTTAGTCTAGAAGGTGCCATAGATCTCTTGTTTTTGAAGATACAGACTAACTCGGCTACCCCTCTGATACAAAAAAACTGAAATACCAAGACAATTGTTTAAGTTAACAAACAGCACTCTCAGAACCTATTCCTCCTCCTGCTAATGTAAATGGCAAAACTCCTCCTGGACTTCAACAGTGCTGGGATTGGCACCCATCAAATATGAAAATTAATGTATTCCCATAACTCCATTCATACGTAGAAATTTCCTAAAAATGTTTCTAAAAATAAGTATTTTCTCAAAGATCTTATTTGAAAAGAACTTATTTTTCCATTGTTTTTACAGAGTTTATTCCTCCCCCTTTTAAAGATAAACATACATTAACTGTCTAAATTAAAAGCTGAAACCACTGATTTTTCATAAATTAGCAGCAGGAACTCAATGCTAGTTATACACAAATCTACTGTAAACATCTTAAAATGGCTTCCTTCAAACCAAACAAGGAAACTCGAGAACACAAACTGACATTTATAATCACATATGAATGCTAAATTTGATAAATGTAACACACAATGAGCCAGATGCATCAATGGAAACTACAGAATACAAAATGCAGTAATTTCTCAACTGAAAATTAGGCTTTAGCCCCTATTTCACTTATCAGTACAAGCTTTCATTTACAAGTAACATATGTGCAAGTTTTATAGGCATATGCCCTCTGAAACTTTTTGACATATTTATAATCTTCATCTAGATGACCTCATTTCTATGCTGGCTACGTAACACAGCACTAGAGTAACAAAAGAGCCAGAGCTAATGAAGTCATCAATGAGGTACATACACTGAACACCGAATGATTAGTACCAACCTATATCTAATGAGCAAAATAAAGTTCCTTTATTTCACCTGTGGTGACAATCAGCTATATATATATCTCCTAGTTTTACTTCAGAAGCCTAAATGTTTCACTTCACATCCACTTTGGATTTTTAAATCTATAAATGAAAACTCTAACTGAATTTTACTTTCATTTTACAGTAGTGTGTATCTGAAGTAACTCCATTGACTTCCACTGAGTTATTCCAAATTTACATGGATGGGAGATATGGGGTGTCTGGAGTAGAGGTAGTACCTTTGACTCTCCGGCAGCTGCGCCTTTTCAGGTGGATGGAAGCACTGGTCCTCACCCACCACTCAACTCACTGTTGGCTCCTAGCAGCTGTTGTGCATTACAGGGACGCCATCCCCCGGGCAACTGCGTCAGCTCGCAGGCGAAACACAGTTGGGGGGGGTCTGGTCTGTCTCACATACCGACCTTATGGAGGGACTTGCTCCTTCTCCCTTCTAATGCACAGTCTCAACAGAGGACTAGGAGGTGTGGTGCTGTAAATCGACAACTCCTGTGAAGGCGGAGGAAGATGCCCCACTGCCTTGTGGGTTTATCCTGGGAAGGAGTAAGGCTAAGGGAGTAAACCCTGACAGAAAATCCGGAGGGGAGTCCTAAGGCGGTTCTGTGTCAACTCCTGGCACTGTCCCAGCAACTCCTGCAGCTGAGCTGATACCAAATGTAGAGGTTATCCTTTCCTTTGGTCTATATCAGTAAAGCCGGGGGGCGGGGGGAAGGGGCTGGTATCTGGGCAGCCCAGGGTCTCCATGAAAATTGCCCAGGCTCACTCCTGGAGAGGTACTCCAGTATCACTTAACAGTGTTGAACCAACACGGGAGGCAACAGATACCGGTTATAAGCTCTTGCTTGACTGGCGTAGAGAACAAGTGCGAGGGGTTGCTTCCGATGGTGGGAGAGATCATCGCATCTCATTGGACAGTCACCGCCTGCCTTAAGCTGGGCAGCGCCCAGCCAGTAGGGTACTGTCTCACCACAGTTCCCTTGCCTCACTGGGTGCATGAGAATTAAGGTTCCCAAACCTGACAAGTGACTGAAATGAGCACCAGACAAACCAAAAAGAAAATTATTAAGAAAAGGAAATCCTCAACGTTTCAAGCTTGCTTGTTGGAATGTACAAACCACGTTGACCGGTTTGACTGAAGACCTTCAGGACATCAGCAACACCCGAAAGGCCGGTGTCATCAATGAGGAACTGAAGAGGCTCCAAGCTGACATTGGCACTTTGCAGGAGACGCAACTCACAGCTTCGGGATCCCTAAAGGAAAGGGACTACACCTTTTTCTGACAGGGCAAAGCCCAAGAGGAACCCAGGGAGCACGGTGTCAGCTTTGCCATCAGAAACACCCTTCTGCAAATGGTGGAACTAGTCACAGGCACATCAGAAAGACTCCTTCAGGTCAAACTTCAAACCTGCGTGGGTCCCGTCCACCTGATCAGCGCTTACGCTCCAACCCTGAACGCCACACCAGAAGCAAAGGACAAGTTCTATGATGAGCTCAGTGCCAAAAGACATCCTGTACGGCGAGCTAGCCTCTGGCAAAAGACCTCCCGGATGCCCCCCAATTGCGCTACAAAGAAGTCTGTAAGAGGGACCTCAAGGAGGTAGGCATCAACCCAGCTAGTTGGGAAGAGCTGGCAGACTACCGCAAGAGCTGGAAGCAGGAACTACACAACGGCCTTCAGAAGGGCGAGATGAAGATCAGAAAGCTGGCAGAGGAGAAGCGAGCCTGTAGAAAGGACAGCAAGGACCTGCCAGACACCCACTACATATGCAGCAGATGTAGCAAGGACTGTCACTCTCTTGTGGGCCTCCACAGTCACAGTCAACGCTGCAAATGATGATCTTAAATGGAGTTACAAAGGGCGTGATCCATAGTCTATGCACACTGAAGGATGCCTAGTTAGTTAGTTAGTTTAAAATAACAGAATTTGCAACATAGCTTATGTCATACTGATGCATTAGATTTTGTGGGCTGAGAATTTTACACCTTAGTAAAGATATATATTTGCACACAGGGATTTGTTTTATTCTTAATCTTGCACAACTGCAACATACCATTTATAAATCCATTAAAAGGGCTTCCGATTATCACACCTTTCCTTATTAAGTTGGTTGACTGATTACTTCCATACTGATTCAGCCAACTCTGCATGATGCAGCCCTCAAATTGGCAAAATCTGTGCAGATTCAAGATGAAGTTAGTACTGTATTTGACCCTTTAATCTGGGGAAAAACTTTCCAGCAATGCAAGAGGAGAAAACCTAAAACCTTCTCTTTCAAAGGTGAAATCTAACCCAATATTTCATCTACAATTTATACTTGCACCATCCTCAAAACAAGGTGGGTTTAACTTTGCTCTAAATGACTTATACCCCACATAAATTTGATCCTATTCTCAGATTTACACCAGTATAACTATGAGCAGAATTTAACCAGGAGTCTGTAAAGTCATTGGTTAATAATGTGAACCTGTTGAACTGCAGTTATTTGCTGAATGATGATAAAATTAAGTTTATGACATTTATTGAAAGTGTTTTACTGCTAGAGCTATATAATGAAATAACATTTTCTTGCCTTGAAAGGAACCTAAACAAGCTTACTACTAAATTATCCCTCTATGAATGAAATGCAAAAACTGTAACCAGAAGTGCTCTTGGCATAATATTAGAGAGACTAGGCACAGTGAATACTTTAAGGCAAGAGTCACCAAGAGGGGGATCACAGGTCAATCCAGACCACCATATGCTTTCCAACATACCACACAGGTTGGAACCAAGCCAGGGTGGGAGTGTGCGAGCAGTGCCTGCTCCCCAGCGCAGGGCATTTCCCCCTAGCAGGTGCAGTGGTGGGACATGGACTCAGAACATAGCCACATCACTGGGGAGATTCTTGTGCAGCTGTAACCCATGCACCTACTGGGTGTGGTTCACTGTCCCACATAGTGACCCCCTAGACCACTTACACAGAGAAAGAATGAGTCTCCTCTGCAGACTCAGCTGAGACCCAGCTGGCTTTTTAACTATAGACTCCTGCACTAAGCTGCAGATGTCCCAGGTTTGAGTCCACCTGTGGGAAGTTACACAACCACAAGCCCACCATTTGCAGCACAATGACAGAGACCAGGAAAGGGAGAAGGATGAGCAGCAACACTGGGTGGGGACATCTCTGCATACCACATGGGGAACCAATTGTGACTTCACTATACCCTGCCCCTCTCCAATCAAGGGGCAATATGTAGTATCACAAGCTTACTCTGATGCCCAGAACACAGTACAGTGCAGTAGGAATCCTAAAACAAATACTTTTCTGCTTGTCATGGATGCAGCATGGCTGCTGAACCATGGAGTCATGATTTGTGGGTCCCAGCCACTACTTTGTCACCTGCATGGTAAAGTACCTGATGGGATCCTACAAATCCACTTGTGCCAGAGCACCAAACATGGCACAGTATCACCTGCCCTCCCCTGGAACCTCTCAACATGGCCCCATTATATCGGAAATTATATCGGAAAGACAGAACAGGTCGTGCAGGTGGCGGAGTGGTACTATATGTGAAGGATAATATAGAATCAAATGAAGTAAAAATCCTAAAGGAATCAAAATGTTCCATAGAATCATTATGGATAACAATTCATTCCTCTAATATGAATATGGCATTAGGAATATATTACCGACCACCTAACCAGGACAGTGATAGTGATGCTGAAATGTTAAGGGAGATTAGAGAGGCTATCAAAATAAAAAACACAGTAATAATAGGAGATTTCAATTATCCCCATATTGATTGGGTGCATGTCACCTCAGGACGGGATTCAGAGATTAAATTTCTTGATGCCTTAAATGACTGCTTCTTGGAGCAGCTAGTACAGGAACCCACAAGGGGAGAGTCGATTCTCGATCTAGTCTTGACTGGAACGCAGGATCTGGTCCAAGAGGTAACTGTTACTGGACCGCTTGGAAATAGTGACCACAATATAATAACTTTTAATATTCCTGTGTTGGGAAGAACACCGCAGCGGTCAAACACTCTGGCATTTAATTTCAAAAAAGGGAATTACACTAAAATGAGGAAGCTAGTTAAACAGAAACTAAAAGGTAGAGTAATTAAACTAAAATCCCTGGAAGCTGCATGGAAACTGTTTAAAGACACCATACTAGAGGCCCAACTTAAATGTATACCCCAAATAAAAAAACACAGTAAGAGACCTAACAAAGAACCACCATGGCTAAACAGCCATGTTA
This sequence comes from Carettochelys insculpta, assembly GCF_033958435.1. NCBI lineage: Eukaryota > Metazoa > Chordata > Testudines > Carettochelyidae > Carettochelys > Carettochelys insculpta. The sequence goes on from NC_134148.1 coordinate 15,076,349, forward strand.
AAAAGGCAGTGAGAGAGAAAAGGGCAGCTTTTAAAAAGTGGAAGTCAAATCCTAGTGAGGAAAATAGAAAGGAACATAAACACTCCCAAATTAAGTGTCATAATGTAGTAAGAAAAGCCAAAAAAGAGTTTGAGGAACAGCTAGCCAAAAATTCAAAAAACAATAGTAAAATGTTTTTTAAATACATTAGAAGCAGGAAGCCTGCTAAAAAAGCAGTGGGGCCCTTGGATGATAAAGATATAAAAGGAGCGATCAAGGAAGACAGTGCCATTGCGGAGCGATTAAATGATTTCTTTGCTTCAGTCTTCACGGCTGAAGATGTTACAGAGGTTCCTAAATCTGAGCCAGCCTTTTTAGGCGACAAATCTGAGGAACTCACTCAGATTGAAGTGACATTAGAGGAGGTTTTGGAATTAATTGATAAGCTGAATAGTAACAAGTCTCCAGGACCAGATGGCATTCACCCAAGGGTTCTGAAAGAACTCAAATGTGAAATTGCGGAGTTATTAACAGTGGTTTGTAACCTATCCTTTAAATCCACTTTGGTACCAAATGACTGGAAGACGGCCAATATAACACCAATATTTAAAAAAGGCTCTAGAGGAGATCCTGGCAATTATAGACCGATAAGTTTAACATCAGTACCAGGTAAATTAGTAGAAACACTAGTAAAGAGTAAAATTGCAAGGCACATAGAAGAGCACGAATTGTTGGGCAAAAGTCAGCATGGTTTCTGCAGAGGGAAGTCGTGTCTGTCTAATCTATTAGAATTCTTTGAAGGGGTTAATAAACATGCGGACAAGGGGCACCCAGTGGACATAATATACCTAGATTTCCAGAAAGCCTTTGACACGGTCCCACACCAAAGGCTTTTATGTAAATTAGGTGGTCATGGGATAGGAGGAAAGGTCCTTTCATGGATCGGGAATTGGTTAAAAGACAGAAAACAAAGGGTTGGAATAAATGGTAAATTTTCACAATGGAGGGGGGTAACTAGTGGTGTTCCCCAGGGCTCAGTCCTGGGACCGATCCTGTTCAACTTGTTCATCAATGATCTAGAAAATGAGGTAAGCAGTGAGGTGGCAAAGTTTGCAGATGACACCAAGTTGTTCAGGACAGTCAAAAGCAAAAGGGATTGTGAAGAACTACAAAAAGATCTCAGCAAACTGAGTGATTGGGCAGCAAAATGGCAAATGAAATTTAATGTGGGTAAGTGTAAGGTAATGCATGTTGGAAAAAATAACCCAAATTACACGTACTACATGATGGGGTCAAATTTAGCTACGACAGATCAGGAAAGGGATCTTGGAGTTATAGTGGATAGTTCTCTGAAGACATCCACGCAGTGTGCAGCGGCAGTTAGTAAGGCAAATAGGATGTTAGGAATTATTAAAAAAGGGATCGATAATAAGACAAAAGATATCATACTTCCCCTATATAAAACTATGGTACGCCCACATCTCGAGTACTGCGTGCAGATGTGGTCTCCTCACCTCAAAAAAGATATATTGGCATTAGAAAAGGTTCAGAAAAGGGCGACTAAGATGATTAGGGGCTTGGAACAGGTCCCATATGGGGAGAGGCTAGAGAGACTGGGACTTTTCAGTTTGGAAAAGAGGCGATTGAGGGGCGATATGATAGAGGTATATAAAATCATGAATGGTGTGGAGAAAGTGAATATAGAAAAATTATTTACCTTTTCCCATAATACAAGAACTAGGGGACACCAAATGAAATTGATGGGTAGTAGGTTCAAAACTAATAAAAGGAAATTTTTCTTCACACAGCGCACAGTCAACCTGTGGAACTCCTTGCCCGAGGAGGCTGTGAAGGCCAGGACTCTATTAGGGTTTAAAAAAGAGCTTGATAAATTTTTGCAGGTCAGGTCCATAAATGGCTATTAGCCAGGGATAAAGTATGGTGCCCTAGCCTTCATAACAAGGGCAGGAGATGGATGGCACGAGATAAATCACTTGTCTTCTGTTCTCCTTCTCTGGGGCACCTGGCATTGGCCACCGTCGGCAGATGGGATGCTGGGCTTGATGGACCTTTGGTCTGACCCAGTATGGCCATTCTTATGTTCTTATGTTCTCCGAGTTGCCCCACCTTCAGATCTGACTACTGCCTGGTGGGTTACCCCTGTAGTCTTCAATGCTATGGATTTATTTCAAATGAGTATTATTGTAGAACATTATTATTCTCTTTTTCGTTACTGTCCTGCTGTGATGATCCATTAAGAGGGATTACAAGAGGGAGATGGGTCAGACACTGGGGAGAGCATGTGCGGTAATATCAGGGACAAAAGAGTGACAAGGCAGACCAAGGGGGTGAAATCAAACCAAGATCTTAGAGGTCTATATACCAATGCAAGAATCTTAGGGAATAAACAGGAAGAACACCTAATGCTAGTAAAAACAATTATAGTTGGCATCACAGAGATTTGCTGGGATAATACATGACTGGAATATTGGTAGACCAGGGTATAGTTTGCTTCAGCAGGACAGACAGGGAAAAAAAGGCAGGTTTTGCCCTATACGTTTAAAAAGTGTACTTTGGGACTGAGGTTGAGGTGGACGTAGGAGACAGACTTGATGAAACTCTTCATAGGGTAAAAAACAAGGGTGACATGATGGTAGGGGCCTACTACAGCTCACCTAACTAGGAAGAAGAGGCAGATAAGGCCTTTTTAAAACAATTAAACTGATCCAAAGCACAGGACTTGATGGTGATGGGGGAACTTCAACATCTGTGTGGAAAATAACACAACAATGCACAAATTATCGCACAAATTCTTGCAATGTACTGGAGACAAGATTATACTCCAAAAGGTGGAAAAAAACTGTTAGGGGAGATGCTCTTCTCTATTTAATTTTAACAAACAGGGAGGAACTAGATGAGAAGCTGAAAATGGAAATCAGCTTAAAATGATAGAGGTCGTAGTTCTAGTAGGAGGGAAAACTGTAAAACAAACACAATGGATTTCAAGAAGGCAGACTTTAGCAAACCCAGCAAGTCAGTTCTCAGGGAAAGCAAGTCGAAGGAAAAAAGTAAATAAAAAAAATTGAAGACAATTGGCAGTTTTTCAGAATAACATTATTTAAGGGCACAGGAACAAAGTATTTCTCTGTGTAGGAATATATGGGTAAGAGACCACTCTACCTTCACCAGGCTATCCTGAATGATCTAAAAGTCCAAAAAGTGAACAGTCAGTCAAATTATAAAAGATGACCATAAACAAATAACACCTCAATACAAGGGCAGAATTAGAAAGGCCAAGACACAAAATGAGATAAAAAGCTAAATACATAAACAGTAACAAGAAAAAGTTCTTCAGATACATCAGAAGTAAGAGGAGGACCAGGGACAGGATAGGCCTCAATGAAGAGGAAAAAAAAATAATAAGAGAACATGTGAACATGACACAGGTACTCAGTGACTTCCTTTTGGTTTTCATCAAGAAGGCTGGTGATGACTGGATGCCAAACACTAAGAAAGTCAGTGAAAATGGGATAGGTTCAGAAACTAAAATAAGAAAAGGACAAGTTGACAATTAGTTGGACAAGTCAGATATGTTCAAATCACAGGGCCTGATGAGAGGCACCCTAGATACTCAACAGGCTGACTGAGGAGATATCTGAGCCGTTAGCTCAAATCTTTGAAAAGTCTGTGCAGCGCACCCTTAGAAGGCAAAGGTGTTTCCATGCACCTCTGATACCCCAGTAGAATTCCTCACAGCTGCCATTGGCAGAGCTGCCTGGGCCATCCTTGCAACCAAGTGCAGCATGCATCGGTCCCTGCCCCCTGCTAGAAGCATACTACACAGAGATGCACTCGCTGGCCCCAGTAGCTGGCTGCTCTGAGAAGCATGTGGGGGACCTGCTGGGGTCTTGGCAAGAAGCCTGCCTGAGGGTCCTGTGGGCATGTTGGCTGGGAGTGACCTACACTACGTGCCTCCTGACCAGAACCTTAACCTGGCACTCCACCAGCTCCTGCACCCCAGCTGCCTGCCCCAGGTCATAACCTATACCCTCTGCACACCTCTGCCCCAAGTCACACCTCCCTCCTACACCCTAACGCAGATCAGAATCCTCTCCTGTGCCCAAGCCCTTCCTAGGCACCTTCCTGAACCCCAGAGCCCTACCCAGAGCTTCCTCCTGCACCCCATAGCCCTACCCAGAGCTGCCTCCTGCACCCCAGTACCGTACCCAGAGCTCCCTCCTGTACCCCAGTATCATACCCAGAGCTTCCCCCTACACCCCAGAGCCCTACCCAGAGCCCCCTCCTGTATCCAAATTTCATCCGCTAATACCATAGAGAAGTATAGCCCTTGATCACTTAGCAAATTCTTGGAATGGTACCTCATGAAAAATTATTGCCCATCTCTGGTCCTGCCCTGAGTGCAGGGGACTAGACTTGATAACTTCTTGAGGTTCCATCCACTCCTATGATTCCACATATACTTGTACTGATTGTGCCTATTCAGCCCTATGTTTCTTTTTTATATGGCTAGTCGTAAAGGTTTTGATGATTATTCATCACAAGTAACATTTTTCCTTTAAGTCAGGGATGACTTCTGAAAATATTTGCTTTTGATCCCTCTAAAACAAAGGGTTATGTCACTTTCCTATCTCTTTAGATAGCAGCTAATGATACAAGATATTAGGTGTTTCCCAGAGGTACTAGCTCCCTCAACAGCCAGTTGGAGAAGATGCTCAGGACCACGCAAAAATCAGGCCACAATAAATGTAATTATTTCTCAGTAATTACAATGCAATTATCTCTATTATTCATAAAATTATTAAAGGAGATTTAGTTTTTATTCAAAAATTTCAAGTATGTGTATTCTGCATGTATTTGTCCCTCTTCCTTATTATATGAAAATTTTACGGCATTGTGTGTTACTTTCTGTAAAAAAACAAAAGTCAGCTAAACGATGTGTCTAGCCAAGGAGCAACCCCAGTCCAGAGTCATCAAGATATATCAAAGGACCAAACATAACTCTCATATAAACCATTAACTTGTAGGGTAACTGGCATATGTTTGAATACATTTCACTTGTGGACACTAAGCACAGCACTGAAAAACACTGATTCAATGTGTTGCAGAAGAGAGATTGGTTCAACAGTACATTAGACTGATAATGAATTCTACATTTAGCTGACAGTCAGACAATAACCTAACTAACAACAGACTACTTATGAATGCATACTCATAAGACTAAAAGCATACACAGGCAAAAAATTCTTAAATCATAACATCCATCAGACATACTTAGAGCAACTAGATGCAATCCATTTACTCTAATTAAAGATGCTGTTAAATGTTGTGTTGAGAGAGTCAGAGCAGCAACCAGAGCCACATTTACAAAAGACATGCACACTAACACTTCCATTTGTTCAGAATATAAACTTATTAACGATCTTGAGAGCTGACTTAATTATTCCAGTTATTTTAATGTGTCCTATGAAGACATGTGATTTTAGACATATTTTATTGTTTGCCTCATTTACTTACAGAAGACTCAAAACAAATTAAATTAAATACTACATTTATCAGGATAAAATATATTTATGAACCCATAAATTATATGTTACAGGAATTATTATTAATAGTAATTGTATTGGTAGGGATATTTCAGCAGTGCTCAGAGCAAACACTCAAAATATGGACCCCAATGTACTCAGCACTGACTCATGCTTATAACACTTAGCACATTTCTACAGCAGTCAGAGAAAAACAGGAACAGAAGGTATCTTACCGCAACATGTACATTCCTTTAGTTGCAACCAAATACTGTGCAGTCTAACAGATAAATTGTTTCCATCATAGGTCAAAGGTCACTTCATCAAATCTATAAATTCCATATTGAAAATTAATTAGCCACAGAAATTTTCACATTAAGATTACATCTATACTAAATTGCTACTTCGAAGTAGCCTATTTCGAAGTAGTGATATCGAAATAGGCTACTTTCACGTGTAGTGTCTACACACCTGCCGGGGCTGGCACCATCAACATGCAACGTCGAAAGAGCAACATGGCACGTCGAAAGGACAGCAAATGGGAGCGTCTACACACACAAGCAGCCCCTTTCAAAATAAGGGGCCACAAAAGCCCGCGGACGGGATCACAGGGCGGAGAAGCATATCCAGGGCAACAGCAAGCTGCTCCTTTAAAGGGCCCCTCCCAAACATGAGGCCTGCGGAGCTGCTCCAAGCCCCACAGACAGAGTGCCCACAGCCATGGACCCAGACCAGCAGCAGCAGCTTGATGTCCTGCAGGCTGCCACCTATGGAGCAGGCACCCTGCTAACCACTGCACAGGTGGCCGCCCAGCAGCTCCTGGAAGGGGAGCCCTCCCCAGAAGCAGAAGGGGACGTCCCAGACCATCAGGCCCTCCTGCCCCCCCACCGCCGGGTGCTCTCCTGGCTCTGGAGCCACCCCACCAGCTCCGAGTGGTGGGAGCACCTAGTCATGGGGGAGTGGGATGACGACACTTGGCCCCGGAATTTCTGGATGAGGCAAGAGCCATTCCGAGAGTTCTGCCAGTGGCTGACCCCCCACCCTGAGACACCAGGACACCCGGACACAGCACACCCTCCCCATGGAGAAGAGGGTCATGATAGCTGTCTGGAAGCTGGTCACTCCAGACAGCTACCACTCCTTTGGTCACCAATTTGGTGGGAGCAAGGCCACAGCTGGGGCTGTCGTCATGGAGGTAGGAGGCCCAAGCACACACCCACTGGCGGGCAGGGAGGCCAGGACGGGAGATGGGGATGGGTGGCTGGGCACACCCTGCACACTCTCATGGATGCCTATGTCCCCTCCCTTCAGATGGTGCACACTCAATGCCCTGCTGCGCCAGCAGGTCATGTGAGTCTGGGACCTGGATGCAGCCATCGCAGGTTTCGTCACAATAGGGTTCCCAAATTGTTTCAGGGCCCTTGTTGGGACCCACATCCCTATTTGTGCCCCGAAGCACAGTGGAGGACGATTTATGAAGAGGAAGGGCTACCACCTGGTGGTCCTGCAGGCCACGGTGGACAGCCAGAGCTGGAGCAGCTGTGCCCACAACACCATGTTCTGGAACTTGGGCCTTTGCCACTGGCTGGAGGTGGGCACCTACATCCCCCAGAGGGAGATCCCGCTGGGGGACACCACCTTGCCCCTCTGCCTGGTGGCAAATGCAGCATACCTGCTCCAGCCCTGGCTCATGTGCCCCTACATGGGCCACCTCACTGCCAGCCAGGAGCACTACAATGCCCACCTGAACCACACCCAGCAGGTGGTTAAGTGGACCTCTGGACATCTCAAGGGCCGGTGGTGCTTCCTCCTGGCCCACCTAGACATCAGCCTTCCCAATGTCCCCCAAGCTGTAGGCGCCTACTGCACATTCCACAACCTTGTGGAGGGAAAGTGAGAGGCCTTCATGCAGAGGTGGTTGGTCAAGGTCAGAAAGGGCTAGCCCAGCTAGCCACCACCCCTAGCTGCCAGGCCCACCAGGAGGGGGGCCTGGGTCCATGAGGCCCTGTGGTGATTTTTTGATGGACAGCCCCAGTGAGAGCCACCCCCACCATCCCCTGCAGGCCTCCTGCACACTGCCCCCACCACCTGCACACTGCCTCCCCAGTGAGTGCACCTTACACAGGGGTTTGGGGGAAAAAAGACTGTAAATATATTGTTAACTATATGAACAGTGTTGGGTATGATTTTGGAAAAAACAATTATCACAACTACATACATGTCGGGGAAATAACTATACTCAAGGGGGAGGTATAACTATTTACAGGAGGGGAGAGCACATGGATGGCCCAGCTGTTGGCCCCTCACTCCGGGGAGGGGGTGGATGGGTGTGAGCCCCACCCCCAGGTCGGTTCGCAGGCCCACCCCCTGTCTGGGATCCCCAGAGAGTCTGGCTGGGAGCCGGGAGGACCAGAAGGTAGAGCCAGGGCAGGTCCTCAGCCCAGTGATCGGCACCAGTGGGCCCCTGTCCTGGGTGGCAGCTGGGCCACTAACTCTTTGAAGGAGGCCGCCACCCTGTTAAATGTGGCCATGAAGGCCCCCCAGGCCTCCTGGCATCAGGCAGCCTCCCACTCCTCAAATCACAGCCACCGATTCTACATGTTCGCCTGGCACTGGAGGGCGGCAGCCACCTCGGGGGTGCATGCCGGTTCGCCCCTGGCTCCGGCGGGGGTGGGCCCACCCCAGCACTGACGGTGACCCTGGGTGGTCATGGTCCGTGGAACTAGGGGGGCTGTCCAGGACAACCGATGGTGCCATGCTCTCCTTGCCCTCAGATGGTGCAGCTGCAGAAACAGGGGAAGAGAGAGAGGAAGACCATGAGTTCCGAGCCCTGCCCCATGGCCCAAACCCCGCATCCACCTGCAGGTGCCAGATCCTCATCCCCGTCCATGGGTGTGATGGCTCTGTGGCGGCCCCTTTGTGTGGTCCGCCACCTCACCCCTCCTCTCGGGGGCTGGGCGCAGCACTGTCTATGGGAGTGGGTGCTGATGGGCACTGGTGGCTGTGCCGCTGTCCTGGGGCCCTGGTGTGCCTGGGCCCTGGCAAGCCAGGGCCTGCTGGAGGCATGGGGGGCCCCCACTCACATATTCTGCCCCCACCCCATGAGCCAGTGGTGTGTGCCCTGTGGGGTATGTACCTGAGGGTCCACCACTGTGGTCAGGGAAAGCCTGTTGGGTGGAAGCCCAGCTGGCGCTTCAGGAAGGGAGGTCCAGCACCAGCTCCCCCTCCTTGCTGGACCACTCCACTGCCTCAGTGCCTGGCTCCGGGGGTGCGGGGCCGGCCTCCGGTCCCGGCTCTGCCTCCATGTCCTGCTGCGGCTTCTCAGCCATGGTATCGAGGACAAACGAGTGGGAGGAAGTGTCCCAGGGGCCCAGGATGGCACTGAGCTCCTGGTAATAGGGGGAAGCAGCGGGAACAGCCCCCAACTGGCTGGCCGAGTCCTGCGCCTGGGCATAACCCTGCCACAACTCCTCTACCTTACTCCTGATGTGCTTAGGAGTGCGGGCCGGGCGACCCCAGGTGGTGAGGCCCTCAAGCCAGCAGGGCAAACACAGCTGTGTTCCACCACTTGCTCCCCATTATGTAGACCACCTCCTCCTCCCTCCAGAGCTCCAGCAGGTCGTGGAGCTCGGTGTCAGCCCAGGAGGGGCCCTGCTTCATGCACGCTTGAGAGTCCTGTGATGGCTCGGAGGGGGAGCCCTGGGAGCATTCGGGTGGCTGCCCCTTCGAGCCATCAGAGGGTTTCTGTGTCTGTGAAGCTTTAAGAGCCACTGAGCACAGAGATCATAGAGCCCTGCAGGGGATGGACAGCACATCTCCGCATCCCAGCTGATTGCGGCCACAGCAGACCCTGCTATTTCAAAGCAGCAGGACGCGGATCATCTACACATCTTACTTCGACGTTAGACGTCGAAGTAGGGCGCTATTCCCATCTTCTCATTGGAATAGCCATTTTGACGTCTTCACACCTCACGTTAATTTCAACTTCAAAGTAGGGCGCGGCATGTCGACATGACGCACACTATTTTGAAATTGTGCCTGCTACTTCGAAGTAGCACTCTAGTGTAGATGCACCCTAAATGTCGTGCAATTAGAGCTAATGTGGTTCTGTCTCAGGGTTCATAAAACCACACCTGGGAGCGCTAAAATGGATCATGAGAAGGACAAATTTAATCTTATCCTGACTCTGCTTAAAAATCATTTAACTGTTAATTGTTTCTACTGTAATTTAAAAAAAAAAAAAATCAAACAACATGTTTAAAGTGGATACTCTGCTCTTTTTTAAACTTTTAAAATTAAATATTTTGGATCAAAAATGTGACAGAGAGCAAGATGTTATTTGGTGATATTGTTATACCAAAAGCATTTTCTTAGTATTAAAATCATGGACATTCCAAAAACAATTAACACGTATATGCTGTTGCTACAATTGTTTTAAAGATGAGCTGTCTAAAGATAGCACCTGCAGCAATCTTTTCAAAAAAGTTATAGCTCATTGTTTTACTGCTGTAAAATGTCTACTTTCAAAAAAAAAAAATCAAGGTATAATATTTTTATTTAAATATTCATTTCAATCCAACCCAGGGCCCATTCCTTGTTGTGGTGAGGTGGTTTGTGTGTCTCAATGGCCTGGAAAGCTATGCCAGCAGGAGCTACAGCTCCCGGATGGGTCACTCAAACTGGACAGGTCAAAGGACAGATACCAGACAAACTGGGTCACCTCTCTCCAAGGTAACAGGGGTTGGCTTAGGGTTAACAACCCCATCCATAATAAAAACAAAAGTTAAAGAAACTCCTTCAGAGAAACCAACAACTACACAAGTCTTAAGAGAAATTGGCAATCTGCACAGATCAAGCATGAAACATGGTAGGGAAAACTGAATGCAAGTTGCCCTGCAGAAGACCCTTCTCTCGGCCAGGACAACCATCCAGTTTGGTACACATGGAACATTCAGACCACATATCAAGCGGTGGAGACAGCGCAGATGCCGTGGAGATGGAACGGTACAAGCTTGCAGTTTTGGGCTTGAGAGACAAAATGGACACAATCTGGTCAGCTACGCCTAGCAAAAAGTGAAACTCTCATCTACTCAAGACATGAAGAAGAGGGCGCACCACACACAAAAGGCATGGACTTGATATTATCAAGAGAAGCATCTGGTGCTTTAATGGAGTGGACAGCAGTATCATCATGCATCATCACAGCTGTAGTGTGGAAGGTACTGATTGTGCAATGTTATGCACCAATCAACGAAGCAGTTGAGGAATGTAGAACAGACTTCTATGAGAAATTATGAAGTGCTGTGAACCAGAAAGCAAAGAAGGATAACTGGATTTTGATGGGCATCTTCAATGCAAAAACTGGAAGCATAAATACAGGCAGAGAACTGCTCATGGGAAAAGAAGGTCTCGGTAACATGAATGAAAATGGAGAGTCTTCCAGTGACTTTTGTTCCTTCAACAGTTTGGTGATAGGTGGTAGTGTTCTTCCACACAAAAGGCTCCATAAGGTCACTTGGGTTTCACCAGACCATCAGTCAGAAAACCAGATTGATCAAATCTGCATCAGCAGTTTTTTCACGACAGCTGCACGAGAAGAGGAGCTGATGTAGGTTCAGACTACCATCTGGTCACAATAAAGCTCAAGAAGTACACCACAAAAGTGACCAAACCAGGATTGAGATTCAATACAGAGCAGCTGGACAAGATTAGAGATTGAGAGACAAGAGCCAGTTTCCAACAGGAGCTGTCCAACAAATATGCACTTCTGACAAATCTTATCCCAGAAGATTCTACCATGGAACAAATTTGGGAAGACACCAAAACAGCCTGGAAAAAGACCTATGATAAAATATTTGGAAAGAGGTGTCACTAAGGCGTCACTAAGAACGGATCACAGCATGAAAAAAGTGAAGGAATGAAAGGAGAGAAAAGCAGCAAATAGCAGCAAAACAAGAGCAGCCAAGGAGGAAGTTCAGAGACTGTATTCAGAAGCCAAGAGAGAAGTTAAAAAGGCTGTAAAACAGGACAAGCAAAAGTTTGCAGAAAACCATCCACAAGTAATTTGACAAAGAGCTGACTCAAGGACAATACATTCCACTGAAGGTAAACTATGAAGAGAGGGTTCAACACAATACTTTCCAGAAAGAGAGAGAGGATCTTCTTAGAACTATGTTCTGGTTTCAAAATCATAAACGCTGTCTAAGCTACCTGAGAGGCTCTGGAAATCTTTATACAATAGGTTCCTCTCCCTGGGTAAAATGTTTGGATATTCTGTGCTGTAATATAGATCTTCCCACTTTCATCTACAGTTCTGGAAACTGACTGAGCTGCATCTTGGAAGGATCATTTCATTTAAAACAAAAACAAAAACAAACTGGTGAAAATGTGCTCAGGCAGACCTCCTTAGACGATAAAGTTTTGTGGGATGCACAGATACCAGCAACAGCCTTAGTTAAGAATGCGTAACATATTCCATTGTAAATTACTGTTTTCAGTTGATTATAATTGTGTCCATCTGTCTAGCCAAGTGGTCTGAAATTTTCATGTTTGTCCTTCATCTCAGGCAGATTTCATGTTTCAGTGAAAATGATCCAGCCATTTTTGAAACTGAGGTTAGGGAAAAACAAGTAGCTTTGCCAATGTTAAATATTTTTACCAGCTGTTTCTTTACAGAATTCTCACACCTACAAACTTTGAAGCAAAATCTTGAAATCTGGCAAGCAAATTGTACCAAAATCTGGAGGGTGCTATCCACTGTCCCCATGAAATTCCATCGAAATTTGGACAACTTAAACACATCTGCAAATTGCTATTATCTTATGCTTAGAAGAGCTTTCTAAAAGGATACTGCTGCAGTATCCACCCATTCTCAATGCAACAAGTATGCTTTCTGGCCACTCCAAACTCCTGCCTGTCAACTGCACAGATAGGTTTAATTTGAAATAAATGCATCAAAATAGCAATTGGCTATTTCAAGAGAGAGCATCCATATGGATTGGACGCTGTCTTGATAAAAGGCCACCCAGGAGCAGTTCAGGGAGGGCATCAGATCAGCAGTTGCTTCCCCTGACTGCTGCCTGAGGCTTTCTGAGGCTCAGGCTTCAAGGGTCCACTCTGGACAGCCATTCCTCGGGTTTTCCTGCTTGTTTACTTACCTCTGCAATGGACGGCAAAGCATTCACACCCTGTGCCCTGACTGAGGACACCAGTGCACTCCCCACTTGGGAGCCAGGCTGCCTCTGGGCAGCCTTGAGCCCTCCTGCTGCAAGTTATGTAGCACTTTTTGCAGGCTGACTCCTCACTCCTGGAACAAAACCCCAAGACTGTCTGGGGGACCCTCCTCAAGTGGAGGACTAGTGCCAGCAGCTGGAGCCCACCGGCCACAGACCAGCATCAACAAACATCTGGCAGCCGGACACCAGAACAGACTGGTGGAATCACACGCCCTGGAGCAATGGGGAGGCCAGCAATGGCTCCAGAACTTTCGCATGATGAAGACCACCTTCCTGGAGCTCTGCAACTGGCTGGCCCCCACTCTGGCCTCCATCCCCACCCCCAGCAAGCCCAGCCAGGGGGGGCACAAGTGCAGGGGGTCGCTGTTATTGAAGGGAGGTTTGGGGGAACCATCGTGGGCGGCGCAGGAGCAGGAACCAACAGATGCCCCAACATCCCCGGGATGCCCACTCTTTCCCTCCCCACGCAGGTGGTCAGGACCAACAATCACATCCTACTGTGCAGGATCATCCACCTGCGGATGCCATCGAGGGTTTCTGTGCCCTGGAGGAAGGCTATCAAGAGGACACACACACCCATCCATGCCCTGGAACACTTCCAGCCACATAAACTATAAGGGATGCGTCTTGGTGGTTCTGCAGACCATGACTGACCACCAGGGACAATTCGTGATCATCTTTGTTGGGTGGTTGGGGAAAGTGTACGACGCCTGCATGTCCAGGAACTCTAGCCAGTTCCAGAGGCTACACGCCAGGACCCTCTTCCCCAACTGCACGATCAGGGTTGGGGACATGGACATGCTGGTGTGCCGGGTGGGGAATGTGGCCTATCCCCTCATGCTGTGATTGATGAAACCATTCTCTGGCCACCTCAACCCCTCCCAGAAGGCATTCAATGGCTGGCTAGCCCAGGCCCTCATGGCAGTCAAGAGTGCCTTCAGCCACCTCAAGCAATGTTTTCATTGCCTCCTCACCCACCTGGACCTAGGGGAGCACAACATCCTGCACATGGCGGAAGCGTGCTGTGTGCTACGTAACTGGCATGAGATGAGGGGTCTTCTTCCTGCCCATGTGGGGGACAGACACTGAATGGACAGGACGGGCCTACGAGCCACTGCACATTCCTGTCAGCCAGCAGGCCCATTGGGGTCATGCACTCATCCAGGAGGCTTGTGGGAGAGCTTTATCCTGAGGGAGAACTAATCCCATTCTGCTGGGGGTGTTACTGACATCTGTCCCTGCCATCCCTCCAACTCAGGCCCCAATCCCCGCTTCTGAGAACTCAACAGACACACTGTTTTTTTCCCAACAAAAAAGAGTGGTTTATTTACAGGGGGTGGGCATGTGAACTGTGGGGAGTGTAGAGGCAACAGTGGAGGTAAGAGAAAGCAGTGGAGGGGGGCAGCAGCAACCAGGGCCAGGGGGCAAGAGGATCAGGGTTTGGGTGGGGCTGAGTATGGTCCCCCATGGGTTAAGCCCATCGTGTGTGCAGGGCCTCAGCATCCTCAGCGGGGAGTAGGGTGCAGGCAGGGGGGAGGCAAGAGGTGGAGAGGGTGCAGGGGGTAGAGAAATAGCAGGGGAAGGGGCATACGCCCAAATGGCAAGGGCAAGCGTGCCCTGCACCATTGCTTGGATGACCTCAATCAGGACATGCCCCTGAGCGAGCTGCACCTATGAGTGTTAATGGCAGAGCTGCAGGTCCTCCCTGACCCAGTGGGTCATCAAGGTTGCACGTGGCCTGCAGCTCCACAAGTGCTGCCTCCCTGTCATCTGATTGTGGTGCCTGGGTAGCCTTGAGAGCAAGGGTCTGGGGATCCCATCTTTTACGATATCCAAAATAAAAATTGATGGCATAAAAATAACACTATATTTTCAAAAATACAATAATTTAATTAAAGAATGCACATTTTCCTTTTATTTAAAAAAATAAATAAATAAATAGAGTTAAGTACCCAAACATCATCGGATAAATCTGATATATATCTTCATTAGAGTGCATTGGTCTGTCTAAAAGTCTATTTGTTCAATAATTCTTCCTAAACAGGGCTTTTTCTGTATGCAGCTCCCCATGGCTGGGGTTCCTGGTGGGGCTCTGCACCTCAACTGACTCCCAGTTGTGGGGTTGACAGGGTCCCTTTGCCAGCCATCGAAGGATCCCATGGCTGGGGCTGCTGAAGTGCCAGTACTGCCCAAAAAATGCACTGCTAAACAGTAAAAGCTGCAGAACAAATGTGATGGTCCTTGCTGTCTCTTATCATTACTTACATCAAGGTCAGGGTTTAGCTGTGACAGGAAAATGGGATGTGCCTGGAATCTGATGGTTTTCTGTAACATGGAAAAGAAGGGGGTTGAAAGGAGGCAGAATTAAACTACAGAATGGCTACCGGGGGGCAGCAAGCATGGAGGAGAGCCATACTGCAGAGTGATCACAGGGGGCAGCAGCACCACCAAGACAGTGCCTAGCTGGGACTGGGAATCACCATCTTGCTGACCACCAGACCACTTAAGTGCTCCCCCTGCCCTAGCCATAGCACTGGAGGGGAGAGAAAAGGCCCCTGCAGGATGGGTGGGAAGAAGGCCCCAGTGACATCCCCTGGAGGAGCCACAGCCCATTCCCCCACCCGCACCAGCAGCACACCCACGCCTGGCTAGCCCATAGCTCCCCACTCCACACAGCCTCCTCTGGCCCTGATTCCCTGAATTAACTGGTGCCCAGGTGAGAAACCACACTCCCATACTGGGGACAAGCTGGCAGGCAGGGCACATGGTCCTCACCACCTGAGAAGAGAAGCCATTGCAAGCCCCTGTCTTGAACCCCCCTCTCTCTTCTTCTTCTTGCCAACCCTGACTTGATTCCTGCACCACCATCCGAGCCCTGAGCCTCTCTTCACCCCAACTCTCACTCTCGCACACCTCTACGTCCCCAGCCACTTTCCTGAGCCTCTCCACAACCCACCACCCCGACTCCTTCACCCCCAACCCCTCCAGCCTCCTGCCCTAAGCCTTCCACATCCCCAAGGCCCTGACCTGACTCCTGTCCTCCTCCTCGCACATCACCAGACTCCTCCCCTGAAGGACAACACTGGGGATGTCTTCTTGTGGTCTATAAGCTACAACCTTGCTTATTACACTGTGGCCTGGGAGGAGTCATCATGGTACCCCATTACATGATTTCTCCTGTTGCTTTTACTTAAATATAGGAGTATATATATAAAAACTCATTCCTATATTAAAATAATATTGAAGTTGCCAAACAAAAAAATCCAGAATTGATTGCCTTCTTCCTTTTTCTTATATTACTAGAATTGAACAAACACGTTGGAGAGACACAGAAATACATTCAGCAAGGTAGTTCTTTTACTCACAAACTTTTCTAATTATTCATGTGTGGTCATGGGATTTTCATGTAAGCCCATGTATTAAATAGTCTCTTAATCAGCATTTCATTTTCTAATTGAATTATGCTATCTGAAATTCAAAAAAAAATCTCTCTCAAAATAGTTTTAAGTATGCTTGTGGTTACCACTTACCTAATCAGAGGTTGGAGAGATTTTGTAACACGAGCAGCATAACATTCTTTTCAGATGTGATGTAATCACAGTTGTGCATATATTTATGAAACATGGCACAAACTCAAGTTATTTTTAATATTTAGAAAAACGTTCAACATTGTCCAGCTTCTTAGAAGAATGCAGTCATTGTAAAACAGTCCACTGTTCCAAGGCACTTAGAATTCTCATTCACACAGAACGCAAGCTTAAGAGCATCAATTTACTTCACATATTAAAAAAGACAAAGCAGAGCAAAGTAAAAGACACACAAAATGTGTTTTCCTTTGCCTTTTTTTTTCCCCAAACAGGTGTGGTAGGTAACTTCATCATCCCAAGTCTGTAGAGGGGGAATTGAAAGAATACAGGAATCCACTTCCTTGTCAGTCACGCCTCACTTCACACCCTCTGCAATTTTTGTCTCTCACCCTCCACACCAAGGACAGTCACCATGACTGTCAGGACTCAGCACAAATGCAGCATTGCCCATATCACTGAATTAATCATGCTTTTCCTGCTGAAACTTAGTATACAGATACTGATGTCCTTCCATTCCCAGAATTTTGTTCTCAATGTTTGTGGCAAAGAGTGGCATGTCTGAGCTGCATAATCACTTTCATCACATGTTACTCTTTAAAGATATTAAAAGAAATGAAGTGAAATAAAAAGATTAAATGCATGAAAGGAGGACTGGACATAATTAAGAGGTACTTACAGCACATACTCCAGCAGCACTTTTTTATAATGTGTATAAAATACTCAGGTTCTTGAGTTAAAAAGCTTTTGAGACAATTCTCTGCACAGAAGTGAACATTTATTTTAGGTGTAATGCTAATAAATTCATGGAGACACCCTAATGGTAAATATAACCCAAAAATACATAGTGTTGAAAAGATTATATAAAACCAGGGTTCTGTCCACCTGTGGTCATTGTTTTTTCTTTTATGAAAACTCCTTGGAATCCTCATTCACCTCAATGCCCTGGCTAAATTCCAACTCAGTTACATATTGCTGAAATTTCAATTATATATAGAGTTCATTTGCTGCCCTAAATTTTAATACACGGCGACTGAACACTGAATGGCCTTAGACCCTCAGATAAGAGCCTCATAAAAGGACAAAGCTTTACCAGAACTATGATTTCAGAGTTCAGATCCATATTCTGTTGAGGTTAAGGACTGGATTGGAGGTTGAATCACAGGTAGCACTTCAATTCAATTCAATGTGGGGGACAAGATGAAATCTAATAAAATCAGAACTGTAGGACAGGAAGGAACCTCAAGAGGACTTCAAGTCCAGTCCTTTGTGCTTAGCTAATTACCAAGTAAGCCAAGACCAGGGGTCAGCAACCTTTCCAAGGTGGAGTGCTGAAATTTGACCTTTAGACCTCTATGTACGGTTCGAGTGTTGGTGGTACTTTTTAAAGTCATTAACAGTATTACCAGAACAGCTTCATTAATAAATAAATTAAGATGCAGAACTTTGCCGTTTAGGTGGTGGTTGACAGCATTACCTGGTCTTCTGTTAATCCACATGCAGCATGGCTTTGAGCAAGCTCCCAGCTGCATGGAGGAGAAGAGCTAATCTCCCACCCTACGACAATGAAAATCAGCTGGCATGCCACTCCTGGCACCCGTGCCAGTGGATTGCTGACCCCTCGCCTACACCATCCTTGACATGTCTAATCTCTTCTTAAGAATGTCCCAATGATGCGGATTCCACAACACCCTTGGAAGCCCAGTACTAAAACTAACTAACCTTATAGTTAGAAACCTTTTCCTAATATCGAACCTAAATCTCTCATGCTGCAGATTAAGCCTATTATTGCTTAACATTACCGGACATGGAGACAAATTGATCCCCATCCTCCTCATAACAGCCCATAACATATCCAAAGACTGCCAGCAGGTCTTCCCCTCAGATCCTTCTTTTCCCCAGATTAAACGTGCCCAAGGTTTAGGTATTTTTTTTAACCTTTCTTCATGGGTCAAGATCTCTAAACGTTTTATCATTTTTTGTTCTCCTCTAGACTCATTCCAATTTATGCATATCTTTCCTAAATTTTGGAGCTCAGAATTGGACACAATGCTCCAACTCACGACTTGCCAGGCTTAAGCAGAACGGAATTGACCCCCCCATTTCTACATCACCACTCCCATTCTTACATCCCAAAATATTAGCCTGTGTTGCAGCTGCATCAGATTGCTGACTTATATTTAATTTGAGACATACTACAACTTTTTAGCATCACTACCTGTTCTTGCAACACAGCAAACAGATCTCATGAGATCACTTGATCTCAAACTTCTGCCCTTCTGGATGGTAGAAGTATAATAATAATTACAAATATAAATATTGTTACGCTTCTATGGTCAATATTAAATTTATTACTACAACATTCAGAGTTCATTAAAAGCAGGTACATCCACAGATCACAGGTTTTTCTCATTTTGTTTTAGGTTTTACGACTGTTGCTAGTTATTTTTGGTTTAAGGCTGCCAGCTTTTCATATATTATTTTTGCAGTACCCAAGCTAAACACAAAATACAAAATAAACTATTTACTGTTTTAGAACTGACTTAGTATCAGTTCACAAAATTAAAATGAAAAAAATCATCTGTTACATGTTCAAAACCAATGGGAAAATTGGAACTGCAATCTCCTTCAGCCACATAATGAACTATACATATTTTAATGAGCTTGTTTTCCATTCAGCAAAGACTTTAAGACAAACTAAAAACAAACAAAAGACATGAAGCAGCAATCAGAAACAGCCACAGGTAGCATTATGACAATGTTTTCTATTTCTAATGTACACAATACAAAATGCCTTTGTACTGTCAGTTTAAAAATACTCTATTATTGTTTTCGAGTCTGACTTTATACCCCAGCTCTGCATTTCCTTCTAGTTTAGTGTGCATGATCTTTGCTTTAAAAAATCTTATTTCTGCAAAAGAAATATGTTTTAGAAGTGCTAAAGCAAAAGGACATGCACTTAAATAAAATGCATTTCCATTTAAATTATATATAAATTCATAATCTATATAAATACCATGTAAAATAAGATGAGATTGTACAGTTACTTGTGCATTTTGAAGTATTCTCTGGTTATCTTTCAGGGCAATTCAGGGTTACCATGTAAAGCCAGTTAACCTACAGACTAGTTTAACTGCAAACTTTTCAACAGCTAAAAACATTCGTGTACAAACTTTTTCTTCTCCAACTGAAGAAGAGAGACCATCGCTGGAAACAGTAAATAACAGAGTTATTGAATTAAAGAACCCTCCTTGATATGGGTTGTATTATAATGTCTACATCAGCTACTATTTGGATTGTTTATTTCCTGTCATAGATTTGTATCCTCTGGGATTCAAATGATTTATTGAAGTACAATATTCAGAATACTTGGGTTTTTTTGGATACAAGTTTTGGGAAAAATTCTATACCGATTTACTCTGTGCAATCCTACTGAGAGAAGTGGGCCTGAAGATGGTGATGATCAAGTGAGAATTATTTGCAAAATCTGCATTATACATAATGTACATATACATGTATATTACATGCATTCTTTAAGAAGTATATGTCAATCCTTTGCAGCAAAATGTGAAAAAGGTAACATTAAGACATTATTTTAGCATACTCATAAATAAGATCCTTTATTATAGACTAAAGACTATGTTCTCATTTCAGGCCTTTTATCCATTGGAGAACCAGGATAAAGGTAAGCAATGCTATGCCATGTAAATATGTTTTTAGCGGGATGCAATACAATCTTTTAGCAACTTTCTTCCAGGCAGGCTGGAAGCGTCACAGAAAGCATGATTCTGAATTCCACATCCACCTGAGCTGTTCAGTAGGAATGCTGACTAGAGAAGATGATCATTTTAGATAAACGGCACTCATTTAGTTCTGCTCTGGAAGTAGAAACTTGACAGTACGACTTCTTCAGGAAACACAAATCCAGTTTCACTAAAGTCAAAAACTGGTTTCCCATTAGCCATAAAAATCAGTGTGCTTGGTACAAGTTGAACCTCTCTCATCCGGCACCCTCAGGACCTGACAAATGACTGTGCTGAAACATGGAAGGTCAGTATTGCCTAGCTCATTACCAACACTTCCACTGCTTACTGGGCTCTTAGACATTTGGAGTAAATTACAGCTAAATAACAGCACAGAATGCTGAGAGCTAGAACTGGTGGCTGCAAATAAACTTTATGGAACCATGGGAAACTTGGCCATATCCATGATAAATGGTCATCCGGCTAACTAAAATCATGCTGGATTATGGATGTTGTCAGATGAAAGAGTTCTGGATTAGAGAGGTTCAACCTGTTACACCTTGTCTCTGATTGTTGGTACAATGTGTGTATTCTGAATGCTGTTATTAAACATTTTTATTTTGGGGAATGAGTCTCATGAAATGAAAGTACATTAGAGCCTGCATCCTCAGCACTCTCCTTTATGGCAGCGAGACTTGGACCCTGTATGCCCGCCAGGAAAAGAGGCTAAACGTCTTCCACTTGCGCTGCCTCAGGCGCATCCTTGGACTATCGTGGAAGGACAGAGTTACCAACACTGCCGTCCTCAAGCAAGCTGGAATCCCAACCATGCACGCCCTCCTCAGGCAGCGTCGACTCCGCTGGCTTGGCCACGTCCACAGGATGAACGATGGAAGGATTCCAAAAGACATCCTGTATGGTGAGCTAGCCTCTGGCAAAAGACCTCCCGGACGCCCCCAGTTGCGTTACAAAGATGTCTGCAAGAGAGATCTCAGAGAGGTAGACGTCGAGCTGGACAACTGGGAAGAACTAGCAGACGACTGCAGCAGATGGAGGCAGGGGTTACACAAGGGCTTTCAGAAGGGCAAGTTGAAGATCAGACAGCTAGCAGAGAAGAAACGAGCGCACAGAAAGCACAATAAGGACTTGCCAGACACCCACTACATCTGCAAGAGATGCAGCAAGGACTGTCACTCTCATGTGGGTCTTTATAGTCACAATAGACGCTGTAAATGAAGTCCTCAATTGAAACTTTAAAGGGCGCGATCCATAGTCTATGCAGACTGAAGGATGCCTACTACTACTACTATATGGTGGTACTGATTTCACATTCCTCTCTCTACAAATTTTAAATGTAATAAAAGTAAAAAAATCATATGACAAGACATGGCCACAATGGTCTGAATGGGAGGTCAAGACAGATATTGCCTCTAAGGCCAAATGTTGCCTTTTAAGGCCTCTAAGCCAGTAGTTCCCAACCTTTTCACAAGTGCAGACCACCCCCAAATCATCTCCACACAAACTGTTCACGGACCCCTGTCATGGCTCCTTCCCCACTCTAGCAAAACAAATGCAGAAGTGGGGGCCAGCAAAAGTACCTCCAAAACCTTATCTACCAGGTTTTGGTATAAACTCCCCCCCCATCCCAAAAATCCTAAAAACCTTAGATTTTGGGGATAAAATTCGCTGCCACCACCCAAGTAATAATAAGGAAATCAGGGAGAGACTACTTGGGAAATCTCAGCCCCAAAAGTAAAAAACCAGGACACAAACATTAACCAATACCAGGTTAATAAAAAGAAAAAGAGAGAACCTTTATTCCAACAATATTCATACCGCAAGCCTCATGACTAGATGGAAGAGTCACAAAGTAAAACACATGGGGAGTCTCCACCATGGGCCTAGAACTTAGTTACAAGGAGAGTAAAACAACATTTCTAAAAAGTGCACAGACATCAAATCTCACTTCCCAAACCATAAAACAATAAAGCCTAGCGAACTTATCTAAACTTTACCCTACTTACAGAAGATTGGAGGGCCTGTTCTTGGAAGGAGATATTCTGTGTCTGTCTCCCTCATGACTGGAAAGAACAAGACAGAACAGAGGACAGAAAAAGGGAGGAGCCAAAAAATTCAATTCTTACCTACATTCCTATAGGCCAACCCCACCCGGCTAAGGAGGTTAACCCTTTTACTCTCAGGCTGCTGGCTAACCCTCATGATCATGACAACCCCCATCAAAGTCAATGAAGGTCAAATACACTTCATTAAATGAAGAAGGAAACCACAACATAGACTTTTAGACAGCAATTAACACTCCTGTAAGATAATTAATATAAAATAATAATAGACTAACATTGTAATTGATTTAAAACTTTTTTTCTATGATAATTTTTATTTACCCTTTTCTGCCCCCCAAGGATCCCCTGCAGTACGGTCCCAGACTCCAGGTTGGGAACCACTGCTCTATGCCTTTTTACACTGTTAAATGCCTTTTGCAACATCACCATGGACTGTGACCTCACCACATATTACAAGCTCAAGTCAGCACCTTGACCAGAGGGTTTCAAAGAAAACCCCAACATAGTTTCAGAAATGGGGATGGTACTTCAATGAGTGGTACTCTTTGCTCTGAATCAGTGCTTCCACGTAGCACAAAGGGTAAGTAGGCTCCCAGGAGTGCCAGGTGAAAGAGTTGATGGGGTAGTTTGGTGTTAGCCTCGGATTCCTGCCAAATTTCTAGTCTGGGTAATGGTGCATCCAAATCTCATCCTGTAGTTTTCCAATGAGTTTTCTACTGTGATTCCTGACCTAATCCGCTGAGTATTATCCCAGTGAGCTATTATGTTCATTCAGACGTGGTCACACTATCAGGGAGAGCGAAGGGATTTCTATATAAACATATAAGCTGTGCCTACACGTGCACAAAACATCAAAATAAGCAGCCCTTTTTCAAAAGAGCAGGAGGAGCGTCCACATGCGTAATGCCGTCTTTCAAAAGGAAAACGAAAGAAGGGGGCGCAGACGTCGAAATCTGAACCCCGATCAGGAAGATCGGCCCCTTTTGAAATACTAAATCGAAAGAGTACATGTGTAGACACTCCACAGTCTGCTTTTTCAAAATACGGGTACGCCCTGGCGCCAGTCAGCTGGCAGGCAGGGCTGCTCCAGCCAGCAGCAGCGGGACTCTATGGTCTCTGCGTCCGGCTGCCTTGAAGCTGCACGCAGGCAGGAAATCTGTGGCAGGAAGCTGAGAGCGTGCTGGGAGCAGCCTCTGCACATGCTCCAGCCCCACGCTCCAGCGCCACAGCATGGCCAGCAGCCGCTGCCCCCCCTCTTCCCTCAAGCCCCATGACCCCCCTCCGAGCCCCCAGGGGGAACAAAAAAAGTGCCCCCTCCTGGACAGAGTGGGAGCTGCGGGACGTCCGCAGCCTGTGGGAGGAGGTCCTGCATGAGATGGGGGTCAAGTGGTGCAGTGCCGCTGCCTTTGGCCGCCTGGCTCAGGGCCTCCTGACCAGGGGCCATCCGGAGCGTACTGAGGAGCAGGTACGTGCCAAGGTCAAGGAGCTGCAGCAGGGCTATGCCTGGACCAGGGACCAGGCCACATGCCCCTTCTTCTGGGAGCTCCGGGGCATCTTGAGGCCCCAGGACAGCTCCCCACCCGTCATTCCTGGACATCTCGGCCGATGAGCTGAAGCTGGAGGAGGAGGAGCAGCATGGACTGGGGACCCAGGAGGGTCAAGTGAGGAGGGAGACCTCACCATCGGCCTCCTCTCCCGCTCCTCCAGCCAGGCGACAGGAAGCCAGACATCCCCGGAAGTTGCTGAGGGACCCTCCAGTACATAGAGGGAGGGGCGAACACCTGCTCCACAGAGTGGGGGCAATGCAACGGATAGTCCCCTGAACACAGGACTGGTGGTCTGGAGCCACACACAAGCCACCCCCCACATGGGATGTGGCACCCCATGGTGGCCCACCAGCGATACCCAGCACCCACCTTCAGTGGAGAGCACCGCAAGCCACACATGGGCAGCAGCCAGTCAGTGCCGGACAGCACCTGGGGCCTGCACACCATAGGCCAGGAAGGGCCATCTGCATGACAGACCCCTGGATGCACCCCCAAGCCAGGAGGCCCAGCCCATGGGGGTGGATTGGTGCCCCCGGAGGATCAGTGTCCTTTGGGGGAGTGGGGGCCCCATGGGGTGGGCTCAGGCGGGCGGGCCACAGCCGGTCCCCTCTGTCCGGGGGTACATTACCAACATGCTGTCCTCCTCTCCACACAGCCACACCATCCATGGGCCGGGAGAGCCCTGAGCCACCCCTTGGCCCTGAGAGCCTCCCTGCAGCCCTCGGAGGTGCCCAGACTCCACCGCACACAGCAGGCCATGGGGGCCACGGCCAGAGGGCCCCCCGCCAGGCCGAAGAGGACCCAGGCAGCCAGCACCAGGCCAAGGTGGCTGAAGAGCACCCGTGGCTCGCCTAGACCGAGATGGAGTGGCAGAGAGCAGCCTGAGAGACACTGCTGACCACCCTGGAGAGCATTGGCCACACCCTCCAGGACCACATGGCCAACGTTGCCCACCTCCTGGACCCCCTGGCAGCTCCCCCCCACTGCGCCTGCCCTCCCTGAGCCTGCACCCTCCACCCCCACCAGGCCCACTTGTCAGCATTACCTGTCGGTGCTCCCTGCACCCTCTCCACCCCACCGGAGACCCCATACCCAGGGATTCAGGGGCTCCAGAGGCCGACGGGGCTCGTGGCCCACCACCCCTGCCCTGGAATGAGCCGCCCACCCCCTCCAAGTTAGGTTCCCACCCCCCTACATAGTTAACACAAATAGT
The DNA here is from genome assembly GCF_033958435.1 of Carettochelys insculpta. Lineage (NCBI taxonomy): Eukaryota > Metazoa > Chordata > Testudines > Carettochelyidae > Carettochelys > Carettochelys insculpta. The sequence continues at coordinate 15,101,274 of NC_134148.1, forward strand.
GTAGATAAACATTTATTTTAATGTTCACAACTCCATGCTGTGCTCCTCATGGGGGTGGTGGATGTGTGGGTGCAGGGCTGGTGGGGGTGGGGGGCAGGGATGGTGAGTGGCAGACATGCGTGAGATGTGGGTGTGCATGCGGGTCAGAGGTAGCCGTCAGCAAAGGCCTGCCTGAGGGCCTCCCTGATGCAGTGGCCATCTTGGTGGGCCTGGCAGACGGGGACAGTGCTGGGCTGCTGATAGCTGGCGCCGGTTGGAGGACCCCCGCCAGGGACACAGGCATCCCCTTTTCCCTCCACAACATTGTGGAGGACGCAACAGGTGCCCACCACCTGGGGCACACTGAGGACTCCGACCTCCAGCCACATGTGGAGGCACCTCCACCACCCCTTTAGGTGCCTGAAGTCCCGCTCCACGACACTGTGGGCGTGGCTGAAGCGCTAACTGAATGCCTCCTGGGTGGGGTCGAGGTGTCCCGTGTATGGCCCCATGAGCCACGGCTGCATGGGCTACACCACATCTGCTACCATGAGCCGTGTCTACACGTGCACGCTACTTCGAAGTAGCGGCACTAACTTCGAAATAGTGCCCGTCACGGCTACACGCGGCGGGCGCTATTTCGAAGTTAACTTTGACTTTAGGCGGCGAGACGTCGAAGTCGCTAACCCCATGAGGGGATAGGAATAGCGCCCTACTTCGACGTTCAACGTCGAAGTAGGGACCGTGTAGTCGTTGCGCATCCCGCAACTTCGAAATAGCGGGGTCCGCCGTGGCGACCATCAGCTGAGGGGTTGAGAGACGCTCTCTCTCGAGCCCCTGCGGGGCTCTATGGTCACCGTGGGCAGCAGCTGGGGATCCATGCTGCAGGCACAGGGTCTGCAACCAGTTGTCAGCTCTGTGTATTTTGTGTTGTTTAGTGCAACTGTGTCTGGGAGGGGCCCTTTAAGGGAGCGGCTTGCTGTTGAGTCCGCCCTGTGACCCTGTCTGCAGCTGTGCCTGGCACGCTTATTTCGATGTATGCTACTTTGGTATGTAGACGTTCCCTCGCAGCGCCTATTTCGATGTGGTGCCGCGCAACGTCGAAGTTGAACATCGACGTTGCCAGCCCTGGAGGACGTGTAGACGTTATTCATCGAAATAGCCTATTTCGATGTTGCTACATCGAAATAAGCTATTTCGATGTAGGCTTCACGTGTAGACGTAGCCATGCAGAGCAGCATGGTGACATCCTCTGCCAGCGGGATCGCCCACTGGGGGACAAGGGTGCCGGCCCCCATGTTGCCAGCAGAGGCCGGAGTTCCGGAAGACCTGGGCATCATGGGTGCGGCTGGCCCAGCACATATAGGTGTTGGTGAACCGGCCCCTCGCCTCCACCAGGGCCTAGAGCACCACCAAATGGTAGCCCTTCCTGCTGACGTACTGGCCAGTGCTGCGCGGCAGGGTGCAGATGGGGATGTGCGTACCATCCAAAGTGCCAATGCAGTTTGGAAAGCCCAGGTCCTAGAAACCAGTGACGGTGTTGTCCAGATATCCCAGGCAGGTGACCTTATGGTGCAGCATCATGTTGATGGCTCTGACGACCTGCTGGGGAGAAGGGGACACGTGCTCTAGTGCAGGTGGCAGGCCGTCTCTCTCCCCCCTGCCTCAGGCCCATTCTGCCCCTCTCCCATCCAGCCCCCACCCAACCCAGCCCCCTGAACTCCTCCCATCCAGCCTCCGCCCCATCCAGCCCCCTCCCTCCTCCCATCCAGCCCCTTGCAGCAGTGGGTTCCCCTCGCCCCAGCCCCTCCACCCACCCATGGGGGACATGTAACCCACCCCCACCTTACCTCCATAGGTACAGCCCCAACGGTGGCCTAGCCCACCCCGAACTGTTGTCCCATGGAGCGGTAGGAGTCCAGGGTAGACAGCGTCCAGATGGCATTCGCGACCAGTTTCTCCAAGGTGAGGGTTGGCCGCATGCAAGTGTCCTGGTGCCGGAGTGCGGGGGCGATCCAGTGACAGATCTCCTCGAAGGTCTGCCTCGACATGCGGAAGTTCCGCGGCCACCTTTCCTCACCCCACTCCCCCAGCACCAGGCACTGCTGCTGGGGTGGGTCCAGAGGCGTTGGGGTACCAGGGAGGGGTAGCCGGCAGTGCCCCATGGGGGGAACTCCATGGCCCCAGGGGGACGCCGAGCTACCCAATGAGATCAGGTGCAGCTGTGGCGATGGTGCACAGATGTCACTGTGCCTCCATCGTGGACACGGGTGGGCTCTGCCAGGCTGGGCAGTACTCAGCTCATGCAGAGTGGAGGGAGGGGCCCTTTAAAGGGGGCGGCTGGCTGAGGCTCCGGAAGGGCTTGTTGGCCATGGGACCCTGTCCGTAGCATTTCCTGCCTCCCTTCTTTCGAAAGAGGGCTTGGAGCCGTGTGGACGCTCTCTTTCAAAAGACCTGTGTCGGTAATTCAAAAGAGCAGATTGAAATGCCGATCCGATAATGGCGGCGGGTGCTCCCTTTCGACAGCCGCTATTTTGACCACTGAACTTCGATTTTCACCCTTTCAAAAGGGCGCTCGTGTGTAGACCCAGCTATACAGTCTGCTAAACATTTTGAAATATTTTATGATACAGTAATATATTATTACCCCAACTTATTGTGATAACATTGTCCAAAACCCAAGGAAATGAAGTTTTAGAGAGGCTTAAACTTCAGTGCTATTGGACAGAATCAGGGCTCTAACATGCAAACTAGATTTCTACACTCTTTACTGCCACACCAATACTCAGGCCCATCTGTCAAAACTACACTGTGCCCACTCACAAGGACATATGCCAGTTTCAACTGGGCATAGGTGCCAAATAAATATGGATTTTAAAGGATTGTGTGTAAAGTGACATTTTCTGCAAGATGATGATGATTCTGCTGGTTGCAGGAGGTGCCAAATCACACCCACATTTCAGAATGAAGGATCACATCAGTCAATGCATGTGAGCATTGTACCCAGAAAATTAAATCTTCATCAACACTTAGACCACAAACCTGTATATATTTACTGTTAAAGTGAAAATCTCCCCTTCAAGCTCAAGTGAAAAAATGCTTTTAAGAATCTCAGTATTTTACATTGTATAAGAGACTACATATTGTTTAGACTTAAAAATACATCTATTCATGGAGAATATAACATCTGATTTATTAGACTGAGAAAACTGCTTCATGATGATCATTGATGTGAATAGCCACAGTCTAGACATAGGCTAATCAGCAGAAGCCGTGTTCTTATTCTTCTCTCAAGTGTCGCTTTATATCTGGTGCATTTGACGGGGGGGTGTGGGGAAAACACCACAGTTTCTGATTCTAGAAAGCTGGAGAAAACTCATAACACTTAGAGGTTGATGAGACAAGTGACCCTAAAAGCCATGCCCTGCCCTGCTTTCAAGTGATCTTAAAAAGGAAATAAATCAAGTTGTGTGTGCTCATTATCATGAAAAAGTTTATCTCTGAGAAATTCTTATTTGTACCTCAGGTCATTTCCAGAACAAATGATTATAGCTAACAAGATGAGGTAAAATGTCCTTTGAAAAATTAACTGAGGTTATGTCTCTACTAGACATGGAAGTTGACTGGAGACATGCAATTTCGGTGTAAATTTTTAGCTAAAATTGACGTATCTATGCTCGGCTAAATTGTCTGTCTTAACAGGGGAAGGTCAATGAGAGCACTTCCCCTTTCGACATTCCTTAAATCCTCACCTCTCACGAGGAGTACTGGGTCGACTTTGACCCTTGAGAGCTCGATTTCATGCATGTGCAAAATCAAACCCCAGAATATCAATCCTGAGCAGGTCAATCTTCCTTTGTAGTGTAGATTAAGCCTGAGTTACAATATTCTACGCAATTCTTGGCAATGGACATGTCAACTATTTAAGAGAAAGCTGTAAAAACTAAAGACTTTAAGAATTAATAAATACTTCATATTTATGGTGGCTAGAGAATAGTTTCAAAAAAGGCTAGACATTCATAATACACACCATCTAAACAGATTATTGCAAATAAAGAAAACCACCTACCAAAACGATAAAGTATTGTTTGTAGCTGGTGTGTGTCTCCAGTCATATTTCTCAGAGCCAACAAACTAGATAAAACTGCTATACATGACATCCTAAACAAATTACACAGTAATGAGGAACTTAATTGGAGCCATGTGAATCACAGAATATTAGAGAGACAAAGCGGGTGACGCTTAAACTTCTCCAGTGCATCACTGACAACCTACAACCTATATGGAACATGATCCCTCACTCTAACAGACTTTGCCAGTCCTCTCCTACAGATAGCCTCCCAACTTCAAGAAAATAATCACCAGTAGCCACACACAGTAACACAGAAACATTAACGTAGATACCTGTTCCTGCAACAAACCCTGATGCCAACTCTGTCCACATATCTACAGTAGCAGCACTACCTCCGGACATAACTACATCAGCCACACTATCAGGGGCTCATACACCTGCTCATCTACTAATGTGATATATATGCATATTTTATATATATATGCCATCAGGTGTCAGCAATACCCCTCTACCACGTACTTTGGACCAAACAGACCATCTGTGCCAAAGGATGAATGGGCATAAATCCGATATCAGGAACTGAAATACACATAAACCTATATGGGAACACTTTAACCTCCCTGGATATTCAATAATAGATTTAGAAGTAGCTAATCTACAAAAGAATTTTACCACAAGATTACAGAGGGAGACATCTGAATTGGAATTCATTTACAGATTTGACACATTTAACTTGTAACTGGACAGGTATCTTCACTATCTTATGCACTACAAAGGCAATTTCCACTCCTTTGATATTCACAGAAGTGGGACACATCCTACCTAATTTGCTTCATTAACTGGTCCTACTAGTGACAGGTAACCCTTTTTCCTACCCACCCTCCCTAATACATAAGCCCTCAATTCTTTTTTTCCCACTCCATTCATATGAGGAAGTGGGTTTTACCCACAAAAGCTCATGAGCTACTAAATGCGTTAGACTTTTAACCTATAAGCATATTTTAGATAAACACACCGTTAGACAGACAACCAACCGATATTTGACTCATAGCTGGTAAACTTATAGTCAAGCCTATCTAGTCTCTAAACTCCTATTCTCTAAATCTTTCACTGTCTTATTCTATTCTAGCCACAATGCCAGACCTACACATTACAGGCGTGTAAGACATTAGCCTTTGCACATTTTTTACATTTAGATAGGTGTAAGCATGTAGAAATTTCCAGTCCTTCTAACTAGCTTAATCTAACCACAAAGGGGTCAGTGTGATGATGTAGAATGCAACACTATCGTATGCAATATATGAAGGTACCAAAAATGCAATGGCCCTGCCAGACTGGGCATCCTGTTTTACCATAGACAAGGGGTTGGGGTTATCACGTGATACTTCTCAGGATTCTGACCACAGATGCCCATTTTAGGAATTAGTTCACAAGGACACAAAGTGATATCCCATGCATATACATTCAAAGGGTTGTCTTAGTCCAATCATCCAATCAGAAGTGCATACCCTCAAAATCTTAGGTTGCCAAAGTCTAGTTTTGGTTTTGGGAGGCCTGGCCAAAGTGATGCCAGAAGGCCTAAAACACCCCACAGCAGATAGAGTTAGTTAGTTGGTCAGTCATACTTTTTTCTCAAACTCTGCTTTATATGATTATGAGTACTAGTATATCCCTAAATCTTTCTGTTTCCTCAGCTGTAATGCTCTCTCACCTCTCACCACCAGCAGAGTGAGGAGGGTCCTTCAAACTCCTGGGGTCTTCAGGAGGGAGCACAAGTATGGTGTTAGATGGGGCATTTGTAATTGTACCTTCAGGTGGCATTTATGTTACCAACAGGTAGGATTGAATCCATTTATGCGTGTTCATTGTCCTAAGTATATTACTGTGCATGATTTTCAACCAATTAAACTGAAAATTGTGCTGCAGTTGTATTGTTCACTGTGTAACTGTGACATCTGCAGGTCCCAAGACCTACCTCCAGACACAGAGCTCTTTGATTCTTAATATCTGTAGTCCAGGGTGGAGGGTAAACCTAATTATTTTCAGATCAGATTGGAAAGCCTACACCCAAAGCACTATTCCAAATCAAATTCCCATCTCCACTCAACAGCCTCTAGGTTGCCACAGGACTGCTTGTAATTCCTAAACAAAAACCATGTTCCTCAGGGCCTTCAACCAAAATCTGGAAGCAGACAAAAATGCAGGTGCTGGCATTGATCAGCCTTCAGATTTTCTACCCTTTCCCTTTTTAAGTATTATTCTATTTTGCTTTGCAGAATGAAATGGCATTAAATCAGATTATTTTGGAGATAGAAGAAATGGCTGCATGGTTCAATTCCATTTCTTACTGCCTCACAAACCTCATTCCCTATTGCTTTTACAGATGCCACTCAAAGAAACTGCTAAAAAATTTGAGATTACTACCCTGGACATTTTTTTAAATAAAACAAATTGATCATCACAGTATTTCCTTATATAAAATAAATAATTATAGTCTCTTTCTCATATTGGATGTGAGGAGGCTGAACAAATTTGTTGAAGCCTCAAGTTTCAATGGTGTCACAAGCAGCCATCAAATCTTCCCTATATTGACAAGGCTGATTCAGGGCTCTAAACCCCTCAGAATGGTATTTCCATCACCTAGTCAAGAACTCTCAAATGACCACTACTGGTATAAAGTGCTCCTGTTTGGTATGATTATCAGACTCCCTAAATTTTGCCAAATGCCCAAAAATGGAGGTGACTCATTTAAGACATCATGATGTTCATTTTCAAACCATATTTGAGCAACTGGCTCAGGAAGGTCTGATTTCCTCAAGATTTCTATACTTTTTTGCACATAATCTGCTGTCTCTTCAATTAGAGCAATCTCCCTGCACCTCACCGCTTAGACACCTCAGACCAACTCTTGACTTTACAGGAATTACTGCTTTATCTTCCAAAGAAAAATTATGAATATTCAAAGGGAAACATCTATGATGAAGAATAAACACTGGAATTATCACACCATCCAGTTTTTACAGCCTCCTGCACATCTCCAGTTATAAAACTACAAGATTTCTACACAACTAGCTGTGTAATGTAAGTGACTATACAAGAATATACAAACATGGCTGACTATGGCACTTCTTTGGCAGAAGGTGCCTTCCAAAGTTGTAATGGTTATTTCACTCTGTCAGTCAAGTAAGCAGCAAGGAGGACAGATTACCTATACAGGGGCTGAAGAGCTCATCTAAATGAACTTAAAAAAATCAAGAGTATAGATAAGTCAACGAAATCTTGAATACCCCGCAAGAGAGCTGATCCGCAATAAACTTTTAATTTTTATACCCAGTACACACATTTTGAAAAGCAGCTGTAATGTACTACCTCAACTTTCAAGGGGAAAATATGTCACTCTTTTGTGACACAAACTGCATCCTTTGGGGATAGGACACTCATCAACATGTCTTCTCCATCTTTTTTTTATTGGACATGCAAAATCATCTTTCCACTAGATAACCTACATGATAGGCACTAAGAGCAGCATAGGGCCTCTTGAGAGTCATCAGCTGCCCACAGTTTCTTCAGAAAACTGAGAGCCCCAAAGTAGAGTTATATGCTTCCAAAAGCAATAGCAAATGTCAAATATCAATTCTACAAGAAATAGCTATGCTCCATTCTCAGTGGGAAGATTAATTTTCTAATGACTGTAATTAAAGCATTATATGTGCCTTCCTGAAAATATTTCTTCCTCCTTATCACAATCAAAAAGGAAAAGGGAATTCTCATTGCTTAACACCAAACCTTTGATACTCCTACGAGAGCATCAGAACCTTCTGCACCTCTTCTCAATGGCTCCAGCAATTCCCAAAGGTGATAGGAAGTTTACTTTTACTCCAGCTAGAACTCTCAGAGTATACTGCCACTCCAGATTCACACTTGCCAAGTGGCTCCTTCTCTCCTTTTTCCTAACTGATGTATTGACAACAGAAAGAAGCTGACAACGTCATCTCAGCCTTCTGACCACTGAGTGTTCAGATGAGTCAGCACACACAGACCATATTCTCTGCTAAAGCATCTATGACTTGCAATGCCAACATACAAACTCTAAAATGATGGGTCTTCAGAGATACATAGTCACCTCCAGGTCAGGTGATGAGGTTTCCTTTTTGTATGCTGTTATGATCTGTTACTTTTCAAATAAGCCATCCAAACAATCACTATTTCGATTCACAGTTCATATGAAAATCAGCCATTCAACAGCAAATTTTAGTTTGTTTTTGGGAGATGTATGCTGGGATTGTCAAAGAAATAGAACAGTCAGGCACCCAAATGATCACTGAAGCTGGATGCTTAATTTTCGAGGCTCATTTGAAAATGCCAGCCTTAGTCTCTCTATACCGACTTCTACCTTGCATGCTACAAGCAGAGAAGTGGCCATTTTGTTGATAATATTGTTTACACATTGTATTCAATAGCCAAACAGATTGGAATATATCATCTTACGACGACTTTAACATCAAAATAGATGACACTATTTGGAAACCATTATACCTAAAAAGTTGTGATGCAGTTTCTGTGATATGCTTAATCATGCTTGGCTACATTACATTTGTTTGCCTCTTTCTTAGAAAGTTAACCAGAAATGTTCTAAGAAAGTAAAAGAAGAATCATTTTCTTTTTAAGCATTTGTGACATCATTTCCCTATGGAGACAAAAGGAAAAAAATTAGACTGAAAATATGGACCTGTTTAACACTGTCAGATTCACTAATATGGTACATCCCACACACTTGTTATAGTAATACCCATGACAGCTCTTACACCTACTACCAAGAACAGCTCTGATCAATTGTAGACACTAGAATTACGGTACGAAGATGAGTGCTATCTCCCGCGTGAAAATGTGAATAAGTCATTTCAAGTAGCAAAACTCTCAGCACCAAAATTCAAATCTAGATATTGAAACAAAATATATTTCAATGTCATTCTTTCTTTGTAATGTCTTTGTTTACTATTATTCTTAAAACAAGAGATAAATTATTTCACTTTCCAATAAGCCTTACTTAAAAGAGAAAAGAGAAAGACAACTTTACAACCTTATAAAAAGGTCTTCATCAGTTCTACTACCTAAGGATGATATTCATTTTGATGTGCAGGGTTGCACAATGGTTTCCATTATTTTTATTTTTAAGCCATTCACCAATGATCAACCCAAGCACCTAACATCAAAGAGAAATAATGAACATTAAACAAAAAACACTTCTGGCTCATTTTGTATCTAATACTGTTACAACAACTTTGCAAAAAATGACTAATTAAATGATTTCACAATTTTTCTAGTTTGTTTGTTTAGATCATTTGACCATTCTCAATGTACAGTTATGTCACTGTTCTCTGGTCTTTATGGGCCTCTCACTCAGGCCCAACAACAAAAATATAACTCTAAAACAAGAGAAACTGGCTGCCTGTCTAAGGGAGCTGTAACATCTGAAGTGTCTTTAAATTATCTCTCTCACAGAGAGACTAGACTCCAGGTATACAGTGACAAATTAATGGATTAAAGCTGTCTATAAAGTAAATTTCAACTGCAGTCCCAATACCTCCTCACACACAGGGCATGATTATTAAATCTTCACCAATGAGTACATGAGTAGCATCCAAGTCTGGCTGCATTCTTCAAGTCCCAAGCACTTAAAAAGCATTTGACAAGTATGTGGGTCAGGAATCAAATGATTAAGAGTGTCACAAATCCTAACATAGAAAAGAGCCAATCACAATCATTTTCCAAGCTCTTATTTTGTTACTCTCAGTTTAAGATATGAATTTCTTTCTTGTAAAAACTACTTTTGACATCACTGCAGCAGGGTCTACACCGCTACTTCCCTCAATTTTGGGGAGTAAAAGCACTTCAAAGTAGCGTGGGCATTTCGAAGTTCCCCTCACCCACACGCATGCCAGCACTTCAAAGTTTGACACTTCATAGAATCATAGAAGAGCAGGACTGGAAGGGACCTCGAGAGGCCATCGAGTCCAGCCCCCTGCCCTCATGGCAGGACCAAGCACTCTCTAGACCATCCCTGAAAGCCATCTATCTAACCTCTTCTTAAATATCTCCAGTGATGGAGATTCTACCACCTCCCTTGGCAATTCGTTCCAGTGTTTGATCACCCTGACAGTGAGGAACTTTTTCCTAATGTCCAACCTGAACCTCCCCTGCTGCAATTTAAGTCCATTGCCTCTTGTTCTATCCTCAGAGGCAAGGAAGAACAAGTTCCCTCCCTCTGCCTTATGACACCCTTTTAGATACCTGAAAACTGCTATCATTTCCCCCCTCAATCTTCTCTTTTCCAAACTAAACAAGCCCAATTCTTTCAGCCTTTCTTCATAGGTCATGTTCTCTAGACCTTTGACCATTCTCGTTGCTCTCCTCTGGACCCTCTCCAATTTCTCCACATCCTTCCTGAACTGCGGTGCCCAGAACTGGACACAATACTCCAGCTGAGGCCCAACCAGCGCAGAGTAGAGCGGGAGAATGACTTCTCGTGTTTTGTTCACAACACACCTGTTAACGCATCCTAGAATCATGTTTGCTTTTTTTGCAACAGCATCACACTGTTGACTCATATTTAGCTTATGGTCCACTATAACCCCTAGATCCCTTTCCGCTGTACTCATTCCTAGGCAGTGCTTTCCCATTCTGTATGTGTGACACTGATTGTTTCTTCCTAAGTGGAGCACTTTGCATTTGTCCTTATTAAACTTCATCCTGTTTACCTCAGCCCTTTTCTCCAGTTTATCCAGATCCTTTTGAATTATGACCCTATCCTCCAAAGAAGTTGCAACCCCTCCCAGCTTGGTATCATCTGCAAACTTAATAAGTGTACTTTCTATGTCAATATCGAAATCGTTAATGAAGATATTGAACAGAACCGGTCCTAAAACAGACCCCTGCGGAACCCCACTAGTTATACTTTTCCAGCAGGATTGAAAACCATTAATAACTACTCTCTGGGTACGGTTATCCAGCCAGTTGTTCACCCACCTTATAGTAGCCCCATCTAAGTTGTATTTGCGTAGTTTATTGATAAGTATATTATGTGACACCGTGTCAAATGCTTTACTGAAGTCTAGGTATACCACATCCACCGCTTCTCCCTTATCCACAAGGCTTGTTATTCTATCAAAGAAAGCTATTAGATTGGTTTGACATGATCTGTTTTTAACAAAACCATGCTGGCTGTTCCCTATCACCTTACCACCTTCCAACTGCTCGCAGATGATTTCTTTAATGACCTGCTCCATTATCTTTCCTGGCACAGAAGTTAAGCTGACTGGCCTGTAGTTTCCTGGTTTATTCTTGTTCCCCTTTTTATAAATGGGTACTATATTTGCCCTTTTCCAGTCTTCTGGAATCTCTCCCGTCTCCCACAATTTTCCAAAAATGATTGCTAAAGGCTCAGATACCTCTTCTATCAGCTCCTTGAGGATTCTAGGATGCATTTCATCAGGCCCTGGTGATTTGCAGACATCTGATTTTTCTAAGTAAATTTTAATTTGTTCTTTTCGTATTTCAACTTCTAAACCTACCCCTTTTTCACTAGCATTCTCTATGTCAGGCATTCCTTCAGATTTCTCAGTGAAGACCAAAACAAAGAAATCATTAAACATCTCTGCCATTTCCAAATTCCCTGTTACTGTTTCTCCCTCCTCACTGACCAAGGGCCCTACCCTCTCCTTGGTCTTCCTCTTGTTACCAATGTATTTGCAAAAAGCCTTCTTGTTTCCCTTTATGCTTGTAGCTAGTTTGAGCTCATTTTGTGCCTTAGCCTTTCTAATCTTGCTCCTGCATGCTCGTGTTGTTCGTTGGTTGCTTATAGTCATCCTTTGTAATTTGTCCTAGTTTCCTTTTCTTATACGATTCCTTTTTTAGTTTGAGATCATGCAAGATCTCCTGGTTAAGCCAAGGCAGCCTTTTTCCATGTTTTCTATCTTTCCTACGCAGAGGGATAGCTTGCTTTTGGGCCCTTAATAATGTTCCTTTGAAAAACTGCCAACTCTCCTCAGCCGTTTTTCCCCTCAGTTTAGCTTCCCATGGGACCTTACCTACCAGCTGTCTGAGTTTACCAAAATCTGCCTACCTGAAATCCATTACCTCTGTTGTACTGTTTTCCCTTCTAAGTTGCCCCAGAGGAGAATTAGCCTCATGAAGTGCTGCATATTTACCGCAGCACTTCTTTAGTAAGCTCCTGTCACCCTGATTACCATGCCCCCTTCGAAGTTGGAGGTAAGTGTAGACAAGCCCAACATGTTCAAGAAAGGATACCAGGCAGGGGTCCTTGCTGCAAAAAACACAGTATCAGATCATGTAATTAAAGACTGTATCGTAACGCACGCATGGGTTAATTATTGCTTTGTACAAAAGCAATGCTAATTCTGAGATCCCTTAAATTTTCAGTGTTTGGATGTGTAATCGTAACATTATTTTAACATTAACTTTGTATGTAATTCATAATTCCAGTTTATGTACATTAGCCTAACTCCATTATAAGAACATAAAAAATTGCCACATTCGATCAGTCCAAAAGTCCATCTCCCCAGTATCCTGTCTTCTGACAGTGGCCAATGCCAGGTGCCCCAGAGGAAATGAACAGAACAGCTAAATATCAAGCACTCTCTCTCATGTTGTCCACTTCCATCTTCTGTCAGAGACTGGGGATACAACCAAAGTCAACCTGAACCAGCTGTGAATCTAGCCCCAATTTCTGGTGTGACCAGAGACTAGCTCTTGAGTTAAAGAGACCAGCTAAGTAAATGTAAAATATTTATTCACTCAGAGTTAAAATATGTATGACTTCCAATATACTGTGGCCAATCCTCTGTATATGGTGTGATAATTTTGGTTTGTGTTTGGAGGGAAACATTTGTTTCTCTTTTGCCATAATTCTTTTAAAACTGAGGCTAAGTCTATACTGCTACTTTACTGCGCTCAAACTTTCTGGCTCAGGGAGTGGAAAAAACACCCCCCTTCCAAGACCAACAAGTTACAGCACTGTAATGTACCAATGTAAATGGGTTTCCAACACCTCTGCCACACTTTCACTTTAAGCTACAACTGCATTCCCACAGCTGCACTTAAATTTTTAGAAGAGAAGACAAAGCCTAGGTCAGTTTACTGAGGTCACATTCGAAGATCAGTGATAAATACTTGGAACACACTAATATTCTTAACTCTCAGTTTCACTGCACTTTGTTGTTTGAGCTTGCATTTGTTATTTTACATACATGTCTGTGTACTATTGATACCTCAAGTTTAACCCAGATGAAAACACCTCGGTGTGTTTGTAATATTATTTCTTTAACATGAATATAATATATGAAATGTGTATGTATATTAGATATTAGTCACATAGTCTATGTCTACACTGTATGTTTAGCTCAGAAAAATGTATGCAATTTGCACAACCCAGATTGCATAACTCATATTTTGAGTTAACTTATTTCAAACTTGGTGCTGTCCAAACAGCACCAAAGTTCAAAATAAGTGAGTCTCTCTAGGTTTCCACTACCCCTCTAATGATGAGAGATAGCAGAAATGGAATGGCATACCACGGTTGAAATAGCACTCCAACTATAATCTAAACATAGCCGTAATTAAGGATTTGTTATATTTAACAAGAGCCAGGTTAACCCTGGACTTTACATAGGGGATGAGACACCACGGAGTCCTATCCACTCCTACACAAATGTGCTATTTGGACCTTTCTTCAGTATGCCTCTGCAGCCCTGAATATTCAAGGTAGTAAAGAGTGAACAAAGCATAAGGAAGAAGCAGGGTCATCTTGCAAACTCCTTTGTGTTGAGGAATTTATGGGTGGATTGTTGCTCCCATTGGGGCAATGTAACTCTGCATTACCTCTTTTCAGAAGCAGTGTCCATTTGATACATCTAGTCCCATATGTGAATCAAATAGTTCAAGAAAAATATGGTCAATGATGGTGACCATTTATATTCAGGATGCAGCTTAAACCTAATTCACATTGTCATGCTCGTCCAGTGCCTTGACAGATGGCTATAATTAAGACTTTCAGTCTTGCACAATTCTCTGGCCAGGGACTTGGCATTAAAATTCAACCTTGGCTGTGAAAGTTTTAAAAATTTTACAAAGGAATTTCTAAATATAGACAAATTGTTAAAGGATCCAGCTGGCATTTTAAAAGGACAAAATACAACGCTGTTCTCCAGCAGCCACGTGAGCTGGTGTTGCTACGTTCCTGCTGTTGCCCAGACAATCATACATCACCAGGTAATTCATGCAGGCCCAAGATGTCCAAAGAACATAGAGTTTAATACTCAAAACGAATTTTAACCACTATATCTCAAATCTAATAATTTAAACCCATTTAAGTGCTACTGTTCTGCTTCCTGCTGAGCAAATTATGACAAAAATGGGGAAAACTGAATGTGTTTTGTGTTATTTAACTCAGGCTCAATGTTAGTTTTATTTCCTGTGCTTATTTGGGGCTGCTCATTTTTCTGCTATGAAATGTAAATTCCATTTTGATTCAATCTAGTGCTTTTGTTTTCAATTTTTTTACATTTGCCATACAGATGCTTATCAAATACATGCTTCAGCAGGAGTCATAACCCAATTTTAAATTATTTTATCAATGACAGAGGCTGGAGAATTTCATGGTGTTTGTAAGTTTATAAAAAGAGAATGGCTCATACTCGAGCCCCTGTGAAAGTCTCACAAAGGTATAACACTAATCTTTTTTCCAGTATACCAATGTCATTGAGTTTTTTGGGTGCTTCTAAAGGGATTATATTACTGGACATTTTCTGTTCTCTTCATCATTAATATGGCTAGTTTGTAGCAGCTCGTAAAAAAGACCTTTTTTAAAACTCTGAACCTGCAGTTTGGTTCTGTAGTATAATCTAATCCTGGTATTAGGCTTTAATAAAGAAAGGGGCTCTCAAGCGTAGAGAGGAGATTACCTCTTGATTATTGTTAATAGCTCCTAATCCTTGTCACTATTAGATTTTCTTTACAGCACTCTCTGACTAGACCTGCCATCTCATGTAATAAGATGGGACCTCAGCTATTGTGAATATATACATAAAGGAATTACAGGATTGGCTACTGTCTAGACCACAATACTGGGTACGCGATCTTCTCGTCAAATCCCCAAATTACCATATGCCTCAGGATGCCTAATTTAAAATAGCTAATAAAACTTGCAAGTCTATTACAACAGTCTGGTGTTAGTAACATTTCAGTTTGACTGATGTGTACACTGTGAAAGTAGCAAAAAATTCAAGCAGTTAAAAAATCCTTTGCAGATCAGCTTTAAGTGATATCAACATATCTACAATAACTCATAATAGTACAGGGTGAACCTCCCAAAACCAGCACTGTCTGGTCTGGCAACACCCATGGTGCAGCAGGACCACAGATGTTACTGGATCAGAGACTCCTGGGTTGGGAGATTAGTACCAGGAGCCTGGCCGCCTTGGGCAGGGGATTGCAGCAGGGCTTGTGTCCCTAGCCAGAGGCGACAGCAAGCCAAAGCCAGCCTCTGCAGGGCTGGCACTGCACACAGGGCCCCACAGGGCTCAGACCATGCTGGCAGCCTGGCTGGGGTTGCACCAAACACCCACAGGGCTGTGCCAACAGCCTGGCCAGGGCCAGAAATAGCCTTCCTGAGATGGGGACTATGCTGGAGGCCCGGCCAGTGCAGAGCCAGGCTCTTCCCAGCAGACCAGCCAGGGCTGGGGCCATGCTGGCAGCTCAGCAGACAGAGCCAGCACCTGCGGGGCTGAGGTTGTGTCCTGCATCCCAGCCAGGCCTGGAGCTAGCTTCTGCAGGGCCTGCAGCTCCAAGGCCATGCCGGCAGCCCAGTTGGTGCAGAGCTGGTGTGGGAGGGGAAAGAAGCCGGCAGCAGAGAGGGACAGTTGACTGTGTGGCTAGAGCAGGGGACCTCCCTTTTTCCAACAAACTCCCTTGTTCAGGACCACTCAGGTCCCAAGGCTTCTAGACAAGGGAGGTGCAACTTGTATGCTTTAAAAATATTCCTTAAGCGTAATATATATTAAGTTGTGTTCTATCTTTACAATGTTATAAGTTAATATTCCATCATTAAAATATCCACTCTGCTACCATGCAAAGACCTGAGTAGCATTTACAGGTAACATTTTCACACCTACAATCTAGTATATAATAAACGGAGAAGGTAGGTCTGAGATTCAATGCAAAGAAATTAAAGTCATACTAATGGCATACAAATCAAAATTGAAGAGAAGAAACTGGAGGAGATGGACAATTTTACAAATCTTAAAAGTACCATCATTCACAATGGTACCAACTCCAAAGAAATAGGATGACTGAGGAAGACAAAAGTTACATTTGAAAGACTCAAACAGCTGGAAAATCAAAATCATCTTCCTCAATTGTCATCACCACAATATATAGCAGTCAGACATGGCAGCCTATTAAGAAATATGCACAGAAGCTAGATGCATTTCATCACAAACGTCTGAGAAAAATATTGGGAAAAATACACAGAGTAAGAAGATGAAAAAGTTAGAAAAATTACTGGACAAGGCACCCTTTCACAAATAATCTATAAAAGAAGATAGTGGCTGGAGCACTTGCTTAGAATGCTTACCAAATACTGCCCTTGAATGAAAAACAGAAAATGCAAAACTACAGACAGTTTTTAATGCTATTACTGGATGAACTGCTTTAGTCCACACCCTGGGGACCTGACCAGTGCCGAACTAGAGAATTTGCAGAGCAACCGGAGGTCAATATTGTCTAGCATCGTTACCAACACTTCCACTGCTTACTGGGCTCTTAGAAGACATTTAGGGATAAATTGAAGCTAAAGAACAGCACAAAACACTGGGAGCCAGCACTGGTGGCGGTGAACAAATGTTATGGGACCACAGGAAACTTGGCTACACCCATGATAAGTGGATATCCAGCTAACTAGAATCAGGCCAGACCACAGATGTTGCCAGACAAGTGTGTCCCAAACTAGAGAGGTTCAACCTGTACTAACTCAGTCTGAACTATTAGGCAATTCCCATAGCTTTATTATGGATCTTTAGGAGCTAAACTAAAAATAATCAAACTCATTTCAGATATTGCATTTTGTAGTTATGTTTTATTTAGTTACTTAAGAAAATAATTTTAGTAGAACTGGCTCATGAACCTTGTGACAGAAAAAGACAATCACTAATACTCAATCTTGTTTTCACCCATTGGTATAATGCTTGATATTATTTCATATTTATGATTATCTTAAAATATCACTTCTCAGACCTTGAAATAAAGAGAAGATAATCGCTGTCTCTCACAAAGAAAATGAGGATGGGGAGATGTAGAGTGTTTCCTTTTCAGAACTTGTTACCTGGAAATTTACAAAATGCTTGTTTTCATCTTCCTTCAATTGAGGTGATTCAAAAGGCCAATGGGGAGAGTCAATATTTCCTCCACTTAGGTGACACGGTATGTGTTTTAACACTAATCTTTACACTTTTAAGGACGGAACTCTTCATTCAGCTAACATAATATTACCTAAAATTAAGTACCTGTGGGAGAAGCCAACTAAGGCGGATTTAATAAACCAATTACTATTTCACTTTCTTGAATATCTCATATTTGTGAGGGCCTCAAGTATGAGAAAAGACTGAGTCCCAAGAGGACACTTCTTTTAACAATTCAATTGGATAAGAACATGGAGAGTGAACTCATTTTAAATTCTTGTTTCTCACAAGAAATATTTTCAGTCATCTTCAATTGATAGCTACAAAAAAATTCTTTTCTTCCTACTTCTCCAAAAGCTTTGTTTTACACCAGAGAACCACTCACATCCAAAAGAACTTGCTGATTAATATAATCATTGTGCATTATCATTATCCTACTTGTTGTTTGTTGGGCATCTGATAGAAACAAAATTATAGTGATTGTTGATTGTTATACTTTAAGAGCACATAGCACTTCACCAAGCACCATATTATTTTCTATTGTCTTCACCTTTGGAGTTTTCTGCTTGCTATGCTAATCAGAATTTGCACCAATTTCAACTTTGCTTCTTGCTTTAAAACTACGTAAAATAGACGTCAACACAAGTTTAACATTCGGCATCAGTTTCCTGCTTCATTTGAATATCTCGTTGAACACCTACCTAAACAGGTGCCAAAGATCTCTTTTTTGAGTGGATTCTGACTTTGCACTTGATCCTGAAAGATGCTGAGCACGTGAAAGTCCCCTTCACTTCCCTAAATATTACAGATACTCCACATCTCTTATCAGCAGGCTCTTCATTTGTTTGTAACAAGTTGAATTTGGTGGGCTCTTGACTGAGATGGATGATGCGCAGCTCCTGTGCAGACTTCCTGGCTGAAAGGTATAGCACTATCATGCTTTTTTGCCTATCTTTCTCATCTGTAATGTCCTTAGAATTATATGCATGGCACTTAAAAATATTTAAAAGTTCACAAAATGTATAATAATCCCGACAATTATTTATCCAATTATTGGCCATATGTGAAAGCAATGCAAGCTTCCACAACACTGACGACCATATCATCCAGGCCTCTACCATGCCACCATACAATACCGCATTTCAGCCTCACTCTGGAGAAACCACCTCTCAGAACAATGAAGCCAATTCAGTTCTCAAGATGTCTAAGGCCATAAATCCTATTTACTGTGGCTAATCCTGTCCCCATTGAAGTTAATGGCAAAACTGTCATTGAAATCAATGATAGCAAAACCAGACCCTCTGGCTGCTCTCTTAATTTTGTTTCCTATTACTTTTTTAAACACTATGAAAAAGAGGATGATTAATAACAGCCTGCCTGGATACTTTTGGTTTGACACGTGTCATTTATAAATATAAAAGCTGGGTGGGAGAAGCGTCACCTAATTTATTTGCATTATTTCACTGCCTCTCTCTATGCTGATTCTTACTATATTATATACGAAGTCATCTCTTTCATATCTGGCAGCCCCAGGACCGGGAAGTAGTCAGATATTCCAGCTATTAGAGACGTATATCTAGCAATGCATAACACTAAAGAAAAACAACATTAGATATTAACAAACAAACAAAAATGTATGCAGAGTATTTTATTTACCAACAACAGTAGTATTGTACACTGTAAACTTATACTCTATGAGCTGTATTTATTTGTATTTACTTTCACTATGCTGTACTTCTAGAAAATGTAACTGAAGTTTACTTATGGTTAAAATACCTGTTGTTTGAGAATTCTGGATGACAGAATGCCGAATCTGAAAGAGTTTACTGTACATAAAATCACCATGCAGAAAGTCAGTACATACATCAGGGTTTGAATGAAAACATCACTATTGTCCTTGGTGAAGTGATCTCAAGTTTTTGCTTGGGTCTCTAAGGAAAATAGGTTTTCTGATCTCAGCCCAGTGTCTATTTTTGTACAAAGTGACACAACATGGTTTGTAACAGCCCAATTAGATTTTCATTTTGGAAGGAGAGAGATTCTGTAGGCGCAAAAGTAAGGCGGATTGCTAGAAACACAATGGCCGTTTCTACACAGGCCACTTCCAAGTGGCATGCTAGTAGAGGGAGCAAAAGATGCTAATGAGGAGTGGATGCAAATTCCCTGTGCCTCATTAGCATAACGTCACATGATTTGGAGTCTGGAAGACCGTTCTTCCGGACTCCAAAACACCATGTAGAAGCGCAACCAATGGGAGGGATTCTGGAAGGAAGTCCTTCTTCCAGAGGCCCCTTCTTCCTGAAAATTTTTGGGAAGAAGGGGCCTCCAGAAGGAGGACTTCCTTCTGGAAGCCGCTCCCAGCAGCCGCACTTCTACACAGCATTTTGGAGTCTGGAAGAACGGTCTTCCGGACTCCAAATCACATGACATTATGCTAATGAGGCACAGGGAATTTGCATCCGCACCTCATTAGCATCTTTCACTCCCTGTATTAGCATGTCACTTCCAAAGGAAGTGGCCTCTGTAGAAACGGCCAAGATGTGGAGAATCTCACAGTTCATAATATATTATATGCTTGTGTATATCCAAACTGTTAAATCCCTTCTGACCTCCATGAGCCCTAAATTCACACACACTTGAAAATTTGAGAATTTTTGTTCATTTTAGATGGACTTTTTCCATCCTCAGTGATGTAGGCTACAAAGATGAATCATATATCAGAAATTAATTAAAACTCATGTTCAAAACTCCAAGAAATTAATTAAAATACTTTCTGATTCATACCTACAGTCTTCCAGTGTGGAATTCTACTTCCATAAGCACATACATACTCCTTCTATTTTAATGTCAGAATGGTGAATGTTATTGTCTCCTTGTATCTTTGTCCAATTACTTTTCATTTATCTATCCGTCCCATGGCGCCAATGATGATTATGACTAAATGCCTTAGGCAATATTATTCTGCCACACCAGATACTATCCACTGGGAATTTGTTCCTGATGCCTGTTCAGATATTTAATTTTTTCAGATGCTTCATTCACAGTAAATTGGGTTATGGGAGATGATCACAAGGTCCTTAATGGACAACTGAAAAATGTTATGATGGATTTAGTAATTCATTTATATAGCTCTTCATTGTGTTTGCACTGCCAACAGGTCTTTCACAATGAAAGGTCGTCTCTCAAAAGAACAAATACTAAAATGTCTAATGTACTTGCTGCAAAAGGGATTACAGGACAATGTATTCAGAAATGCTGTTCTTGGGTTTATTTATAACTTAAAGGAGAAACTGCAGACCTTAGACAGTGGGGCCAACAGCCGCCACATGCCCAGGAGCGAGGTGGGAGGAGACCCTGGCTCCCTATTCCCAATGGTGGATGGGGGATCTTACTGCAGTAAGCCCTGTCCACCCCTCAGGTTCTCTCAGAGCTGCATGCTGAGTGGTGGCACAGCACCACCACAGCATCTCAAAGGGGCCTGGATGGAGCTCTGTCTGCCACCACAACTACTTCAGCAGCAGCAGATGCAAACAGTGCTCTGGGACCCTTTGAAACGCTGGGCCCTGGATCAATTCCCCCCTCATTCCCCCTGTCAGCAGGCCTTACCTTAGACTTAGTTGGAACTTAAAAATTTTGACTGATCTAGCTACATGGCTCAGGATTCTGTAAGAAGTCATGCCCTGTGAGATGTCATTAGGCTGACCTAAGCCCGGATGTAGATGCAGCTAGGTCAAAGGAAGAATATGTCCACCTCTCAAGGAGATGCCTTTACTATAGTGATGGAAAATTCCCATCTGTCACTGTCAGGTTTCTATTACAGTGCCACCCGAGGCATAGCTCCAGCTGTGCCTCTATGTTCCTGTAGTGGAGACATGCCTAGGTAAGAAAATATTTACACACACACACACACACACCCCACACACAAAAATGTTTGAGGGTTGTAGCTAGTTGCTATAAACAGTGCTCAATCATCCTCAAGAACTCAAGTCCAGGCTTGAAGGTGGGAAATTCAATTCAGCATTTGACTGCATGAGAAAGTTTAGGGGTTCGGTAAAATATTCTGTGGGCTCAGATTATACCCTATTAAGGAAAACTCAAGTCAGGGTTTTAAAAAGAAAGCAAGCTCCCTGCAGAATTCCTTGAGGAAATTATTCCGTTCACAGGGCTGTCTCATTGAGCATCCGGGCTTGCTCTCACTCTGGAAAGACAGCAGAGCTTGTCCATAGGGAATGAATGAATGACTCTGTATCAAACCTGCCCCAAATCCTCATCACCAGGGCAGCACATGCATTTGGAATTGTGGATCCAGGGCCTTTCCTCGGATACAGCTGCCTGTGGGACAAATTCAGCCTCACCCCAAGAAGCAATCCAAGAAAGCTAATTTAGCATGCAACCATATGAATCATTGCACCTAATTCACATAGGACTGAAAGGGGATGAAAATGAATCTTCCCTTCTGTATGTTCCCTTAGTATGCCTGGTCCTTGACACCTCTCCCAATATGGATTCCAGACTATGTGGGAGTGTGATGGAACAGAGATATAAGTATGGCTGGATGTCCAGTCTCAGGCTGATGTAGGGGATAACTGCGCATACACAGGGTCCCTTCTGTATATGGATCTAAGGGGCGTGTAGCCAGTTTGGGGCTCCCAGAAGGGTTCCTCTCCTTCTGGGTTAGTGGGAGGCCATCCCGCCCCACTGCCACAAGTACCCAACAACTCCCAAGTCACTCATTGAGGGGGTTCTCACCTTGCTTCAGGTGGGTGAGAGGCAATAGTTCAAAGCCCCCCGCCTCACTTCAGGCAGGTGCTGGGAAAAATTAGCTCTCATCAGGGCCTAGCCTGAGGTTGGGGTAACAGCTAGCTCAGGGCGGGGTAACAAATCCACAGTCAAAGGAGCCCAGGCCCTAACTCAGGGCAGTGCAGCAAACAGCCCAAAAAGGAGCCCACGCCCTGGTACAAGGTGGGGCAGGCCCAGGCCCTAGTGCAGGGCAGGGGCAACAAACACAACAGTAGAGACCAGGCCCTAGCACAGGATGGGTCAACAAACAGACACAGTCTTTAGGTGGCCCCAGGCCCTAGCTCAGGGTGGGGTGGCACGCATCCCAGAAAAGAGCCCAAGCTCTGGAGCCAGGCAGGGCAGGGCAACAAACAAATGGTTCAGGAGGCCCCCAGCCCTAGCTCAGGGCGGGGCAGCATGCCCACAGTTCAGGTTGTCTCCTTACCAGGAAAGCCCCAGCCCCAGCTCAGGGCAGGGCAACCAACCCAGTTCCCGCAGTTCACCCAGTTCCACGATGGTCACAGACACTTTGCCTGTGCTGGTGGAGGGGGGAAGACTACCACCCAGCAGGTGGGTGGCAGGGGGGACGCAGGCCCACCCACTCTACCACGTCCCAGCCCAGGGGCCCTGGTCGCAGCAGCACACTCTGCTGCACGGGTGAGTGGGGAATCCACACTGCAACAGGCTGACCCAAGGTCCTTTAACAGTCCTCTTACCGCTGGGCCACTCCCAGTCTCCCCCGCCAGCAAATACCCCTTGTCCGGACCACTTCTCAAGCTCACAGGGTTCCAGGTGGCCTAGGGGTTCCGCACCCTCAGGCTGGCTCAGGGTGGAGGCTGAGGGCAGTTCTCCCACCACTTCAGGCCGGCTTGCAGTACAGGCTGAGGCCAGTCCACAGGTCAGTCCTCATGGTCCAGCAGGTCTTCTACAGGCTCGTTCTGCTGGGGGCCACAGGGTGTCAGGATCGGGAAGGGCCCAGGCAGCCCAACCCAGGCCTGGGGCTCCCTCAGAGGTCCACAACCTCCCAGGCTGAGAGCCCAGAGCTGTCCTCTGGAGGCTGGCCCCCAGCAGAGTCCTCAGCCTCCCAAGCAGGGAGTCCACAGCTATACTCTAGCTCCACTGGTGGCTCAGCCCCAGCTGAGCCCTCAGCCTGGGCTTTTCTAGGCCTGGCCCTACCACCTGACTTCCAGTCAGGTGACTGGGAGGGGCCAGACTCCATACAAAATGGCTGCTGGAAGGGATCCTCCCCTTCTAGGTAGTGGTGGGGCCACTCTGCCCCAATGCAGGCATCATCTGGCCCACTGCATGCATGTGGGTGGTTGTGTTAAAAAAATTAATTTAAAAAGAGCTAAGTCACCACAGATCAGTCATATTTCACATACCCTGTTCCAGGTCATATTTCCAAAAATGACTGTGTCATTATATCTTTGTGGCAGCAGGTTATGAGTAAACAGCTGATTTTTTTCTTTTGCTCATTATGTGTATTTAGAATTAGTATGTTGTATTAAATGTGATTCTTCCTATTAGAATCCACGTTAAAAAGTGACCATACAAATACTCTTTTAATATCTTTCTCTCAGGAAATTCCTTATCATTTTTCTCTCTCATTCTTTTATATATTGGATGCCATTTTCATCTTTCACTTGAGGCAACTACACTGTAACTAACCAGATTACATTACTACTTGTACTTGGCACACCACGTTCTTGTATTTGTTAGTGCCCCCTCACGATTTTTCTTTTCACGCAAAAATAGTAATTTACTGAAAAATTCACCCTTTCAGTGCATTAGTCAGTCATTTCTTCAAGTGTTTTCAGATGTGCTACAGAAAGATCTTGCCTGCCCCTTACGCAGAGAGAGAAGACTTCCTGTGGCCTCAGCATTTGCCAGTGTGGTTAAAAACGTTACCTCAGTTAGAATTACTAAAACCTTGCAATAGTATTTTTCTTATTATATTTTAGATCAGAATGCATTTTAAAGATTAACAACTTAGAATTTACACTCCACTTCATCTATTTGATGGAAAACCAGACGTGACATTGTTTAGGGCTATTACAAAGCTCTCGCTCTGCTAAATTAAACAGTAATAAGACACCGGGACCAGACAGTATTCACCCAAGAGTTCTGACGGAACTCAAAAGTGAAATTGCAGAACTACTAACTGTAGTTTGTAACCTGTCATTTAAATCAGCTTCTGTTTCAGAAGACTGGAGGATAGCTAATGTGACGCCAATCTTTAAAAAGGTCTCCAGAGGTGATCCTGGTAACTACAGGCCAGTCAGTCTGACTTCAGTACTGGGCAAAGTGGTTGAAACTCTAGTAAACAGAACTGGCAGATATGTTGATGAACATAATTTGTTGGGGAAGAGTCAACAAGGCTTTTGTAAAGGGAAAACATGCCTTACCAATCTCTTAAGAGTTTTTTGAAAGGGTAAACAAGCATGTGGACCAGGGGGATGCTGTGGACACAGCGTACTTAGATTTTCAGAAAGCCTTTGAAAAGGTCCCTCACCAAAGGCTCTTAAGCAATGTTAACTGTCATGGGATAAGAGGGAAGGTTCTCTCTTGGACTGGTAACTGGTTAAAAGATCAGAAACAAAGGATAGAAATAAATGTCATTTTTCAGAATGGAGAGGGGTAAATAGTGACATCCCCCAGGGGTCTGTACTGGGACCAGACCTCTTCAACATATTTATAAATGATCTGGAAAAAAGGGATAAACAGTGAGGTGGCAAAATTTGCAGATGACACAAAACTATTCCAAATAGTTAAGTCTCAAGCAGACTGTGAAGAGCTATAAAAGGATCTTAATAAATTGGGTGTTTGGGCAACAAAATGGCAGGTGAAATTCAATATTGATAAAGGCAAAGTAATGCACTTTGGAAAATATAATCCCAACTATACATGTAAAATGAAGAGGTCTGATGTTGCTGTTATCACTCAAGAAAGATCTTGGAGTCATTGTGGATAGTTCTCTGAACACATCCACACAGTGTGCAGTGGCAGTCAAAAAAGCTAACAAAATGTTGGCAATCATTAAGAAAGGAATAGATAATAAGACAGAAAATGTTATATTACCTTTATATAAATCCACTGTGTACAGATGTGGTCACCCCATCTCAAAAAAAGATACTGGAATTGAAAAACAGTTCAGAAAAGGGCAACAATAATGACTAAGAGTAGGAACATCTGCCATATGAGGAGAGATTAATAAGACCGGGACTTTTTAGCTTGGAAAATGGATGATTAAGGTGGGATATGATAGAGGTATATAAAATCATGACTTGTGTGGAGAAAATAAATAAGGAATTGCTATTTACTGCTTCTCACAACACAAGGACTAGGGGTCACCACATGAAATTAATAGGCAGCAGGTTTAAAACAAACAATAGGAAATATGTTTTCATACAACACACAGTTAACCTGTCGAACTCCTTGCCTTAGAATGTTGTGAAGACCAAGACTACAGCAGAGTTCAAAAAAGAAATAGATAAATTCATGGGGGATAGGTCCATCACTGGCTATTAGCCAGGATGGGCATGGACAGTGTCCCTAGCCAGGGAATTGATCACTTGATGATTACCTGTTCTGTTCTTTCCCTCTGGGGCACTTGGCATTGGCCACTGTCGGAAGACAGGATACTGGGCGTGATGGACCTATGGTCTGACCCAGTATGGCTGTTCTTATGTTCTTAGCTATTACCTAGAACAGTGGTTCTCAATATTTCCAAACTACTGAATGCTCTTCAGCAGTCTGATTCGTCTCAATACCCCCATGATACACCTCACTTAAAAAAATATTTGCTTATACAAGCAGACATAAAAATACAAAATCACCATATTATTGAAAAATTACTTACTTTCCCCTTTTACAATATCATTATAAAACAAATCCATTGGAATATAAATATAGTACTTACATTTCAATGGAAAATATACAGAACAGTATAAATAAGTCATTGTATGAAATTTTAGTTAGTACTGACTTCACTAGGGCTTTTGAAGTAGCTTGTTGTAAAACTAGGCAAATATATAGTTGAGTGATGTACCCCCAGAAGACCTCTGCATGCTTCTAGAGCAGGGATGAACCAACTTTTTATGTCTGGCCCCACTTTTAGGCCCTGCAATTAGCTGCCCCCGACACACACATACCTGTGGGAGGACCATAGGAAAGGTACAGGGTGGGACACTTGGGAAAGAGATGGTATCCTCAAGAAGAGGGTGCAGGGAGACTCTAGGGGGTACTCCAAAGAGGGAGAGGTGCTGGGGGGTGGAGAACCCCATGAGGATATGTAGGAGACTCCAGTGATGCCCCAAAGTGGAGGCTGTGCTCATTGGGAATGTCTCAAATGGAGGTACCCAGGGGCTCAGCTGCATCACCGCCTCCACCTTGTTGGCATTGTCCGTGCTGCACTGTTGGGCACAGAACTTGGTGCTGATGTAGAGAAGGGAGGTGGTGACCCCAGGCTGCACCACGTTGACAGACAGCACTGATAGCAGACTGAAAGAAGCCCTGCTCCCCAACAGGCAGCAGCACTTGTTCCACACTGGCCTCTTGGGGGTGTCCTGGGGGCTAACATGACATGGGCTGAAAGGACCAATGCAGACATCTTACTGAGCTGAGAACTCTCCAGCTGCCCCTGCTGCCTGGCTCAGGTCCTCTTCACATTCTGATTGGCCCAGTTGTAAAAGGGAGGGGCGTTCCCTTGTCAACAGCAACAGTTGAGGAAGCAAAGAGCTGGGGAGGCAGCAGAAGCCCGGTGGGGGCGGGGAGCCAATAGCACTGTCCACCCCTTACAAAATGTCATGCCCCCACTTTGTGCAACCCTGCTCTTGAGGTGTGTGTAACTCTGGTTGAGAGCCACTGATCTAGAGGAAGGATGGTCCAGTGACTAGGGCTGTGATGGATGGGAGGGCTACTACCATTTTCTAGACATCCCACCTATTCAGTTAAATAAATACTTGCAAAGGGTATAACCTAGAGTCACTGAAAATCTCCAGGAAGTGTGAGCCAATGGGACTCTCCAGCAGCCAGGTGACCCCATGGGAAAAGCAAGAGAACTCTGACTTGGAAGCAGTGATAGGCCTGGCAGTCTTTTTGTGTGACCAGAGGAGAGATACCAAGATTAAATGAACCAGGTATGGAATCTTCCAGTAATATCCTAGAAAGGACTGAATATTGGAACAACTGATATTTGAGTAAAAAAGGGATGTTTAATCAGACACAATCAGGTTATATTTTTAATTTTGGGTTTGGTTTTTGGGACTTTTCCAGCTAATTTATGTAATCTCCCCCTCCATGCACTGCAAATTTAAAACTGAATCCCAGGGAAATAATTCTCTGCACTTTAATCTACCTTTTACAGTTGGCCTGTAATACCTAGCAACTAGGTATACTTATCAAGTATGTCTTCTTTTTTAATAAAATCACCTTTTTAAAACCATGATCTGATTCCTGCGTCTTAAAAGGCAAGAGGGTGTGTGTGCACATGTCTGTGACTGAAATGTCAACTAATGAATTTATTAAAATGCTCATACTGTTGGATTATTTACAGAAAGAGCAATGTATATTACAACAACAAATGTGCTATGACAGTTACATTCCTGTTAATATTGCTATTATAAATTTGTCAAGTATCATTAGTGTCCTACTCACATTTGAGCCTCCACATTCATCAACTCAACAATGAAAAAATGTAGTATTTTTGTGTTTATGGGCCTATCTATACCAAACAAATAGCTAATGTATTAAAATTAAAGTGCTGAGCACTGCATGATAGGTCCATACTATTAATTTGACAAGGATTTTACTTTTACAGAATCATTCTATAAAAACATAGGATAAAAGATCCTCCAGATGTTATACAGTACATACTGCAGTTTACATTATTACAATGGATACAAATTTCAATTATGTGAGTACACAACACCATTAGTGGAGT
The DNA here is from genome assembly GCF_033958435.1 of Carettochelys insculpta. Taxonomy (NCBI): domain Eukaryota; kingdom Metazoa; phylum Chordata; order Testudines; family Carettochelyidae; genus Carettochelys; species Carettochelys insculpta. The sequence continues at coordinate 15,129,517 of NC_134148.1, forward strand.
TCCAGAGGAGAGAAAAGCTTGCACAAGCAAGTTGACAGTATAACAGCTGAACAAATTTGTTTGAGTTAAGTGCTTTTTAAGATGATAATATTACACTTTCTAGTGGAACTGCCACAGGAACAATAGTGTGTATTAGTACTAATCAAGACCCCCTAAACAAGGTCACAAATAATGCTATAATTAAAGTCTCCCCATTTCCTACCACAGAGTACAGTCACTCACAAGTGCACACAACAGCTCAAACAGGATGAAATTCTGCCTTGTACCAAAGGCCCCTTGGCACCATTTAAGCCCGGTAGGGGCATCTTATTTGGAGTATATCATGCCGCTGGACGGAGAGTCTGTCAAGCTTGTGGATCAGTATGTGTATCTTGGACAAGCATTGAAAATGGACAGCGAAGCAAGCCTAGAGTTGAACAGGAGGAGGAAGTCAGGTTGGATTGCCTTTGGGAATCTGCATAGTGTCTTTGTTGATTCCAAACTTTCCACTGCCTTGAAAGCATCTTTTTTAACACCAGTATCCTTCCAGTAATGCTACATGGCTACCAAACATGGAATAGGATGCTTACGGAAGAATCAAAGCTGCAAAACATCCAAAGAGCAATAGAAAGACACATGTTGGGTGTAAGTAGGTTACAGCATGTTACTCTTGATGATTCGCCTGCAAGAAGTGGCATCAATCCTATCATCCAAGTTACGTATGACCAGAAAAGGAGATGGGCTGGTCACGTTGCAAGATTGAGACACAACAGACGGACAGCACATATACTCCACTGGTGTTCATGAGACATGAAAAGAATAAGAGGAAGGCCCCCCTAACATGTTGGGTGGATCCTTGACGCAGGACTCATGGAAGGACAGGAACAAGAGTTGCGCAAAACAGGACAATGTGGAAAAGTTGCAATCTACATCAAGGGCGATGAAATCATGGCTTTTTACAAGTATTACAAAAAAGTGGAAGCTTACCATATCTCCTCAATACTGCTCCACACACTACCTGAGAAGATAGCAATGGGTTAAGCTGGGGTAGAAACAGTATCAGACTGCTGAACTCCAAAACAGGCCTGCTGACAGGAGTTCCAGGCCCCCAGATCAAACAATCAATGGCCTCTACTCCCACTTTCCTTGGCCAGAGCCATAAGCCCTCCCTCACCCACAGAAACCAGAAACGCCATCCCTCAAGCAGAAGACTCCCGGTTGACCACAGCCCTATCCCCCACCTGTCCAGAAGAGATCACAGAACAGGAAGGGACCAATAAAGGTCATCAATTCTGTAGGCAAGGACAGCAAACTGAAGCAAATACTCACCAGCAGCCACATACCACACCCCAGAGTCATTAACTGAGGAACTTATCCCAGCAACAAACTCTGTTGCCAACTCTGTCCACATATTTTTGCAAGTGACACCATCACAAGACTTAACCACATCAGCCACACCATCAGGGGCTCACCTACCTGCACATCCACTAATGTGATGTGTGCCAGCAATGCCCCTCTGCCAGGTATACTGGACAGCCTCTGCACCAAAGGATAAATGGACACTGATCAGACATCAGGAAAGGTAACATAAAAACAAGTAAGAGAACACTTCAGCCTTCTTGGATGCTCAGTAGATTTAAAAGCAGCCATCCTTCTAAAAAATCAAATCAAATCAAGACTACAAAGAGAAACAGCAGTGCTGAAATTTGTTTGCAAATTTATCACAATCAAATGAGAACGGAATCAGTACTCAGAATAGTTCTCGCTACAGAGACAATTTTCCCTTTCTTGATATTCACACCTCCCCACCAACTGCTGCTAATGAGCCACATCCACCCAGACTGAACTGGCCTCATTAACACTGGTCCTACATCTGTGATTTCTACTCCATGCATCTGAAGAAGTGTTTTTGCCCATGAAAGCTTATGCCCAAATACATTTTTTTAGTCTATACTGGGGTCAACAACCTTTTAAAGGCAAAGAGCAAAATTTGATCTTTCGACCTCTCTCTATGGGTCCAGCTGGCCAGTGACACTTTTTAATGTCACTAACAGTCATACTTACAACAGCTTCATTAATAAATAAAGATGCAGATATTTACCATTTAGGTGGTGGTTGGTAGCATTTTCTGGTCTTTTCTTAATCCACAGGAGGAAAGGTTTGAGCAAGCACCATGAAAGAATGCAGGGAAAGGGTTAATCCTTAACAAAGACAAGTCACAGCAGGGGGTGGGTCAGGTAAGCCAATAGGGGGGAAAGAGATTTTTTAAACTGAGAACACTTGCTGTCTGAGGGGTCTTTTGTCTGTGTGGGTGATGCAGAGGAAAGACATATGACTTCTCTCAAGCAGTTGGAATGAATCCAGTAAAATATCCTGACCGTCTCAAAATGAGCCATAGATATGAAGTAGAAGGGAAATGGTATAGTTAGAGGTGACCAGGTTAGGGTTATTTTGAATTTGGTGGGGACTTTTTTTTTTTTTTTTGGTAAATTGCTTGGATTAATGCCTTGATTTTTTCCCCCTGTAACTTTTAAGATGAATCACGGGGAAATAATTTTGTGCTGCAACTGGTACAAATTTATTTTCTCTTGAATAAATTACATCTTTTTAGCAAATGATTTGATCCCTGTGTTCAAGAGGAGACTCTGTGTGTGTTCAGGCCTTAGATAAGAAAGGTCAGCTACTAAATTACAGTTCTGTGTGTCTAGGCTCTCTCCTGAGGGAGGACTAAGAATTTAGGGTACCCCACAGGGAAATGTCCTGAGTGTGTCTTCCTGGGTTGGGGGTTTTTGTCCCCACTCAAGTAGCAGTGGTGATTACGACCCATCAGGGTCAGGAATCTGTGACCTTGGGGAGCTTCTAAAGCAAAGCCTTTTACAGCCAAGGTATTTTTTCAAGATTTTGCGGGACCCTACTTTCAGAGCGGAGAGCAGACCTGACAGCAAGCTCCCAATTGCATGGGGGAGGGAGGGTGGAGCTCAGTTCCCACCTTGCATACCAGTGAAAAATCAGCTTGTGTGCCACTTGTGCTGGGGATTGCTGTACCCTGGTCTATAAGGAGCCACATGACTCCTCGTTGTTCTGAACAGACATGTTTCCACAGAGCAGCTTGGGTCTGTCTGAGGAAGATAGCAAAACCATGGGTAGGGCCAGCCTCAGACCCCTTAGTCGAGGGGCAAGGAGACCTCAGGGCTGCTTCAGCCAGATGACTTAAAAGGACCTGGTGGCTTTCCTGGCTATGACTACCACAGCAATGCCTGGAGCTTCCAGGCCCCTTTAAATTGCCCTGGTCCCTGGGCAATTGCCCCCTTTGCCTCTTTCTATCAGCAGGCCTGCTCCAGAAGCACTAAACACAACACTTGACAACACATGACAATGGTCATTACTACAGCAGAGTTACAGATTTACTCTCTGACCACTTTTCATGGGGATGGTATTTTTTTCCTTAGGCCTTGTCTACATACAAAAGCTGTGCTGTTTTAACTATACAGGTATAGTTCAAGCTATACAAAGCAACCAGTGTGGATGCAGTTATATCAGTATAAATGTGCTCATTGCCATGCAGAAAGGGAAATATGCTATACCACAATAAAGCACTTTTATACCAGAAAAACAGCACTCTCACCAAGGTTTTACTACTTAACTCTTCTGGTGTAACCAAAGATATAGGAAATAACTCCAAATTGGGAGCTCGTTTATACCCAGATGCAGCCTTATTTCTACCTTAAACCTTGAATACAGCAGACAGAAAACTGGGGTACACACATACTGCAATTCGTTGTGGGTGTGAAGCCCAGTGAATGTCTACAGTAAATATGGTCACACATTTCCAGAATGCAATAAGTCAAAGGAAATTGAAAGTCAAGTATAATATTTCATTCTTAGTCAAAGTGTTCAAGTCAACCACTCAACCTTCCACTGGGCATCACAGTCAAAAATAAACAACAAACCATGCTTGTATGGCTACACATGGCATGAAATAGTTCAACACTATTTCAAGTCTGTCTAGAAAAAAAACAAAACTTGAAAACACAGATCATTTATTATTCTGTTGGGATGCTAGAATAAGCAATTTTTATGCTTTCTTTTCCTATGAATGCCCCCGACACAGTCCCCAACCACCACAACATGCAGTATGTTTCTGCCCATTCCTTTTCAAAAGCTTCATGCACTGCATTATATCGGGTTTTCAAATCAACCTGCATGACCCAGTATTCTTCAGCCTCTGGATGATCAGCCTGCAGGAGGTACTCAGGAGCAGTAAAAGCAGCTCCGTCACCTGCAACAAACAACACTGGTTTCTATTTATCTTCTAGTCTTCTGTGCCACGAAGAAAGGAACTCAAGATTACACTTGCACCATGCTTGCCCATGCAAACACACTGAGCACTGCTATCGCCTAGAGTAATATAGAATTTAGAAGAGACACTATCAATTCCCTTTTACAGGTGTTAAATTTTCCATAATGCTTTAGAATCAGAAAGTGACATCCTTCCATCTGGCAAACTGCATAACACAGAGGCTACCGTTATCTCTGCTCTCCCTCTGCTCTCATATGTGACAGATTAATGCACAGGTCCCTAGAGCCCATGCTCAGGGGCCCTATCCAGTTTGCAGATTTACAGGTTTCCTTGTGCTCGGGCCTCTGCTAAATCCTAATCCACCACTGCTTGTGTGCGCACTATGGCTTCCATGCTGCATGCACTTTATATGTTAGTTCACTCAATCAGGTAAGAGAAAAAACAAAGCAGCCTTGTAGTTCTCTTATTTCCCACTGAGAATCCTGAATACGGAAATCTACTTCCTGTGCCGCATATTTGCACAGCATTTATTCAAGCGTCCTTTCTGTCAGTACCCTCTACCACCTAAGACCACCAGGAAATGCACAGGATATTCTTGATGTTCCATGGGACATGATAGAAAGGATTCTGTGCTGGAGAGCTTCTCCTTGCTCCTCTGACTGACTTCCTTTCATTCCAGTATCACATTTCTGAGATCATGGAAGGTCTCCCCTTCAATCTACATAAAATGTACAAACCCTACATAGACAGCAGATGAGAGAGGAGATAGTGTATTGGAATTTCAAAAAAAAAATGTTAAGGGTGCCATAAAGGACTATATTCTGCACTTACACCCTAAGGCCTCAACAAAAAACATGTTTTTTCCCCCCAAACATGTTAACAAAATTGAGTTTGCATTTTAGTGGAACTCGTTCATCACAAAAAGCTCACTAACACATGTGAAGATATGCAAACAGATCTGCATCCCAAAAGGGTTTTTTTAAAATCATCCTAACCCAGGGGGTCTTCAACCAATATAGCGAGAAGAGCCATTTTTTTTCCAAATTCAGTTACAAAATCAATACTTCGTGTCACAATAAACGTAAATTAATAAATAAGGCCAAACCATACTTTTTGTAACCCCTTTTTCAAGAACAGTGCACACGCAGTGATTTGTACCAGTTAGAAAGTTAAGTTACCCCCATCTCCAGGCTTCACCCGGCTCAGCCTGCACATCTGCACCCTATCCCCAAGCTTTACCCCCATTTTATCCCTCATCGCCAGGCTTTACCTCTATCAGTGCCAAATCGCTCCCCCACATCCCCAGGTTTAATCTGCCTCAGCCACCCTGCTGCAACTTGCCCACTTCTCCTGAATCTTACTTGCCCACCCTCTGCTCTCCCCCCACGAGTTCTGAGTCCCCCCACCATCCCTCCCGTCCCGCTCTAAGGTCTCCCTCAAATTTCTCAGGCCAGAAAGTGCCTGCAACCTTCCCAGCCACTCCCCACCCAGCAGAACTGGCACTGGACGCAATGGTTCCTGGGGCCAGGCCCTGGGGAGCTGACCTTGCACCGCCAGATGCAGCTTCAGGTTTGGCAGCTGCTGTGGAGTGAGGAGGAGCTGGGGGGTGCTGCACTGCCCAGGAGGAGGCACTGGCCCCACGGAGAGGGAAGCTGTGTTCGCAGGAAGGCCCCCCAGCCCACTTCTTCCTCCTTAGCACAGCTGGGCATCTCTAGCAGGGGCAAGCACAGGTGCACGGCTCTGCAGGCAAAGACTCAGCAGCCCCTCCTCCTGTTCACTTCCCCCACATGCAGCGCAGACACCTCCCATTAAACGAATTCAATTTTAGTTCCATTATTTCAGCAGGGGCAGTGCAGGGAGCCGCAAGAGGAGTCAGCAGCAGCAGTGCCCAGAGCCGCAAATTACTCCTTAAGGAGCCGCACTTTGCCAACCCCTGTCCTAACCTAACCTGATTGACATAGGATTTTTTTTAATCGAGTGAATAGCTTGTCTACATGAGAAGACTGCCCTAGTTCAATCCTGAAACGGATTTAGTTAAACCAGAGCAAGCCCATGGAGCAACCTTATTTCAGTTTAAAAGTGGTTGGTTGTTTTTGTTTTTTTTCTTTCCCTGTTATCTTAATTGTGAACAGGATTAAATTTAAGAGGCTTAAAGGCAGCCACACAAACTGAAATGACCACAAATGGATTTGTACTGATTTAAGTGAAACTAGTACAACTTTCTTAGGTAGACAAAGAGCTGTTCCTGTTCCCAGCTGTCATCTGGACAGAGACTTTCCGGAAATCATTTTCAAAAGCAAAATTTCACAATGGACAGCAAAAGGTAAAATCACTAAGCCAGTTTGATATTCTTGCCTGTCCTCTCTTTTTTAAAACAGGTATTTCATGAAAGTCATGGTGCACAAATGTAAAGATGCCAAGACACATGAAGAACAGTTATGTATCCCAAAGACTTCTCCCTGAGACTCCTCACAACCGGAGGAGTCCCTTTCGGCATGACTTTGATGCTTGAAGTGATGTTGCTTGGGTTCATGTTGAAGACAACGTTAGCTTCAGTGTCACTATCAGTGCTGATTTTGATGGTGGTGCTAGTGCCAGCTCTTACTTCACCTCTGTCCTCTTCGCAAAGATTTTGGACATCGCTTGTCTAGGTGGTGGGTTACTAGGTGATGATGGCTTGCCCAGTAACAGAATTCAGGTGCTTGTTTCCTCCACTTCTAATGAGGCCTCCCCGGACTGTTTCAGAAGACCAAGTTTTAAGCTTGTATCTTGCAACTGGAAGGTCCTTACAGAGAAAGATAAACATATGGAGCATCTGCTTGGGATACATGGTTCCCCCAGACAGAAGAACCACTTATGGTGTCCATCTCTCAGGGAGACTTAGTCCAGTGAGGAACGGACAAGCAGAGTCTGAACCTCTTATTAGAGAAAGCAGGGGGCGGGGGGCTGACCAAAAAAACTTGGTCCAGATGGTTTATGGAAGTTGAAAGAAACAGTCAGAAATGATTCCAGTGATTTGCAAAACACTCTGAAAATTACCCTGAATAAGAAATAGTTCAGACATTTGCCATGTTCAGACTTGTTGCCAAGGAGGATAGAAGTGGAACTGTGGGAGGATCTTGGACGCCATTCCCTTAATGCCGTTGCATGGGAGAATGAGGTGTCACAAGGTGCATGCCCTGGTGGACACTTCTAACAAAAATAAATAGAAGTTCAGTCTTGAACAACATGTGCATGCTAACCCTATAGGCTTCACAATGGCACTTACTCAAAGAAGCCACTACGATAACATTTAAATACAAGATATGTAATAGCCAGACAGGTACTGGAGAAATAACATTTAATTGACTTCACAGATTTGGCAAAATCAGTGCTAAGACCAGAAGTTCAAAGTAAAGAATACAAGAAAAAAATTGCTCATTAGTAGCAGTTTGTTGAATTTCCCTTTCATCACACCCTTTACTTCCATAAGAAATGCATTAGAGGCATGCTTTTCTCCTGCTCAAAACAGAAAACCCTGTTTCCCTTGAACTATTAATATCATTGCCCTAGTGACTCCTTTACTTCAAATGACTATCCATACAATAAGTAAAATTCTCAAAGGAAAGGGAAAAGGTCATGGAAGGAAAATTTTGCTGCTGTAATGGAGAGGAAATGAGTACGACTTATAATAATCACTAAGGTCAGGTCTACATTAAGGGAGAAAATTGATGCAAAATATGCAACTCCAACTACATGAATTGTGGAGTTGGAGTTGACATGCCTTACATCTATTTTGTGTGCTGTCTCCAAGGCTGCCAAAAGAAACTCTCCCTGCGATGAGCTCCAGGCTCAGTGATTAATTTAGCAGGTCCTTACTAGACCCACTACATTGACCCTGGAAGATCAACCTCCAAGTATCGACCCTCTGCTAAGTACAGGTTGAAACTCTCTTGTCCAGCATCCTTGGGACCTGACCAATACCAGATGAGAGAAATTTGCAGGACCATGGAAGGTCAATATTGTCTAGCACATTACCAACGCTTCCTCTGCTCACTGGGCTTTTAGAAGACATTTGGGGTAAATTACAGCTTATTAACAGCACAGAACACTGAAAACCAGGACTGGTGTCTGTAAACAAACTTTATGGGACCATGAAAAACTTGGCCAAACCCATGATAAACTGTTGTCTGGCTAACTAAAATCTTGCTGGACTATGGATGTTGCTGGACAAGAGTGTTCTGGCTTAGACAGATTCAACCTGTACAGACAAGCCCTAAGTCTTTTTATAGTATATTTCTTTTCAGCCTCCATCTTCTCTATCACAATTTTATGCAAAGATGTGCTAAAGCAATTTACTGCATGTGTGAGAGAAGAAAGTTTGCATAGTAGGACCAATACAGAGCAGTACATTTTTTAAGTTAAACTACGCATATAGAGTAACAGAGAGAGAGCCGTGCTAGTCTATATATTATCAAAACAAAAAAGCAGTCAAGTAGCACTTTAAAGACTAACAAAACAATTTATTAGGTGAGCTTTCGTGGGACAGACCCACTTCTTCAGACCATAGCCAGACCAGAACAGACTTAATATTTAAGGCACAGAGAACCAAAAACAGTAATCAAACTTGACAAATCAGAAAAAAATTATCAAGGTGAGCAAATCAAAGAGCTCACCTTGATAATATTTTCTGATTTGTCAACTTTGATTACTATTTTTGGTTCTCTCTGCCTTAAATATTAAGTCTGTTCTGGTCTGGCTATGGTCTGAAGAAGTGGGTCTGTCCCACGAAAGCTCACCTAATAAATTATTTTGTTAGTCCTTAAAGTGCTACTTGACTGCTTTTTTACTTATATAGAGAACCCCCTCTCCAATAATGCATCAGTGTTGGAATCAAATCTATTTTATAATAATGCCATTATAGAATAAAGAGTATTCTAAAATCCACCCAACAAGTTTCTATCAATATATGCTTGTCTCCCAAATACAGAAACATTTTCTGTGTGTTGCACATCTTACCTAAAATTGCACCGAGGGGAAGGTTTGCACAAGTCACTTTGAAAACCTCCCTTGCAAATTTATCACACCTTTTACCTCTTTCTTAGCAATATAAAAACATTTTATAAATTTCTGAATATATAACACCTTCAAGGTTCTCATCTACTTTCAAAACGGGATAAGGGCAAAATCCAGCAGACTTAAGGATGGATTCAAACAGGAAAAAATACCCCATTTTAGGAGAAATTTGGGAGCCGTACTGGCGCTCAACAACATTGTTCTCAAATATGTACATATACTAAGAAAAAAGAAACTATAACCTGTAATTTGCCTATTTCTTCAACGAAAAACACAGCAGCTACAAATATAACTTGAGCATCCCGAATGAAAAAAAAAAGACTACATCAAAATAGATAATAACAATCTGATTAATTATTTCACAGTTTCATTCATGCCCTGCTAGTAATGGAGAAGCCCCCATCTATGAGATGTGATTTTTTGGGGATGCTGAGAACTAAAAGGAAGGGAAGTTTATCTCTGTAATTCCCTGGTTCTAAAAAAGTTCAAGAAAGGATTGCAAGAGCAGAGACCCCTCTCCTATAGTCCCATAAAGGTAGTTATTGTCATGGTTCAACATAGGAATTAGGCATTAAATAATATACTAAATATGGTCAACAAATACATTGTGAATGGTCTGATGAAGACATTGTAGGCCAGATTCACGAGTACTTTCCATTACCACTCTGCTGACAGACAGTAGCCATAAAATAGTTTATCCGTGTAATTAAAGCAGCATTTACAACTACTGTACATCTCCAGAAAGCCAGAGTCCAGTAGCCAATCTGGATTTCGTTGGGTATATTCTGAGAGTTACAAAGCACCATTTGCAGTTATCACATCATATATATATAAACCAATCATCCAAAATGCTTTGGATTTGAAGAACTGAGAGTGAATAAATATTTTCTCAAACATCAGCTAACCAAAAGATTCTAAAGTCTCTCGTAGAACTTCAATGTTGACATGTTTCAGTATTTCAATAATTTATTGGAGTAGTCTACTTTTAACAGTCATTTGACAACTTTTTTGATCATCATCCAACTAGTAATTAGTTTTTCATGTTATTAGAAATACAAATAAGGTCTTTATGTTCATATACTGGATATTTTTAACCATATTATCTTTTCCCTGCTGAGGGAAGTAATGAGGCTCTACCCTACAGTGCCTTTCTGACATAATTAATAAATGTGGAAACACAAAGTCATTTGCAACATATATATTTTTGCAATGCTGTGGACCCAGAGATGTTTTTCAAGATCTGGGGCACAGTGGTAGAAGAGAGGTTAGTGCCAGTTTTGGTCTAATGCTAAAGGAATATACTGTTGTTAATCGTTGTTTCACTATCAGATCACAAATATTAAGCTGAAATTAATAAAACAGACTATAGCTCAAACACAATGCTTGAATTTTTATTACTTGCCAGTTGTAAAGAGCCTTCAGGATTTTTCTTTTAAGTAAAAAATATATTTGCTCCTACAGTCCAGGTACACTTGTGCCTTCCCCTCCTTCTAAATCTATTTCTAAACTTAGATTCCCTCATCTTAGCTAGCTGGCAAAATCTTGAAAGGAGGTTTGAATTCCTAAAAAAAAAAGAAAAAAAAATACCCAAAAGAAAATATGAATAAGAAAAAAGGCAACAGGAAATGACAACATAATAGCAAAGCTGGTGCAAGCAGGTGAGGAGCACATGCCAAAGGTGATGTAAGCTATTTAACTAGAATTACAAACAAGAGCAAGTGGCGAACAAATGGGGGGAAGCAATTATAATGCCAAACTATAAAAAGGAGATAAATACAGAAGAAAAGCATTCAGAGACCCATTGTGGAGGAAAATGAAGCAGTAAATGTAAAAGACTGGTGTTGAAGAATGGAACTCGTGAAAATGACAGAAAAGAATCAGACTAGCCACTATAGCACTCAGAAAACTCTGCAAGATCTGGAAGGCTAAAGACATTCTGATAAAAACTAAAATCAGTGCATATAAAAAAACTGTCATGCAAGTTAGAATGTTGGAGTACAAGGAAAGCCAACAAATGACTGATATTGCCTGCAGAAATGACCAGGCTGAAGGAAATACTGATTGTTTCAAGAAGGAAGACAATGAAAAAGAAATGGATAAGAAAATGGCTAAGACGAAAAAGCTGATTCAGCAAATTAAAGAAAGATCGTTGCCAGGTTTAGGCAGATGGCTAGAACAGAGCTGAAAAGGACTCCACACATGGCAATGCATTCCATTACAGAGAGCAAGCAACAGAAAGACTGAGGACATGTTGGATAGGCACAGAATAGAAAGATTTAGAAATAAATGAAGCCATGTAGCTCATACACAACAGAAACTGGTGGAAAGTCTTCATCTGGTCTCACTTGTTGCTGCTGAGCTAATGGACAGGAATCAAAGCAGAAAGTTTTCTCAGACAAAACATTCCAAATGCTGGGAAGTCATTTGCCCCAATTAAAGGCATAGTTTTCTAAAGGGATTAGAGGATGCTCAACATGTTCTTGTACCCTTCTTTTAACCAGTCTTACAAAGTACAGGAGTATGGCAGTCATCCTCTGCACTTATTCTGGATAAAACTAATATGAGTTCCTTACTGTTGCGTCAAGTGTTGTTATAGCCAGATTTGTTCCATACTATTAAAAAGACAAGGTAAGTGAGGTCATATTTTTTAATTGGACAAACCTCTTCTAGTGAAAGAAACAAGTTTCTGAGCTACCCAGTCCTCTTCCTCAGGTATGGGAAAGGTATGCAGAATGTCACAGCTAAATAAAGAGGGAGCAGGTTGGTTAGCATAAGTAGATAATATAAACCATAAGATACCATTCAAGGTGAAGAGGCCAATCTCAGTACCTTTCCCAGACCTGAAGACAAGCTATGTGTACCCCAAAAGTATGTCTCTTCTACCAAAACATGTTGGTCCAATAAAAGATAATACCTCTCACACCCTGTCTCAGTGATTTCTCTATGGCCACATTTACACTTGCCACCTGCTTTCAGAAGGGGCATATTAATGAGGCAGTTTGAAAGATGTTAATGAGGTGCTGACATGAACATGCAGCACCTCATTAGCATAACAGCAATCACACACAATCCGCAAGTGCCGTTTTTGGGCCACCACCACCCTTGTAGACGGGGGCCTTTCGAAAGGACCCCCCTGACTTCGAAAGCCCCGTCTTCCTATTTGATTTTAGGAAGAGAGGCTTTCAAAGTCAGGGGAGTCCTTTCGAAAGACCCCTGTCTACATGGGTGTCGTGCGTTCTGAAAACAGCACTTTTGAATTGTGCACAGCCACAATTATGCTAATGAAGTGCTGCATATTCATGTAAGCGTCTCATTAGCATCTTCTGAACTGCCTCATTACCATGCCCCTTCTAAAAGGGGGAGGCAAGTGTAGCCACAGCCTAGGAAAAACTAACACTGTAGCTAAATCTTTGAGCAAGAACAGTTAGGGAAAACCCTCTTTAAAATGCATTATTATTTTGCATACCACAGAGAAATAAGAATTGTGTGTTCAGCTACTCATTTCATTTGAGATTTCACTGTGGTAGAGAGTTCTTCCAAATCCAACAAAGACAAAATTAAACTGTCATGTTTTTCTAAGGAAACAAGAAATATGGAAGCTACATCCTCTTGTCCTTTAGCTATTTTTAAAACTGAAGACTCAGTATCTTTGTGTAAAAACTATTAGACTGCTCCTGTCTGAGTATCAGCATGTATTCAGTCAGAGATATTGAATTCTAACGGGCACCTTTTATTAGGAAAAGCTATTTCACCAGGAGAATGATGAAGCACTGGAACCAGCATTGCCTAGGGAGGTGGTGGAATCTCCATCCCTGGAGGTTTTTAAGTCCTGAATTGACTAAGTCCTGGCTAGGACGATTTAGTTAGAGATGATCCTGCTTTGGGCAGGGGGCTGGACTCGATGACCTTAAGAGGTCCCTTCCAGCCCTAGGATTCTATGATTCTGTGATTCTTTTGTGGATACTTTCCATCAGCACCCATTTCTGATATAACTTCCTTCCAAAAGGGTAAATAAATTTAGAGTAGCCCGATAAAAATTCCAGAACTGGAGCTTGAACATTAAGGAAGAATTATTAAGGGCTAGAGAAACAACTACCTCCATTTTAGTACAGAGAACTTTTGTTTGCTGGTAGTTTATATTTGTAACCGAGTTTGATTGAAGATGAAGACTGAAAGAATATTTGAATTATTCCCTTTCACATCTTTACCTAGCTGCTTCTTTCAGCAAAAAAAATGTTGCTCTTGGCAGGATAGTTTTTCAGTTGCAATGCTATGTCTTACTTCTGTTGAAAATACTAGAAATATCTTGTAAAATACTGGATGAGGCTGCACATGTGGCTATTTTTAAGTGTCTGGGACTCTGAAATTAACCACATAAGAAAACTGTTTGACATTTAATTTTTTAACAGCTAGGAATAAACTTAAATCATCCCTTTGACAAAACCTATTTTCAATCCCTGGTGGAGACTTGCTCAGTAAAACAGAAGTGCAGTATACAAAAAAAAAAAAATTGAAGTGTTATTGAAAAAAACAAAACATGCTTGTTGAATTCTACAGGAATACATTAATTTAAATTCAATACCCATTTAATCCATTTGCAGTAACTATGACAGCTAATGTTTTTTAGCACTCACTTATGAAGTACCTCAAGTTTTGTGTCTGCTACTGGTTCATAACACATTACATATGTTGAGTAAACATTAATCATGCTAGCCCTGTGCACAGTAAGGTTTAACCAGACTAGCAACAAACATGCTTCTTCCATATGGCACATGGCATGGAGGATGGCAAAGGAAACAAAAAGAGTAAATTATCCCCAAAACTACAGGTGAGGAAAAGTGATTATAGCATATTCCATGGGACCTCCTAAAAGCCCTTCTGCACAAAACCCACAGGCACTTCACATAAGAAGTTGCACAAGTCTGATGCTTTCTAAGCAGTATAGCCTGCATTTAGAATGGAGGAATCCCAACCACTGCTACAGGATGGGAACGCACTGGCTAAGTAGCAGTTCTATAGAAAATGATTGGGGATTACAATGGATGAGACACTAGATATGAGCCAATAGCGTGCCCTTGTAGCCAAGAAAGCTAATGGCATACTGGGGTGCATTAGTAGAAGCACTGCCAACAGATCAATTCCCCCTTATTCATCACTGGTGAGGCCACATCTGAAGTATAGCATCCAATTCAGGGGCCCCATTACAGAAAAGAAACAGATGCACAGAGGAGAAAACAGCAGAGGATGACAAAAATGATTAGGGGGCTGGAGCACATGACATAATGGGAGGTTGAGGGATTTGGGCTTATTTAGTCTACAGAAGAGAGAAGTGAGGAGGGATTTGATAGCAACTTTCAACTACCTGCAGTGGGGTTCCAAAGAGGATGGAGAAAGGCTATTCTCAGTGGTGACAGATGACAGAACAATGAGCAATGGAATTTTTTTCAACAAAACTCGCCGCACATCCACACACAGAATGAGTTTTGTCGGTAGTCTGTCATCAAAGCTTGGCACTTCTGCCAAGAACCTTCTGCCTCTCCCAGATGAGAAAGAGTGCCTTTGTTGAAAGATTCTATCAACAAAAAAGCTGTGTGGATGTTCTGGGGGTGGGGGCCTTCATAACATTACATAGACAGGGCTTCCAGGACACTGGGCAGCTCCGTCCGCTGTGCTTCCAGCTGACTGTTTTGTTGAGAGAGCAGCTGGGAAGTTTGGCCGCCATGACAACAGAGTGGATTGCCGTTTCGATCCTCTTTAGTGTATGGCCGTACTCTGTCGTCAGATGTTTTGTCAGAAAATCTCTTCTGACAGAAATATCTGTCAACACATGCTTCTAGTGTAGCCGTAGCCTAGGAGAGTGGTGAAGGTCTGGAATGGGTTACCTCAGGAGGCAGTAGAACCTCCTTCCACAGAGGTCTTTAAGTCCTGGCTTGACAAAGCCCTGGCTGGGATGATTTAGTTGGGGTTGGTCCTGCTTTCAGCAGGGGGTTTGGATTCTATGACCTCCTGAGGTCTCTTCCATCCCTACGGTTCTAGTAACTCCCCATGCTAGTATTTGATAACCTTTCTTAGCAATGTTGTGAACAGCTCTCATAAAAGAACTGTAGCACATCCCTCTCGAAACAACTGACATAGTGCTGATATCATTGGTGACCCACCACATCATCACTGCATTAATACCATAGTTTGGTACTATTTGTATATACCATTATGCCACGGAAAAGTGGTTCTAGATATGTCCTAGAAGCAGATGCTGAGTTATAACACAAAAGAAATCATACTTATGTACTGTAATTGTATGTAAGTCAAAACATATAATAGCACTACTGTCATCCAACACTTGTCCCCTGCCCACAACTACAGTCACACATACCTTGTGTTTCCTGCAATATAACAGCAGGGGATTGCGGCAGGGGGAAGGAACCCTTTATTTTAAAAAATAAAACATATTGTCTGTTAAGAAGTTATTTGTTTTGTATTCACTGGTTGAACTTCACATTAATGGAAGTGATACTCATTAAACTCAGATAAAAGATTAGATGCAGCAATTATTTGCTGGAATACATAGACAAATTACATAACTCCCAAGCCTGATAAAGTTGTCTGGTCTTCAGAGTATATTTCTATTTAAGTGATCAGAAGATATTAAACTAACATATTATCGCTATGAATTGTGACATCTCCATTTACTGCACTACTTTAGTTTCCTATGCTCAGTCTCAAATACAGTAGTGTGATGACTATAGAGTTCCAGTGATCAAGGCAAAACAACATTCCTTTTCTAAAGTATAGACTCAGTTGCCATAATGCAGGGGAAAAAATAAAAAACGTCTCTAAAAAGCTGTAGAACACAGAGCTTTTTCTCCCTGCCAAGAAGCTAACTTGAATCAGAATACACAAAGTAAATAGTTTGTGTTGAGCATGACCACTTCTGCCAGACATTTAGTGAGGCTGATTTGGGCCTGAAGCAAATACCAGTTTGTTTTCTGTACAAATACTTTAAAGCTGCAAAAACTCTGGTTTATTAAGCATTATTACAAAGTGTTAAAAACATCTTGGAACCTACACCCTATTAAATGAAATGAAGCAAGACAGAGAGTCTGTTCAGTGATATTAATGCCCTCGTACCCTTTGGTTTCAACACTGATTTGAGTATTCCTATTTTGCTCTAATGAAAGGAATTTTTACATCCCAATTGTTATGTTACAAATGCAAACAGAGTATAGATTTAGGCCAGCTGCCCAGATCAGAAATATCCTGAAATTTTGAAACACCCTAACACAGCATGACAACAAAACTGACAATAGGGCAAAGGAAATAGCCAGTGAAAGCAGTTAAACACATTCTTACACAAAACAGGCTGAACATGTTGGCTGAATGAACTACTTTGCCAGATCTTACCTTACTTAGAGAGCAATAGTCTTCTAGCTCGTTAGTAATGTGTTTTAGTGAATCTCCTCATTCAGCAAAGTTAAAGAAACACAATGGTACAAATTACATTTCCCCAAGGGAACAGTGCAATTGCTTTCTGCAACAGTGAGGGTTTGTGTATCACATGTGTATGTTAAAATCTGTTCCTGCTGTTCTAATTTCATTTTATTACTTCCAACACAACCTGTCTCGTAGTTACATTTTCATTCGGGTGTAAACCTGTGCCAAAAACTTGCGAGGCATCAGCTCATAACTATGGATCTATGGGCACTGAAGGCAGAATTCTTCAGGTTAGAAGTCAAACTTATGCCACAGTAGTTCCATAAAACCTGAACCCAAGAATAACAACAAAGTGATAACTACGAATCTGTGTGATACCTTTTTTTAAAAAGCCTGTGTTTACAGAGCGATTCAGAACAATTTATAAGTTTTTTACTGCTCTTTTCCACATAAGCCAGATCAGATTTTTGATGGCATCTCTGCTAAGCATGGCTACATCATGTCACATCTCACATAAGAAAAGAGAGAAGGAGAAGTAAAGGGGAGGAAAGGAAATGTAATTATCACAGCTAATCAGAGTATGAAACCTTGCGTATAAAGTAAGTGCTAGTGGCTCTTCCGGCCAAAGTACAGCATTGGTAAGAAACCACTTCTCCTTTACATGAAGTTCTTTTCCGATACCATGTCTCTTCCAGCAAATCCTCAAATGCAAATGTGGAGATAGCTGGATAGAGATTTTATGTGAAGTAACACATTCATCATTTGAATATTTTATCTTTTTTATCCCTTTTGACATGATGAGTATTAGGGAGTCAATCCATCTACTCTACCAATTAACGTGGTAAGAGTCTTTCTCTTCCAAATACTTTTTTCAACCCCCGCCCCCCAGCATTTTAAATTAAAAATTGGCAATTCCTACATACTTCCTATTATTAACCTCAGGCCAAATTTTATTTTTTTATATATATATACACTCACACATATATATGTAAATGGGCAAAATATAAATCAGGTCTTCAGCATGGAAATCACAGTTTACCAACGGGAAGATGAATAGGGTTTTTTTTCCTTCAGATATTTTCCAACAGTATTTACCATTTGCAGGCATCCCAAAGGCAAATTTACCTTCTCACCAACAGACTCCCCTGAAGCAGGTAGAACTAGGGTAATCATGAGCCACATGCACTACTACAGGGCAGGAAATGGAGAGGTGTCTGCTCACACACACGCACCACATACATACCCCCAAACGGGCAAGGACCACAGCAGCTCCCCCACCCCGCTGAACCGTGGGACAGACACTACTATTTAATGAGGGGGGGCTGTTTATGCCTCTCTGGTGCACAGTAAACTTAGTAGGTTTCGCTCACACACTGAAGTTGGTGGGGGGAGGGTGTGCCGCCCTTGTCCCCTATTCTGGCCGGGGCAGCCACTCTTCGCCAGGCCAAGCGGCGGCACTTACCGAGAAGCCGGCCCAGAAGGGACAGGAGTGGCGGACCCTGGCCGACGTGGTGAGAGCCAAGGCAGCGAAGCTGACGGCCACGATGAGGCATCCGAGCACCATCTGGGAGACCCCCAGAGCCAGCATGATCCGGGAGCGGGTCCGATACTCCCGCAGGCGAGACAAGCTTCGGGACAGGGCGGCCGGGCTGAGCGAGCGAGCCCCTCCGGCGGGCTGCAGAGCGCTGCCCCCGGCCAGCGGCATCCTGAGCCGGCCCCGCGAGCTCGGGGAGGGCGGACTCTTCCAAGGCGGGCAGCGGCCCCGCTCACAGGTGCGCCGGGGCTGCCCAGTGGCCGGCGGCGCTCTCGGCGCGGCTCATGCCCTGCACGGCCGGCAGCGCTCTGCGGCGGAGCCCGGCTCCCCGGAACGGACTCACTTCGCGGGGCTACTCAGCGCAGGGCCCGGGCCGAGCGGCACTCGCAGTCCCGCCCCTGCTCATGCCCCAGTCGCCGCGCGGAGCCGCCGGGCAGGAGCAGTCCATTCCCGGCCACTCCGCCCCCGCTGCCGTCAGCGCGCGGCCCAGGGGCTCGGCGCTCCCCACCCCGGCCGAGCGGCACCGCCCGCAGGCATGGCCGGTGCACCAGCCGGGCTGAGCGGGCAGCGCCGCCGCCTTCTCTTCGGCTGCTGCCGCACGCGCCCCCCGGCGGCTGAGCGGGCCAAGCCGGGCGCGCGGCTGCAGCGGGCTCAGGTGCACGCGGCTCCCGCGGCGAGTCTGGTTCGCAGCCCGGCGGCCGCGAGTGGCTCAGGGGCGGCAGAGCCTGGCTCCCGGGCGGGGCCGCCAGGGGTTGCGTGCGGCCAGCGGCGGGCGGAAGAGCAGCCGCCGGCTCCGGAGGGAGAACGGCTTGTGCGAGGCGAGCAAACCAGGGCTGCAGCAGCGGCCCCGCGAGCGGAAGAGGTGGGGGAAGGAGACAGTGCGGCAGAGGAGCCGCGCGGGCTGCCGGCAGCAGTGGCACAGGCCCGAGGAGGGTAGGGACTGACGCCCGCCCCCTTGCGGGAGGTCAGAGCGCCCCCGGCAGACAGTGCCGGGGGCGGGAACTCTCCCGGCGGGAGAGAGAGATGGACGCCCTCGTGAGGGGCTCCCCGCGCAGCAGGCTCGAGGAGTGTCCGAGGCAGGAGGGGACCCGGACACAGCCCAGCGGTAGTCACCCAACATATCCTGGGGAGGAGCAGGTAGCGCTGCAGCACTGTAAAAACTGACCGCTTTATGTAACAGGTAAGGAGCTTGGAAATGCCCTGAAGCGGGTCTGACCCAGGAAAGCTCACCGCCTCATAAATAAAATACTTAGTCTGAAGGTGCTACAGGCCTGCTTGTCTTTTCTGACGCTGCAGAGTAACAGGGCCACCCCTCCGAGACTCCTGAAAGAACTAGGTAAAAAAAAAAGTATTGTCCGCACTTGGTAGCTATAACAGCTAAAAGTCTTTCAAGGGCAGTACAAGGCTGGACAGAACAGACTCTCTCCAGTTTGTTCGCTCTGGCAGCAATGCGTTGGGCTTTGTTTGAGAAGCACCAGGAGAAAAAGTTTTTTTAAACAATTGTTACACAAAAGCCCACAAAATTAGCAGGCAGTGTCCCTGAAAATAGGTGGGACTCATTGTCTTAACTGTCTACAATGTAAGTGGATGGTGTTTAAGCTTGAGGCTGCAGTGGCTACTAGCAACCATGGTGTCTGTTATCCAAGCTCCCACCTTCATAAAATAAAATATATGGAGATGCATCTCATAGAGCTGGAAGGGACTTTGGGAGGTCATGCAAGTCCAGTCCCCCTGCTCTTTTGGCAGGGGCAAGCACCATCCCCCATGGAAATTATGATTGCATAGGATGCTACATACTTTAGAAACCCAACAAAGAACTGGATTTGTGAACACTACTTTAGCAACAACCTCATTTGGAGAAGCAAAGGCATTACAACGAAGTGCAGAATGAAATTGCTGGCATTGCTTGTCTCTAGCATTTTACTATATGCACGTGTCTTTTGCACACACACAGGCTGTGGCCACACGAGGAAGTGAGGGCGAAAGGGGTAATACTTATCCGTCACTTCAGAGTGAGCTTCTTCAAAAGGAAGTGACTACACATAAAACGCGGATCGACGTTGTGATCTGCAACATTGAAGAGACAACCCCTCATTTGAAAATGGAGCGGCTACCCAGCCACAGCTTCATTTCAAAAATAACAGGGCAGGGTCACATGGCCGACAAGCCCTTCCTGGAGCATGGGCCAGCTGCCCTATTAAGAAGCCCCTCCTAAACGCACTCCCCGTGCACATGCTGAGGACCCCAGCTGCTTGCAGCACACAACCTCCAGCACAGCACTTGGCAAAGCCTTGGTTAGCCACCACACCAGTGCCTGCCACGGACCCACACCACTTCATTGACAGGGACACCCTGGACTTCATGGCCAGCCTGATGGCCAAACTGACAGCATGCCATACGAGGCTACGTGCTGCCCAACATGAGACCAGCCTCCTGCAGTCCCCCCACCATGGTGCATCCAGAGCAGCCCCTGTTCCAGGCCCGCTGTCGCCTCTGGCAGTACCCCACCAGTGGGGAATGGTGGGACAACATCATCCTTGGGGAGTGGGATGACGACCATTGGCTCCGCAACTTTCCTATGAGTCGGGCCACATTCATGGAGTTGTGCCATTGGCTGGCACCAGCACTTCGCCACCAGGACACTCAAGTGCAGCCCCCGCTCCCCCGGAGAAACAAGTAGCCATTGTCGTGTGGAAGCTGGCCACCCTGGACAGCAACCACTCAGTCAGCCACCAATTCGGGGGGGGGAAGGCCACCACTGGGGTCGTTCTCTTTGAGGTAAGGCACCCAGGGCCATGCACCCACAGTGGAGTCGCCAGGAGGGGGGTCCCAGGCAGTGGGGTCCCCCATAAGCTACCACACACTCACGGGTGCCTGTGCCCTCCACCCCCTACGGGTTGTCAGCACCATTAACAGGATCCTCCTGCGCCACCTGATCCACCTTGGCGACGAGGATGCTGCCATGGCCAGCTTCCAACAGCTGGGCTTCCCCAACTGCATCAGCGCATTGGACAGCACCCACATCGCCATCCGGGCCCCACCACACAGCCGGGGACGGTACATCAACTGAAAGGGCTACCACTCCGGCATCCTCCAGGCCCTCGTGGGTGCCTGAGAACGTTTCATGGAAATTTGTGTGGGCTGGTGGGCAGGGCCCACGATGCCCGCGTCTTGCAGAACTCATGGCTCGGCCGCAGGATGGCAGAGAGCACCTACAGCTCCCCACGGGAGCTGTCGGTGGGAGACGTGACCCTGCCCCCGTGCATCGTCGCCAGTGCTGTCTACTCTTTCCAGGCCTGGTTAATGTGCCCCGACACAGGACACGACGACGAGAGCCAGGACCTCTACAACGCCCACCTCAACCAGGCCAGGAACACCACTGAGTGGGCATTCAGCTGTCTGAAGACGAGCTTCAGGTGTGTCCTGAAGCACCTGGAGGTAGGCCTGCCCAGCATGCCCGCAGTCATGGGCACCTGCTCTGCTTTCCACAACCTTGTAGAGAGCAAGCAGGAGCTCTATGCAGCACACTGGGCGGCTGAGGCCCTACCACACTACGAGCAGCCAGGTGCGGTCCCATGTCATCAGGTGTACTGGGACGTGGTGCATGTGCGGGATGCTCTGCAGGAGGCTTTTGCCCAGGGGCCCCCATGACCTGGCCCGGCCCACTCCACACAACCCCCCACCCCCCATTCTCACCCCTGCCCCACCAGCACCCCCACTTGCACGCAGCCCCCACCCCACCGTCCCCACCCAAGGCAAGACACACATCACCGTTAAATAAATTCAACTGTTATTTTTGGAAAACAAAGAACATGTGACTATTTACAGGGGGGCAGGGGGCGTCAATCCTCTGTGGGAGTGGCTGGTCGGGAGCCACAACAGCCCCTGGAACCGCGACCACCCCAGCACCAGGGACCACAGCGGGGCCAGGATGGGGCAGGTGGAACAGGGAGGTAGGGCTGGACTGGGGTATCTAGGGGCTCAGACTCTCGGGGGCAGGGGAGCCACAGACAGGCAGGGCTCGCCCAGCCACAGCCAGTACACCAGCTCCTGACACTTGGCCAGGGACATGTCAGCTGGGAACAGATCGGCATGGGGGGAGGGGTGGAAGGGGCACGGGGGGGGCCGGGGAAGAGGGCGAGGCTGGGGCAGAGGAGAGAACTGGGGAGGAGGGCGGGGCAGAGGAGAAGTGGGTGGCTGGGGAAGGGGGAGTCTGGGGCAGGGGGGCTGTGACAGAGGAGGGGACCGGGGAGGAATCAGGGGGCTGGGGCGGGGGGGGCGCTGAGGGAAAGGCCATCCATGGGGCAGGCAGCTAGGCCAGGTGGTTGGCAACGGCCTGGTTCCGGGTGTCAAGATTCCAGCCACCCGGTCCTAGGCCACCCACTCCATGAAGAGCCATTCTCACAGCAAGCGGTTCTGCTCCCGCCATGCAGCCATGTGGGCTGCCGCCAGATCGTCTGCCTGCCTGCAGCAGCAGCAGCTTCTCCCACGATGGTGCCCGGTCTGGGGAGGTGTCGCCCCTTCACACTCTTCAGCTGCTGCAGGGCTCCCAGGCACATCCAGGGGGCTCAGGTGCCTGGCAGATGTCGAGGCTGCGGAGACATAAGGGGAGAGGATCATGCCCCATCAGTCATGAGCCCGGGTACCATGGGCCAGTGGCCTCATCCCCACTGCCATCCCACCCTGCTTGTGGTGACAGGCTCTGGGGTGGCCCATCTGCTGTGGGGTCGATCAACATGGGGCCATTAGAGTGGCTGCCTCAGCCCTCCCAGGCTTATGACCCTCATGGCAGCCCATGGCCCTGCACACATGGCCCCACCCTGGCAGCAATGGTGGCCATCCCCATCCCCCCGCATAACCAGGGCACCCCATGCGCAGTCCTACCTGAGGGTTCCGTGGGTGGTTCATGGGAGGCCTGGGTGGAGGTAGCCCAGCTAGGGCCCTCAGAGGGCTCGGCAATGTACAGTGATCCCTCGCTCCTGCTGTTGCTGTCCCTGGTGCCAGCAGGTACTTCAGGGCCTGCAGTAGGGGGTGCTATCGAGGGTCCTGGCTAGGGTTCCTCACCCTGCCCCTCTGGCTCTGACGTGTCCAGGGTCTCCTCGGGTGGTACAGCCTCCCTGGGTCCCAGCAGCTGGTGGAGCTCCCTGAAGTAGAGGCAGATGGCTGGCGCTGCGCCTGACTGCCAGGCTGAGTCCCTTGCTTGGGCATAGCCTTGCTGCAGCTCCTTCACTTTGGAGCAGACCTGGTCAGGGGTCCAGAGGAGGTGGCCCCTTGCAGTGAGGTTGCTGGCGAGGCGGGCGAAGGCATCCGCATTTCTCTTCCGCCCCTCTATCCTGAGCAGGATGTCCTCTTCCCCCCAGACAGCCAGCAGGCCCCACACTTCAGCTTCCAGCCAGAAGGTCCCCTTCCTCTTTGGGACCTGCCCAGAGCCCTGGGAGCACTGCCGCCTGGAACCCTTGGTTCCATGGGGATCCTGGGGGTCTTGGCTGCTGGCCATTAGTCCAGCCATGGAGGGGTGTCACTTTCTGGGGGTGCTTCAGAGTGTTGGCTGGCCATCTTGTGCTCCTGCATCTGCCAGCACACACTCAGCTTCCTGCACGGGGTTTCTGTGTCCCTGCAGCTTTAAGGCACCCATAGCTGACAGCCATAGAGCTCTGGCTGCTGGTCAGGGTGTCTCTGTGCTCTGAGGAGGGGCCAGCTCTGGGGAGGACTTTTCATTTCTAAATGGCACCGGGGAGCGACTACACACATTGCATTTTGAAAACAAGGTTGAACTGAGGCGTTATTCCCAACATGGGAGTAGAACAACAACTTCAAAATGAATGCCTTTTAATTTCAAAGTTGATTTTGAAGCGAACAATTTCTGTGTAGTTGCTCTCCTGCTCGTTTCAAAATTGCCCCTCATTTCACAATAGCTTTCAAGATGAACGGCTAGTGTGGCCACAGCCAGAGAGAAAGCCTCTGAATATCCTGTTTCATGCCTTTTAATTGAAATGCTGCAGGCAATTGCTGCATGTACCTACCACTATGGAGCCGGTAATCACCCAGATTTATAGCATAACTTATGTGATATCAAGACAATCAGATGAAGAAGACTTGAGTTTGCAGGATGTGTGGGCTGAATAACTGGATACAAACAGATACATAAGACTGTCAAAGCAAGTTTTGTAGGGATGGGTTCAAGCACTGGTAGAAAGTGTGGTTTGACAATGTGGCTGTTAGAAATTAAGTATGGTGCACTTGCAAGGCAATGTGAAGGTGACAAAAAGTGGAAGAAAGTTCCTGGCCAGTGACTCCTCTGTGTTAATTTATTAATTGTTGAAATGTGACTACAGAACTTTGCACTATGAGTAGTAACTGAGAGGTAGCCATGTTCGGCTGTATTCTAACAAAACAAATCAGCAGTCATGTAGCACTTTAAAGACTAACAAAATAATTTATTAGGTGATGAGCTTTCATGGGACAGACCCACTTCTTCAGATCAAAGAGCTGAACCAAATAAACTAATAATAAATTTATAAACCTTATAAATTATTTTGTTAGTCTTCAAAGTGGTACATGATTGCTGGTTTGTTTTGTTTGCATTATGAGATGGATGACAGTTATGCCTACTTTCAGCTGAGGTGGGTGACAGTTTCAAACAGTAGCTCATTAACCACAGCACATACATCTGTGGTCTTACCCATCACACAAAAGTTGTATCACTTCAATTATATCAGTATAGATTATACTAGTATAACTGCATTCACAATACTGGGTTGTGGGTCCTTATAGTTTACTAGTACAACATCCATAGTGTGGATGCACTTGTGCCACGATAAATGCATTTATATCCCTTTCTATACAAGAATAAACTAGAATGGTATAAACACATTATACCAATATACACGCATGTATATTAAGAGGATTGTAGCACTTTATTGGTAAAATCCCAAGCCATAAACAGATACTTAAACTGATACAAAATAGGGGTGTAGCTGAGGCTCATATCTTTTGTCCTGGGCAGCTCTCCTCTTCTCCAACTCTCTGTCCTAGAGAATTAAGCTTTTCTTGCATCAGAAAGTCAAAATGAGCATCTCGGCATGGAGTTTGAGCCTCTTTTGTACTTAGACACATTGTTCACTTATTTGTGTCATCATGTTCTGCAAGTACATATCTCAATATGGCCTTTCAAGGCAAAATACCAGTCTGCTTGTATACTCATTAAGACAACACAGATCCACAATGGAAAAGGGCTTTAGTTCTGTTTGTCTGAATGTGTATCTATGGTACAAAGCAGATAGGTTAGAGAAACCATTAGATTCATTTGACCCCTGACATGGTTAAAATTGAGATCTGCAGTGCAGATACAACATAGTACTTTAATGAGATCCTTAAACTGAGCTGACAAACTGCCCTGCATAAGGCTGTAGCACTGTTCCAGTTAGGTACCATCTCTATTCTATAATTGAACTGTGTTTCTATGTATTGTAATTATGTCTCTCTACTCTAGAATGGACTGGCCATAAGTTAAAGTGACCACTCTCTCTCTCTCTCTCTCTCCCTCTGGAATCCCTCATGTTGAGTAAGATTTCCTACTGGATGCCTATAATTGATGAGTGTGAAGGTGAGAAATTAGGACAGTTATGGCAAGGAACACTCTCTGACAGTATTTACATGTGAGGTCTCTGCTTCCATCAGCACCAACGCCAGCCACACTGATGCGGGCCTGGGCATGCGTCTTACATCAGGCTCTCTGGTCTTCTTCATAGAAATTATGCTTGATCTCAAAGTGTTGGGCACTGTACTTGATGGTGTTCTTCCAGTGAGGCCCCAGTATCTCACTATGATCATATAGTAGTTAGCACTCTGCGTTGTGGCTGCAGCAACCTCAGCTCGAATCTCAGTCATGGCATCACTCATGCAGTGATAGCATGGTATATCAGCCCGTGCTTTTAGGGTTGTTAGCTCAGTTCTGAAGGATGCCTTTTAAGGTGCTGGGGCACATTACATTTTTGGAGGGAGGGCTAGCTCAGGGGTTTGAGCATGGGCCTTGTAAACCCAGTGTTGTGAGCTCAATCCTTGAGGAGGCCATTTAGGGGCCTGAGGTAAATAAATTTAAAAAAAATCTATTAGGGATGGTGCTTGGTCCTGCCAAAAGGACAGGAGACTGGACTTGATGACCTCTCAAGGTCTCTTTCAGTTCTATGAGATATGAATATCTCCATATATATAAAGTCAAAATAGCCTACAGGATGTATGGTCTCCTCAATCTGAGCCACTTCAGAGCCAAGTTCAAGACCACAGCATCAGTGGTAGAACTGCAGTACACCAACAACATCAAGGTCAGTACTACCTCAGAAGATGGCCTCCAAGCAATCATAAACATTTTCAATGTGGCCTACCACAGGCTGGGACTAACTCTCAATACACAAAAGACAAAAGTTCTTTCAGCCAACACCTGTCATACCATTACCCAAGCTAACCATCACAGTGGATGACCAAGTGCTGGAAAATTTCAGCAGCTTCCCCTTTCTCAGAAGCTGTCTGTCCAGCAACACTGACATTGACGATCAAAGCCGCCACTGAATTTCTAGTGGGAGTGTGGCTTATGGAGGTTTACGGAGACAAGTCTTTGATGACTGTGACATGAAGACGCAGACCAAGGTCAATGTCCACTGTGCTGTAGTCATTCCAACATTGCTATACGGAGTGGAAACTTGGACTCTCTATAGACATCATATAAAAGATCCGGAGAAAGTCCACCAAAGTTACCTGAGGAGAATATTGGGCATCATGTGGTAGACAGATGGACCAATGTTAGTGTCTTCACAGAGGATGATTCCTGCAGCATCGAGGCAACTATTGCCCACAGATAGCTACGATGGTCTGGTCATGTAGTGCGGATGCCTGACAAATGTCTGCCTAAACAGATTGTCTCTGTTGAGCAGAGGACCAGGGCACAGTCTCATGGTGGGCAGAGCAATGGTAAAGTAACCACAGTAAGATGCTGGCTTACCTCCACAGACTTTTCAGCACTCTCAATCAGTCCTTGAACTGAAGGTATGTTTGTTCAAAGAAATATATCACCCCAATTCTAACCTTGTATTGTGGTTCTGTAGACATTTACAGAGGCCACAAACCTGCCTTTAAACCAAAAATAGTGTAGGACCATAATGCCAAAAGTATATTTCCTCTTCCTCAAAAACCTTAGTGTATGGATATGCTGGGGGCATTCCTGGGACAGGAGGCAGGCAGACATAAAGGGAAAAGTGGAAAGTGGCCAGATTATGCTGAACTCTAGATATCTTAGCTTGCTGTATGTATCCATAGCAAGCTGTTACTGCACAGCAGAAAGTGGAGTGACTCCTGTGGCTGGTCTAATTTATGCTGAATACTGCTCTGGCCTGTGGCCAACATCAAAAGGAAAGAAGTAGAAAAGTTAACTTACTTTCTAGGAAATACTGAAATCACCTTCGTTGTCACTTGGAATAGGGGCATTATTTCAGAATATATAGGGATAAGATAGAATCTGAGGAGAGTATTTCTACTGAACATTTGTTATTCAAGGCCTATTTCCAACTCCATAAATCCCTAGAGTGAGAAACTAGGAAAATCAAACACATATTTCCTGTGAGACTGTGCCTCTCATTGTACCAAACTAGCTAAGAAAGCAAAGGTTTCAAGACTCTGGACTTGGGCAATCTTTGATATTGCATTAGCTGTGAATTCAATTTTTTTCCTTTTTTTCCCCTATTCTTTTCCTCAGAAAAGTTCTTAATTGATGGATTTGCTTTCAAATGATCATGAATTTCAGAGAGAAATTCCAGCAATTTTGAAATGATCAATAGTCCCATATATTTGAGGTTGTATACAATTCAAGAATTATTTATTGTTGCATGTTGTAGGTGATAGTTTCCTTAACCACTCAGTTAGTTATAATCAAAAGGGGGAAAACATGGTTCCTATAGTTTTTGAAAGGAATCACAGAAGTTTGCTGTAGCCAAATTTAAATATAGCAACAAAGCTAAATCCCATTTTTCCCCTCACAGATTTATTATTTTCTGAAGGGAACCAGAAGGGCACTGCCTGTAGAACCTTGTTAGTCTCTTAGAAAACATCAAAACCTAGACTCCAGCATGGTAATGATCCCTCTTCTATGGAAATTGTCTCATTACTGTCACTGTTTGCTGGTGCCCAACCAGTTCAGGAAGGAACATCATGAGTCATTTACTAATAACTTTACTGAAAAATGGAAGTTCCTATTTCTGAATACTACCCATTCTGTTTCAAAAGTGTGATGATATATCAAATCCAATAGCCAAAAATCACTTTGCAAGAGTGACAGAACTGTGATATTAATAAAAGGGGAAATAAATTCATAGCTGAGATAAACCTCAAACTCCTGATTTCATTGTGGCTAATAAGAAAGCTGATAAAAAGGCATCCTGTAGGGCTTGGGCATTGGAAACCAGCCTGAGGGCTTCATTCTGCTGTCACTTATGCAGAGCAATAGCATGTCTTCACAACTGCATACTTCACAAGTTTGAATTATATTAAGCAACTTTTCATATATTGTCAAGAAAATATTCTGCATTCAGGAAGAAATAGCACTAAAGATGTGTTAAACCAAAGAGGATGTGCATTCTAAAGATACAATAAAAATTGTTCAAAATGAAGAATCACTGTTGATGAGTAAATTAAACATATTCTCTTTCCAAAAAAGAAAAAAAAACTTGTGTTTTTACAAACACCCTTTTGTTAGAAACACCTGGATAAGTGCGAAACCATTCAAAATACAGTAATCTCTCAAACTGTGCAATTGCGAGTTAAGCGCAACTGAAAATCCCGCTTCCCCTGGCGTGCGCAACCCCACCCGGCCCGCATGGCTCTGATTCAACATCCTCCATGGCCCTGGTTCAAGCTCCCACGTGGCTCTGGCTCATCACCCCCACACCCAGCTCCAGCTCACCCCCCGCTCTGTGCCCGCCCAGCTCTGGCTCAAACCCCACCCCTCCCAAAGGGCTCTGGCTCAGTTCCATGGTCCTGCCCCCTCTGCAGCCCTAAGCCACACCAGGCTTAACCCCCCCCACCCCCCTCCCACAGCCCCAACCCACCACCAGGCTTAACCCTCCCCACAGCCCTAGGACTTACCTTTCGAAAGGAGCTTGAGGTACTACTGTTTCTTCCCCAGCTGCAGAACATGCATTCCACCAGGGGAAACAAGCTACCTCCCTGGCTTACGCGAAATTCAAGTTATGCGAGGTGCGTGGGAATGCAACCCTCGCATAACTTGAGGGACTACTGTATAGACCCATATAGTAACAGTAGCAGTACTATTTCTGGTGTCTGTGCCACAGGTCTAATATCCAAGGGGCTTAAAAATCAAGAAATAAGTCTATGAGGTATATTATTATTGACAACTACATCTTGGACTATAATCAAACCACTTTAACACTAACTTAAAAATTTTGAAGTTGGCTTTATAGACACTTATTTGGACCCTACCAAATTCACGAACTGTGAAATCTGGTGTTTGTACTTTTATGCTGTTTGACATTCAGAGGGGAAACCACTATTTCTCAAAATGGGAGTCCACTTCTGACCCACAAAGGAGTTACAGATGGGTCACAGGGATTTTCACTAGCAACCACAGACTATACCACCATAATACCAATCCTGGATTTTTCCTTGCAACAAGCCCGATTGCCAACTTTGTTCACATATCTTTTCTGGAGATACCATTACTTGACCTAGCCATGTTATTCACAGAATCACGGGCACATTCTCCTGTTCCTCAGCTAACATCATATATGCCATCATGTGCCAACAATGCCCACACACGATGCATATAGGGCAGACTGCAAACACTCTTCCACAAAGAATGAATGGACACAAAACAGACATCAAAAAACTCCTAACTCACAAACCTGTCAGCCAGCACATTAACGGAGTGGGCCATTCTGTTAATGACCTGAAAGTCTGTGTTTTACTGAAAAGGAACTTTAACAGTCGTTTACCGAGGGAATGCTCAGAACTGTCATTTATATTCAAATTCAACATATTAACGTGGTTTGAACTGGCGCAGCAATTACCTGACCCATTATAAGAACTCTTTTACATATTTTGTTTTATCTAACTTTTAACTTCCCCATCCCATAGCCCCCTCCTGCCGCTCCCCTGCTCTTCTGATATGCCAACCTTGATAATTTTTGGACCTCTATGCTTTATATATTGAGTCTGTTCTGGTAGGGTTGTGATCTGAAGAAGTGGGTCTGTCCCATGAAAGCTCATCACCTAATGATTTTTTTTTTTTAGTCTTTAAAGTGCTACATGACTGCTTTTCTGTTTTGATAGGAGTACTTTAGGAGAGTCCTATAATTGCCATCCTTACTTCTTTGCTGCCTCCAGAGGAGGGCAGCTGGACGGCACTGGCTGTTGTCTGGGTACCAAGTTGCAAAGGCATTGCCCCACTAGGAGCAGCACAGAAGTAAAGGTGGCAATACCATACCATTCCAAACTTACTTCTGCACTGCTGCTATCAGAGCTAGACAGCCGAAGAGGGGCAGCTTCTGACTGTGGGCCCAGTTTTGCAGGCAGCAGCAAAGAAGTAAGGGTGTCAATATTGTATCATGCTGTCCTTATTTCTGTGCTGCTGCTGGTGGCAGCTCTGCCTTCTAAGCTGGGCTCCCAGCCTGCTACCACAGTGCTGTCTAGCAGCTCAGCTCTTAACACAAAGCAGGACCCTTTCCTAAACAGAAATTTCAGATTTAACTCATTGAAATCATGAAATGTATTATTTTGGATATCCTATGACTGGGAAATTGACCAAAATGGTTTATGAATTTGCTAGTGCCCTACTTATTGCCTAACAAAAAAATTGAACATCACTAACAGAGTGCTGCAAAGTAATAGCTGCAATATGTTCCCACATAAGAAACTTGAAGACTTGAGTATGTATTGTCATTCAAAAACATTGGAAATCCAAGAAATGTAGAGTTAAGATTGTGTTTCTAAAAGAAGGCACCCAGACTACCTTCACTCTGCCCTTACACAGCTGTCCTGAGGAAAGAAGGTTACAGTGAAATTTACTTGCCGTCTTAACTACAGAGAAGGTACTGTCATGCTAATTTTATGGAAAAATGCTTTGCGTTATCAACTTTAGAATTTCAGGTTTTTCTGACTTTCAAAACACATTTTCAGTAAACTAACTGAAATGTATCTGATGAAATGGGACTTTGCCCACGAAAGCTTATGCTCCAAAAAATCTATTAATCTATAAGGTGTCACAAGACTTCTCATTGTTTTTGGAAATATAGATTAACACAGCTACCCCTAATTCTAATATGAACACTGTGCTTCCTAAGGACACTAATTTTTAAAAGAAATAGGACAGGTATCCTGCCTTCAAAAGATTAGTATCTGAGCAATGAGACACTATGGAAAAACAGGCAAGCTTTAAATGTGTGACCTTTCACCTACTTATTACTATAGGTTGAATGTCTCTAATCCAGAACTTGCTTATCTGGCAACATCCATAATCCAACCTGATTTTAGTTAGCTGGAGGACCACTTATCATAGTGATTAGTAACAGAGAGAAAGCCGTACTGGTCTATATACTTGACACTTATCATAGGTGTGACCAAGTGTCCTGCAGTCCCATAAAGTTTGTTTACAGCCACCAATCCTGGCTCTCAGGGTTCTGTGCTTTTATTTAGCCCTAATTTACTCCTAAATGTCTGCTAAGAGCTCCATAAGTAGTGGAAGAATTGGTAATATGCTAGACAATATTGAACTCCCTTGATCTGGCAAATTCTCTCTTCTGGCTCTGGTCAGGTCCCAAGGGTGCTTGACTAGGGAGATTCAGCCTATATTATAGTTTTGCTTTACCCAGTGCAAACAATTGATCTCAGAGGAATTAGATTTTGGTATCAAAACAAAAAGCAGTCAAGTAGCACTTTAAAGACTAGCAAAATAGTCTAATAAACTATTTTGCTAGTCTTTAAAGTGCTACTTGTCTGCTTTTTGTTTTGATAGTGTATAGACTAGCACAGCTTACTCTCTGTTACTAGATTTTGGTATGTGTTAGTAAATGACCTATTTGAGCATAAAGTACATATGAAGATGTAGTTTATTGCGGGAAATCACAAATCAAGTCTTTCAAAGTTAGGACAATGACCTTTCACATTACTATTTAAAAACGCATTAGGACTAATGATAGTATATTTGATTACATCATACTTACCCACCCTGATTAACATGTATTTCCATAGCTAGTTCCAGTGAGACTCTAACCCTACCCTGAGCTCTGGACAAGCAGAAGCCCAGTGGCCTCAGAATTTCTTTTATCCACATAAAGCACCTGGGAACACCCCCTGACAGAGATGAGACACTGCACTGCATGGTCCTCTGTGACACATCCTGTGTTCAACTTAGGCCTTAGTAAAGTAACTTTTTGAAAAAAAGAGAGTTGCTGAGGGGAGGGTTTTTGGGTTCCCAGTTCACTATACTGTTTCTGTGCAGTTAATGACAAGCTCTGAAAAAGTCTGATGTATGTAACTTCCTAGTGTCTGGCCAGAACACTGTGGTGTAGGCAGTGACTGCAGTTCTCCAGGAGACCATTCAGCTGTGGCAACCGTGAGACCATTCTTTCTCTTCCTGCAATCCCTTGGCTTATTTGCTGCACACCTTCCACCGTCTGTCACAAAGAATGCAGGAGTCCTATTGACCAGTGTTTCTTAAACTATGTTCTGCAGAACACTGGTGTTCTATGAACAACTCACAAGTGTGCTGTGTGCATCTGACACTTTTTTGATACCATAAACAACAATTTTTCATAGGTATTCTGCACAAAAAATATTATTGTTTGGTGTTTCCTCATCTCAAAAAGTTTAAGAAATACTGCTATAGACAATCTCTTTCATTACACGGCCCTGATTCATCCCCACCACTGTCCTATTCAGTAAACAAAGCAGAGATTTTTGTGGACAAAATAGTATGTGATCATGTAATTAAAGACTGTCTCAATGTACATAAAGAAGGTGCTGAATTAAGGTTGCTTATTCAGACAATTCTGGCATTTCCTCACATCTGAATGTTTGACTTTGCAAGCTTATTAATACTTTAAGGTAGCTGTGTGTTTTTTCCTTAGCCAACTGAAAATCCAGATATTCCATCATGTAGCATCACACTTGTGACGGCGGGTTGTGATCATTCTTTCTAGCACACAGATATGCCACTTAATCAAACTGGGCAAATTATAGCAGGAATTGGTTGTAATGCTTGGTGTGGACCATTACTGTTGGGCATGGGACGCTTTGGTAAAGGGTTTCACAGATGTGACAGCAGTGGGAGGCAGTGAAATGGAAGAATGATACGTTCTTTTCCACCCCAAAGGGATGTGTGTCTTCTGAGTAGAGACTCTTCTGTTTTTGCCAAGTTTAACCCCTTGTGCTGCTTCCCCACTAATCTGTCTCTTGCCAGTCCTGTCTCATTCCCATCCAAGGCTCCTTATCCCAGTCCCATTTTCCTCATTCAAACAATCTGTCTCCTGGTCTCCCACCCAGTCTCCTACCCTGCCTCCTTGTCCCCTTACCACACCAGTTACAGTTTCTCTCTCTCTCTCCTAACTCCTCATCTGGTCTCCCCCCATTTATCCACTGATCAGCCTGAAATCCGTATTCCCTGTCTCTATTGGTTTCCAGTCCAGTTTCCCTTCCAGGGGTCCTTGTCCAATTTCAATATTTGTTCTCCAAACCTTCAGCCAACCATGCTCCAGTCTCATTCTCTTTACCTAACCGGTACCAGTTCTCTCCAATATGTGGCTCTTCATCCAACTTATGTCCCTTCCCTCCTCATTCTCCTTGTTTCAGCTCTCAGTTTGTTTTCTCATCCACCCATTCTCAATTTTCTCTGCCCCACCCGTGCTCACAGTCTCCATTTCCTCATTTGCCCACTGTCAGTCTTTGTGAAGTACTTTCTGAAGTACTTATATGGCCCCTATTACCATAGTCTTTGAGTACATCACAACACCCTTGTTTGGTAAGGAA
Source organism: Carettochelys insculpta (assembly GCF_033958435.1). Lineage (NCBI taxonomy): Eukaryota > Metazoa > Chordata > Testudines > Carettochelyidae > Carettochelys > Carettochelys insculpta. The sequence goes on from NC_134148.1 coordinate 15,163,845, forward strand.
TAACTATTATCCCCCTTTTTACTCATGGGAAAATTTTGATTTGTGTTTGTACAGCACCTAGCACAATAGAATCCTTGGCCATGACTGGGGCTCTGGAACATTCAAAACTCTAGCAAGTGTCTACAGAGGAAGTAGAAACTGGATTTTCAAAGGTTTATAACTTAGCCAAATTTAGATAGATTATTACAGACAGCAAAAGATACATCCCTTACCGAAAGGCCACCCTCTATCAAATTTCAGAGTTACTACTTCAAAGCATAGAACTGTTAGAGTTTTTCAAAGAATATGTCACCAGACTTTTTTTAAAGAGAAGCAAAACAATTGAATTTTCCCTAGCCATAATCTCAAAAGCTGCTGAACCATTTGACATTATTTCTTTTCATCCCAAATAATAAAATTTCAACAAAGATAAAAGCAACTTAATCCAGGGTTTTATAAGAGAATGTGAAACAGGCAATCTTAATGACAGCAAGCCCATATTGAGAGGGGATGCGAAGGGTGCGAATACCACCCCCCATGTCCTGTTTCCCTCCTATTCTCCCTGCTGTGCTGTGCTGTCCTGTGCTGGAGGAGTCTGCAGGGCATGATGGGGGAACCAAAGGCACTCTAGGAGCTGTAGTTCCTTGGCTAGCTGGAGAGCCAGCCTAGAGAGCTGACCCTGAAGCAGGGAAGGGACTACTTTTCCCAGCATTCCTTTGGTTACTAGCAACAAGAAAGGGATAAAAACAAAAAGCAGTCAAGTAGCACTTTAAAGACTAGCAAAATAGTTTATTAGGTGAGCTTTTGTGGGACACCCACTTCTTCAGACCAAAGCCAGACCAGAACAGACTCAATATTTAAGGCACAGAGAACCAAAAACAGTGAGCAAGGAGGACAAATCAGAAAAAGATAATCAAGGTGAGCAAATCAGAGAGTGGAGGGGCAGGGGGGGAAGGTCAAGAATTAGATTGAGCCAAGTATGCAGACGAGCCCCTATAGTGACTCAGAAAGTTCCCATCACGATTTAAACCATCAAAACAAAAAGCAGTCCAGTGGCACTTTAAAGACTAGCAAAAGAGTTTATTAGGTGAGCTTTCGTGGGACAGACCCACTTCTTCAGACCATAGCCAGACCAGAACAGACTCAATATTTAAGACACAGAGAACCAAAAACAGTAAGCAAGGAGGACAAATCAGAAAAAGATAATCAAGGTGAGCAAATCAGAGAGTGGAGGGGTGGGGGGGAAGGTCAAGAATTAGACTGAGCGACCTCCCAAGGTCCCTTCCAGTTCTATGAGATGTGTATCTCCATATATTTTTTTTCATTTTTCAATACTATAAGTGGGTTTCAAATTACAACTGATGTGAATTTAAGGTCAATGTAAAGCAGCCCCACAAGCATTGCATAGGGTCACCCTGCTATGAAGGTTTTAACTAGGAGAGGTGCAAGTAAATGATTGTTTTAAAAAGAAGCTTCTGCACTACAAAAAGCAGGTACCGTAGCACTGAATGTACACTCAGCCCTAAGGAGACTATCAGTAAATACTGTAATTTATTAATAAAACCTACAGAGAAAATAAGAGACACAGAGGAACATCCAACCACTCAGTTTGTTCCCAAGAGTTTAATCAGTAGTGCTAAAAACGCCAGTAGTCGTTAACTGCAAGAGCCCGTCATTGCAAATGAGAAGAATACTCATTCTATATTACCCATATAAAATACTGCTACAACCAGATTTTTCATCTGAAGTAAACTAGCCCTGTAATTTCAGGCATGCATTTCATTTAGTTAGAATGTGAATGGTACAACAACCTGATCAGGAATAAGGGAAAGCTACCCATACAATCAGATCCACACTCTTACAAGGGTACAGGAAGTAAAAATTTAGCAAACATTTCCAATTCTTGGCTTATAAAGTGAGATACAAATTATAAATATACACACCTCAATATTCAGGCCTAGCCTGCAGACACTCTGATAAAATTTATGCACTGGAAATATGAAGAACCTTAAAAGTGGGAAGTATTGTATTGATCTGCATGCAAAAGTCCAGAATAATTTTCTAGTTCAGAGTTGTCTGTATGTAAACTAATTTATTTTATGTTTTGCCAAATTAAATTGAGAGGGGTCTTCCTAGGAATTAAACCCAAAAGATTGAGGGCCATATATTCAGCTGGTTTAATCTGGTATGCTTTATTAAATCAGTTGATGATATGCATTGACTATTTTAAATAATTGCAAACGTGCATCTGATAGTGAATCCCGAAGTACTACACACAGTTAGGAATGTCTTGTCTTTCTCACTGTGTATTTGACTAATGCTTTTGAACCCCATATATGCATGTACACATGCCTCTCTGTACTCATACTGATCCATTAACAAAATACATCTGCTTTGTAGTTTGATTTAGAAAACTATTTCTAGATTTTTTAATAGCAAGTCAACATGATTATAATTTGGATACCATAACACATTTTCATTTTTACTTTTAAGGGTCAGTAGAACAGATATAGTTGAAAAATGCTGTATCAAAATGTTGGATGAAACTGGAACACAAACGTTGTCTTTAATTCCATGCAATAAATGAAACAAACACTTTAGCAATGGTTTTCTGACAAGTCCTCCTTCTCTCTCTCTCTCTCTCTCTCTCTCTCTCAGTAAATTACAGTTCATTAGGAGAGAAATATTTGAATTTTAGTTAATTCTTTTAAATGTCTGACCATAGAGTTGGACCTGGTAACCTTAACTTAGAATACAAATGGATTTCAGTGAGGACGGTAGATGTCTTCTGATGGATTTTTTATTTGCAAGATATCAATGACATACAGAGCAAAAGTGAGTACAGGCACAGTTCTGATTTACATGCTATTAATGGTGTCAGTAGGAGCCACTTCTGTGCATCTGGGCCTGAATTTGATCTTAACAGGGTTATTGAAGTTATGTGATGGAAATATTTTCATTGTGATAGGACACATTTTGGAAATGTTGCCAGCTGTGTAAGAGTTAAAAGTACATATGCCAAAACATTTAAAAAAAAACAGGGCTGAGAAAGAAAAAGATAAAAAGAAGTATCCCAAAGAGCAAGTTACACAGATCTGCTACATATTTGGAAAACTTCCATTTGTAAGCCAAAATAGCCCTTGAGCAACTTTAAACTTCCACAGCCAGTAGATCAGTCATTGACCTTGGCAGTATTACAGGAATCACATTTTAATGCACTTTCTCTTGAAAAAAATTCTCTAGCTTATCATGTGAAAAAAGGCTTTCCTTACACATGTAGGACATTAGCTTCTACCCCAAAAGCAGCTCAACTCTTACCATAGTATCAGCTCTTCACCTGCAAAAGCTATATTTGCCCAAGGAAATGGGGAGATGAAATCCAGACAGGGTCAATCCTTGTTCACCTCTGTTAAAAGCCAGAACCATTCAGGGACCTGCCCCTCTTTTGACTGCATATTCTACCCCATATTCCAGCAGTCAGATCCGTTTAAGAAAGAGGAGGAGCCAGCCAGAGGGACTCAGAATAAGCAGACTCTACAAAAGGTGATTGCATGTTTATGCTTGCACAGTCATACCACATCATTCTCAGCCCTCCTGCCTCACCTTGTCTAACTTTAGTATAAAATCTTCCCTTCTTCTTATCCAAATTACTCTCTACCACATTTGATTCCCTACCCCCCAAAGCCCACATTAAAAATCATAACCAAAATTATGGAACTAGTAAAATGTTTATAAACCATCATATTGTTCAAGCTTCTTGGATGTTATAACCTTTTCCCAATTCTATCTATACTGTAAGCTCTGCAGAGCAGCAACTGACTACTGTTCAGAGTTGCACAGTGCCAAGCACGGGGGGGAACCTGTTTTCATTTAGTCTCTAGGTACTGGTGTTATACAAACAATAAATAATATTTATTGTAGACAGTGATGGAGTATAGTGAGCCTTCAAAACTCCATGTGGGGAAATTCTTTATTCTGGAGCCACCCTATCCCAATTTCTTTAATTTGGCAAACCTCCTCCAGCTGTATTAATGATAATAGGATATTTCATGTCAAAAGCAAAAGGTCCAGAAGTCAGAAGATTATACACAAATGATTCAATATTTTGCACATTTGTTATATTTGCATTACCTCCTATGTGTACTTGTCTTTATTTTTTATTCAAAAGGTAGGTTTTATTTTCTACTCCTGGCCCCTCCATATAGCACCTCCGTTGTTGCAGTAAGCATATTATATTTTACAAGACATTTCAATTAGTAGCCTTAAATCTTAGTGAAACTGAAGCATAATGACATAGAAGAGACATTCTGATTTAAAATTTTTAAAATCATAAGCCTGCTTTACGTATCAATTTGTACCAATATAACTAAAGCTATGATTTTGTATTCCTTCAGTTAAATCAGTGCAGCTTTTGTGTGCTATTTCTCTTATAACCAATTTTAAATAAATTAGACATTTTAGCTGCACCTGTAAGCATGGAGCCATAAATTAAACCAATATAGCCAGGTTCAAAAAATATGAGCCTCTGCCCATAAAAGTTACACTCATTTAATTAATCTGTTTTAATTTAAACCAGTACTGATTCTGTGTCTGGATAAGGCCTTATTCACTGACAGCCTAATAAAGGCCACTCCAGTGCCTTCAGAAACACTACTAGGTACTGAAGAAGGAAAGGCCAAAACATGGTGGGTCAAGAGAACAAAGGAGAAATTATTGTTCTGATGGAAGCATTGCCTAAGAATCAACAGGAGTCACAGACCCATTGTGCCAGCACAGAACAGACCCCAGAGCAGTAGGCACTCCCCTGCCCTGTTACTCTCCACCCACATCAAGGAAAATGCCAGGTTAACTCCACCAGTATAATTACTGCCCTCCCAAACCTCACCTTTTTCTAGTTTTCATAGTGGCAGCAAGGTTGCTCTGGCCAATGACCACAGAGCTGGAGCCATACCGACCTGAAGTGTTTGTAGGTGAAGATGTTACCTCTGCTTCCTGACATAAATCTCCCTGAGGGACGCCAGCCCCCACTGGGAGCCTGTGAGAGAGACTACAAAATGGGAGTCCGAGGTTGAAAGGAGACACTGAAGGGCTCTGCCCAGGCCTGGACAGTCCACCACTGCTTGTGGGGGACCTACCAGACTCTAACAGCATGGGCTTATGACAACGCCGGACTGAGTTTCAGGTACACTCTTACACTGTGCTGCAGTCCCACTATGTGATGTGGATAGTCTCAGTGGGTTAGCCATGTTAGTCTGTAGCTTCTCAAATAACAAGCAGTCCTGTAGCACCTTAAAGACTAACGAATTGATTAGGTCATGAGTTTTTTGTGAGTAAGACCCACTTCAGATTATTGGAGTACTCAGATTCCAAGGTTTATTTAGCAGGAAGGAGACTGAGGATGAAGGAAAGAGGGAAAAAAGGTGTATGTTTTGGGGGGTTACCTGTCAATAATAGGACCAGCAGAAGAAGGATGAATGGACTTAAACTGACATCAGGAACTGGCATACACATAAACCTATAGGGGAGCACTGTAACCTGTCTGGATGTTCAGTAGTGGATTTAAAAGTAGCCATTCTTCTACGAATGAATTTTTACCACGCGATTACAGAGGGAGACATCAGAATTTGAATTAATTTGCACATTTGACATATTTGAATTTGGCTTTATCAGAGATTGCGACTAACTTATTCATTACAAGAGCACCTGTGATGTTGGCAGGAAGGGGACATCCTATGTAACTTAATTTGCTTCATCTGCTGGTCCTACTAGTGACAGGGAATCCTCCCACCACCTTTTTTTTCCCTTCTTCCTTCACATCCTCCGTCTTCCCTCCCTGCTATATAAACCCTAGATTCTAAGTGTGTACTCCAATCACCTGAAGAAGTGGGTCTTACCCGTGAAGGCTCATGACCTAATAAATGTGTTAGTCTTGAAGGTGCTACAATACTGCTTATGATGTGCGATAAGTCATTTGACCTTTCTGCCTCAGTTCTTAAAATGGAGCTAATAATTATTGTCCCTGACCCTTCCCTTTTGCCTGTAAGTGCTTCACAGCAGGGGTGGTGTCTCTCTGTGTAATGTTATATAGCCTAGCCCTAGGTGCACCTAGGAGGGCAACACTCCCATACTACAACTAATAACAATGAAAAGTAAGTGGCTTAGACCTCCTCTTTCCCCTGCTTGCTTTTCACTCCTAGCTAGTTGTTAAGGACATGAAATCATCCTGACCCTGTTTGTGTGGAGAAACTATAGTTGTTTTGGCACTTGGCATTTCTCTCAGGGTTTAAACTGCACAAAACCCAGAGCCAAAATAACTAAATTGGTTGTAATTCACACTTTGCCTACGTCTATACTACATTCCCCTTTCATAAGTGGAATGCAAATGAGGGAGATCAAAAATGCAAATGAAGTGCTGATTTACAAATCCCATGCTTCATTTGCATAATCTTGTGCAATTGCATTTTTGGAAAAGATTTTTTTTAAAGCAAAAACAGCTGAGTAGATGGGTGTTCCTTTGAAAAATAAACCCCATTTTTGAAAAAAAAAATCTATTTTGTTTCAGGAAGAAGAGGTCTTTTGAAAACGGGGTTTATTTTCGAAGGAACCCTGTCTTTATGGCTGTTTTTGCGTTTGAAAAAGTCTCTTCCAAAAACACAATCACATGAGATTATGCAAATGAAGTGTGAGATTTGTAAATCAGCACTTCATTTGCCTTTTTGATCTCCCTCATTTGCATTCCCCATTCGAAAGTGGAATGTAGTGTAGACATAGTCTTTGTCATTTTGTTGCAAATCTCTCTGGGGTGTCCAATTTCTTAACTTTTATTATTTTTCTTAAGTCTTTTGATTTAAGTGATATGAAATAAGGGCATTCGTATTCAGAAACCTGTTAAGATGAATCTGGTGGCATCAGTCCGGGTCAAAGTTTATGCAGAATTTCTATCAGGTGCCATAAATACCAATAACACCAGACTGAAGGACACGACAAACATATTTATGCGGAGTGAATAGAAAGCTATTGCCTGGTGCATTGCATTTCTTAATAAGCTAATAGAAATTCTTCCTTGTTGGGTCAGCGAGTACTAAACTGTGCATGATACATTTTAGTGTAATTATGTGTCATACTGTAACTTGAGAATCTACCCCTGAGGATGACTCTACATTGTTATGCTGTTTTTATCGGTATCACAGGACATGATTTTTGTGTTGCTAATAGACGCCAAACACTGCTGCATCCAGTTGGCAGTGTTTATGGATGAAGCATATTAATCTTCTTTTAGTCAGTATGGGAGAGCAAGGGGCTTCTCAAGAAGCCTGTCTCGGGTTCTGTAGCAAGAATAAATTTGGAGAAAACAGAAGTACAAAAACATCATTACTATATAATAAAATTGTCTATTCCCTTTCTCTTCTCCCTTGATCTGCATATGCAAGAACTAGTCACGTGAAGCAAAAAAAGAACAGTATTCTACCTGTGGAGTTTCACAATCATATTTTTACCATGTGCTGTGTGTCTTGAATAATGCATTACCTTTCTTTCCACCAACTGTTAATCCTTGTCGTGCCCTCGTTCATATCCATTATACATTTCTCTTCCATCTTTCCCCTGAGGCTCCACCTGCTGGCCAATTTCAATCTAGCCAAGGAGAAAAGTGTGAGTGTCCCTTTGGAACCTGTTATCTCTTGATAACGTGAGGGGAACAAGGCTTTTCCTGATACTTTTCTGAGTATGTTTGTGCTCTTGTTAGAATGAGAGAGGGGTACAATGACAGTGAGAAAAGGGGTTATCAAGCTCCCTGCAAAGCCACAGAGGGAGGAGCAGATGGCTAGATCTCATTAAGGAAAAAAATGTTGGGCTCTTTGAAAGAGGCTTTTGAAGATGGGGAGAATTTTTTGTGGCCTGAGCACTAGTTATGGAGGAGCTCTTTCTGTGGCCAGGACTGTTGAACTCTGCACCAAAAGGAAAAGGACTGCTTACTGTAAAGGGAGAATTCTTAATCTGGTGCTGTGTCAGCAGGGAGAAACTGAGGCATGATTGTATTCAAATGGTGAATTAGGTGATTGCTTTTCAATAGCCTGATACTAAGGACTTGCTCCCGAAAGCTCATTACCTGTTGGAATCGTTAGTCTTTAAGGTGCTATATGACTGCTTGTTACTTGCTAAAGTCAGTGGTAATGTTTAAGCACCTATAACTGGGATTAACTTATTAAAGAACTGAAGTACTAACATTGCTTAACTCTGTATGCCATGTAGTGTATTCTTTACTTCATGTTGCTTGTAATATAGAATATACTGTTTTCAACATGACAAGGCGCCCTAACAAACTCTGAAGATACTAAAAGCAAGCTGCTGCTTCGGGAGGTAAGCTCCCCATTATGTGGCCCTGCTCCTCCCAGAATCCACCTCTGCTCAGGCTCCATCCCCTCCCCCTTGTCTCTGCTCTCCCCCTTTCTGTTCACCCTTTCCGGTCAAATCCCTGAACCCAAATATTGCAAGTGACAGCTGAACCCCCTTGCCCCACATACACACTCGTCTAACTTCTATTTCTAAAGAAAGTGGAGCATGTTTTCCACTGCATCCTGGATTGTGAAGACTGGACATGGAGAAGGTACTTAAAGCACTGAATTTAGGAGGAAATTATTAGTCTGAGTTTTTTCATATACCTTGAAGTTTCTCAGAGATTTATTTGCAAAAACTTTGTAGTAAAAGCAAATCAGTGGTCCTGTTGAACACAGCATTTAATATTACACAATACGTGATGCAGCTTTTCTCTGTTTTACATTTACTTAATCAGTACTTCTACGTTGATTTTGTGTTTTAAATGTACTCTTAAGCTTTCCTAAAATAATCATTCCAGGTGACTATATCTTTAATGCATTGAAACAAAGCTATTATTTTAATCTGTCAGAGCAGGTGAGTATGTTCATAACAAAGTTCATTGCTTTTAGAAAAAAGGAACACTTGGTTATATTGTGTGATCTTCATAGCAATAGACCATGTCCAGTCTCCATGTTCATGAAATTTCACCATGGCTGCGTCTAGACTAGCTCTCAACTTCGAAGGGGGCATGTTGCTCCCCTGCAGCAACTTCGAAGTGCCAGCTTGTGCGCAGCTGCCGATCAGCCACGGGCACTTTGAAAATTTTGAGGAGTAAAGGGACTTCAAAGGAGTGTGGGCACTTTGAAGTAACTGCGGCTGACGCGTGGCTACGTGCAAGCCAGCACTTCAAAGTGTGAAACTTTAAAGTTGCCGCGGGAGAGGTTTGTCGCTGTGGGAGGGGACTATCGGAAGCGGGGGCAGAGCAAGGGTGGGGAAGAGGTAGGCAGAGCGAGGGACAAGACCAGGGCGAGGTGGGGCCTAGGGCAGAGGGGGGTTTCTGAGCCCTCCCCACAGGCTAAGGTGGGTGTGAGGATGCATCACAAGGGAGACAATCATATGGCTGGTGTTCTTCCCCCCTTTTCCGTGGCCTTCCTCATTAGTTGTCCCTGACTCACATGGTCACCCTTTAATTCAGGAACAAGCAAAATCGGGTGGTGACCTGGGACAGGGAGTTGGTGTGCCAGATGCTAGCTCTGGCCATGAGGTACTTGCTTCGGTGGCTCCTGGCCAGCTGCTGAATAGGACCCTCAGGCAGGGTCCCTACTTGCTGCAGCCCCAGGCCACACAAAGCATGCTTGTGCTGGACAGGGGAGGCTTTGCCTTCTGCCCAACCCTGACACAATCCTGGCAGTCTCCAACCCTGCAAGGGGTGCACAGTGCCTAGATGTACATGGACCCAGCAGTCAGCTGCTTTGAGTGGCCTGGGGCTGCAGCAGGCAGGGAGCTTGCCTGTGGGTCTCATGAGGCTGCTGCTGTTTTATTGACCTTCTAACAAGTGATGAACTTGGTTACTTGTGCCCTGCTGAAGTTCCCCTTGGTTCCTTGTGTTCCTTTTGAAACAGAAATCTTTACAGCAGTAAGTGAACTAAACTGGATTTGGTAACAGTCTTTGCACACACACACACCCCAACCCCCCCCCCCCCCAAAAAAAAAAAAAAAGAAAGAAAATAAACAAGGTTACCTAAAAAAGGAAGAAAACCACAACAAAAACAACATGAATGGTCAGGTCTCATCTCAAAAGTCATTAGGATGCTCAAACAGTCACTTAAAAATAGTCCAAAGAGCCCTGCAGCTACCCTGCTCCCATCTCACAGTACAATTTTATATTCTGTGGAATATTCTATATTTAGGGCTCATTCCAGCCTGCCCTACTAGACTAGGGCTCAGAATTGGGCTATGTCTACACTTTCGCTTGTTTGACAAAACTTTTGTTGTTTATGGGTACTTAAAACCTCTCCTTCCCCCCCCCATGCGTGAACACTGTCAGCAGGTGCACTCTTCTGCTGACAAAGCAAAACCTGATCTTTGGGGGTAGAAGTATTTTGTTGTCAAAAGAGACATTCAACCACAGTGACTTTTAGCAGCAGGTCACAAGAAGCTGCGTAGTGTAGAATTACCCTTAACTACTGTATTACATTTAAGGGAGGAAAAAACTGCAAATTTTTAACAACATAGTCAATTTAAATTTTTTCACTCCAGGTTCCCGTGTCACTGTATGGAATTTCAACTGATAACTGAACCAGGCCGGTGAAAAATTTACAGATTTCATTGTGATAACCCCTTTTCTGAGATGCAGTGAATTACATTGATAACTGCATGTTTTTAATTGTCCCCATGAGTCAAAATGTATATTGAAGCATGGTTGCTGTCTCTGGCTTTTATACACCAATTTTTGATTTGTATTAAGGTGGCACTTGCTATCTAATGTTTATTACTTGTATGTGGTGACTAGTAAGTTCTATTACAATAATACAAACCCATGTCAGGATGAGCAGCAAATTGAAATTTTGCTTGTTTCTTTGGTTTACTTGTAACACATTGGCCGTGTCTGCACTAGCCCCAAACTTCAAAATGGCCATGCCAATGGCCATTTCGAAGTTTACTAATGAAGCGCTGAAATGCATATTCAGCGCTTTATTAGCATGCGGGCGGCCGCAGCACTTGGAAATTGACAGGGCTCGCCGCTGCGCGGCTCATCCAGACGGGGCTCCTTTTCAAAAGGACCCCGCCTACTTTGAAGTCCCCTTATTCCCAAGAGCAGATGGGAATAAGGGGACTTTGAAGTAGCCGGGGTCCTTTTGAAAAGGAGCCACGTCTGGACAAGCCGCATCAATTTTGAAGCGCCGCCACCGCCTGCATGCTAATGAAGCACTGAATATGCATTTCAGCGCTTCATTAGTAAACTTCGAAATGGCCATTTGCATGGCCATTTTGAAGTTTGGGGCTAGTGTAGACACAGCCATTATTATTAGTTTATATTCTTTGGCAGTTGTGCATTAGCTAGCAAACATTAAATCTCACATCTTGTTCGGCTTTATTTCCAGCAGTACTGCACGTAGATGAACACAAATTCCTGGGGGGAGAGATTCTAGAAACTGTCACACTGATGGGTCCAAGTTCTGGTTTTGGGGTTCACATATCTAAAAAGCTATGGGGTGAAAGGGAAAATATCACGTGCAATCATTGGCCTTGTTCCTGGCTGCTTCAGGATGCTGAGTGATGTAGCTGGATGTGGGCATAAGAGATTATGGTTATAGCTTTCCGAGCAGACTCCCAGCCCCTGTTGCTACCCAGAAAACTCCTTCCATTTGGAGACTATTATGGGTTTTGTCACTTGTAATCTGTGCTCTCTCTCCACTCATTTAGTAGAGAAACAAAATTTGACCCAATGTTGCCTAGCTAATTAATCAGCTACTGTATAAGAGTGTGACGAGGACATTTCTCCTGAAATGCATTATCCTTATGAAAATCTTACTTGACTCAATTTAAATAAATTCTGTTTCTTTGAAATAAACAGGATTCCAGTGATTGTACAGACATCTTTAAACAGCTGAGCAAAAGAAGATAGATTTTAAGTTGAAGGGCAGACCCAGTATGAGAGTTCCCTTCTTGTTATATAGAAATGCTTGTTGAGAGCCAAATTCTGCCTTTCATTATAGATTTAAGCAAGACAGCACACCATTATACCTTTCATGTGTTTTCCTATGTCCAGAATGCCAATATTGTCTGCATGCACTCATCCATAACTATTGATTTATATCCATCTGGAGTGGTTAGTCTCTCATACATGGTCTACATAGAGGGCAGGAGGATGAAGCACTAAAGCAGATGATCATGCCCTCCCACCGTGCGTGTTTTCCTGCTTAGTCTACAGTTAGGCATAATCTACTCAAAGACTATGTATACGTTGCCTAGCAACAAAGCATCTTGAACAATAAATATACTGGATTTTGAATTTTAAAGTCCATTTGTTTGGGAAAGGTCAAACTACTTTTAAGGTGTCATAGTTTTCTAGTAATTTAAAAAGAAAGGTTACTCACCGTAGTAACGGTGGTTCTTCGAGATGTGTCCCCGTGGGTGCTCCACATTAGGTGTCGGGCTCGCCCGGCGCCGCAGATCGGATCTTCCAAGCAGTTTCTGCCGGACCGCGCATGCGCCGGTGCGCGCCGCTCCCCCGCGCGCTCCCGGCCATGTGCGCAATCCGGTCCCCGCCAGTTCCTTGACCAACCGCCTCGGATGCTCCTGCAAAACACTAAACAGAGATCCGGAGCGGGGAGGATGGGCGGGTAGTGGAGCACCCACGGGGACACATCTCGAAGAACCACCGTTACTACGGTGAGTAACCTTTCTTTCTTCTTCGAGTGTCCCCGTGGGTGCTCCACATTAGGTGACTACCCAGCAGTAACCCAAGATAGGAGGTGGGTAATTGGATTATGTGCAGCTCGTCCCCGAGAGGACCGCTGCCAAGAGACGGGTATCCTCTTGGAATACCCTGTGAAGGGCGTAATGTTTGGCGAAGGTGTCACAGGATGACCAGGTCGCCACTCTGCAAATGTCTTTTAGCGCAACGCCCTTGAAAAAAGGCTGTTGATGCTGCCACCGCCCTAGTGGAATGAGCCCTGGGCGTGGCCAGTAAAGGAGTCTTTTTGAGTTTGTAGCACATTTTTATGCAAGATACGATGTGCTTAGAGATTCTCTGCGAAGAGAGACATTCTCCTTTTGATTTGGGAGCGATAGAGACTAGGAGCCTATCCGTTCTCCGGAAGGACTTGGTCCTGTCCATATAGAAAGCTAGCGCCTGCTCATGTCCAGGAGGTGTAGGCGCACCTCTTTGTTAGAGTTATGAGGCTTTGGATAAACAAGGGTAAACAATAGGTTCGTTAGTATGAAACTCAGAAAGAAACTTTAGGAACAAAGGCTGGATGCAGCCGTATGGTTACTGCCTCCTTGGAAAAACAGCGCAGGGCGGCGTTGCCATAACTGCCTCAAGCTTGCTCACCCTGCGAGCTGATGTGATTGCGAGAAGAAAGGTCGTCTTCATCATAAGAAGGCGGAGGGAAACCGTGGCCAAAGGCTCAAATGGTGGTCCCCTTTTCGCATTAAGCACCAGGTCCGAGTTCCACAGAGGTGGAAGCGGTTTCTGAGGGGGGTATAGGCTTACCAGCCCTTTGAAGAACCTGGTAACCATGGGATGGGCGAACACCGTGTGCCCTTCCTCTTCGTGTCTGAACACCAAAATGGCGGCCAGGTGGACCTGAAACGAGGATAGCGAGAGTCCTCCTCTCTTGAGGTCCAGTAAATACTCTAATATCACAGCCATAGGCACCGAAAGGGGGCTAGCTGTTTGGTAGAACACCATGCCGTAAAGCGAGTCCATTTCTGCTTGAAGGTCTTCCTGGTGGAAGTCCTCCTGCTACTTTCTAGGACTTGCTGCACTTCCTCCGTACATGTGCTCTCTAGGGAGCTGAGCCATGGATTAACCACGTTTGTAGTCGCAGGCTTTGGGGGTGCGGATGCACTATGGACCCCTGGGCTTTCATGAGCAGATCCCGCGCCACCGGAGGGGACATCGGTGGCCGGTCCGACATGCGCAGGAATAGGGGGAACCATTGCTGTCGATCCCACGTTGGGACTATCGGGATCATTCAGGTTCCTTCCCTCCTGGCTTTCTGCAACACTTTGTGGATGAGCACTGTGGGAGGGAAAGCGTAAAGCAGGGGGCCCCTCCATGAGATCGCGAAGGCATCCCTCAGGGACCCCCGTCCCAGTCCTGCCCTGGAGCAGAATCGTGGGCACTTCTTGTTGTGCTGAGTAGCAAACAGGGTCTATCTGGGGAAAAACCCCATGCGTGGAAAAATCGGTTGCAGCAGATCGGGACGGATCTGCCACTCGTGCGTGAGTGCGAAACGCCTGCTCAGCTGGTCTGCCTTCACATTGCGAGCGCCTGGTAAGTACGAGGCTTTCAAGGTTACATTGTTGGCGATGCAGCAGTTCCACAACCGGACTGCTTCTACACATAAGGCACGGGACCGAGCTCCTCCTTGCCGATTTATATAAAACATGGTGGAGGTATCGTCTGTACTGATCCCGACTACCTTGCCTTTCAGTTGGTCTCGAAAGTGTCTGCAGGCGTTGAACACTGCTTTGAGCTCCAGTATATTTGTGTGCAGTGACTGCTCCATAGAGGACCACAGCCCTTGCGTCACCTCTTCGCCCATGTGTGCTCCCCACCCTATGAGGGGGGCATCTGTAGTAAGAAAACCCAATACGTGTGGTTGGTGGAAGGGTACCCTTGTTAGCAGGTTCTCGGGGTTTACCCACCATTGCAGGGATTTGCGCACCTCCGTTGTGGGCGACGCCATCCTGTGAACAGTGTGTGCTGCCGGTTTGTATACGCTCGCCAGCCAATGCTGCATGCTGCGCATGTGTAACCTGGCGTTCTGTTCTACGAAACGTTGCTGCTGCCATGTGGCCCAGCGGCTGTAAGCACGTCAGAACCGGCACCATAGGGCTGAAGGTGAAGCCTTGCGCGAGGGAGCCGATGGCCCGAAAGCGAGTCTCTGGTAGATACGCCCTCGCTGTAATAGAATTTATGCGTGCCCCTACGAACTCTATGTCCTGTGTGGGGTCTGTCTTTGATTTTGTCAGATTGATAAGCAGGCCGAGCGAAGAGAACGTGCCTGCTGTGACACATATTATGCGTAGTACCTCCTCCTTTGAGGCCCCTTTGAGTAGGCAGTCATTCAGATACTGGAATATAAATACCCCCTGTCTGTGCAGGTAGGCTGACACCACTGCCAAGGTCTTGGTGAAGACTCTGGGGGCTGAGGAGAGCCCAAACGGTAGGACCTTGTAAGTCGAGGGCTGCGAACCAATCTCCATCGTCTAGTGCCGTAAGGATGGAGGCGTTTGTGATCATCCGAAAACGTTGCTTGCGCAGGTACCGGTGAGGCCTCGAAAATCTAAGATGGACCTCCCCGTGAGGAAGTACCTCGAGTAGAACCCTCTCCCTTGCAGTTGCTCCGGCACTCTTTCCACTGCCCCTACGAGCATGAGATGGTCTACCTCCTGCTTGAGCCTCGCTACATGGGAGGTCTCCTGGAGGTGGGGCCCCGGGTGGAGGTCATGGCGGTGGGAGCAACTGGGAGGGGATGGCGTACCCCGTGGCTATGATCTCCAGCACCCATGTGTCTGTGGTGATCCTTTGCCACTGGTTATAAAATGGTCGGATGATGGCCTTGAGCACTGGTTTCGTGCCCTCTGGAAGCGAGTCCATGAGGGAGGTCAACCTAATGTGGTTGTTGAAATTATGGTTCGCTAGATGCGCTGCGTAATTTGCCATTGGCAACAGTAGCGTGGAGGAGGAGTAGACCTTTCTGCCCAACAGCTCTAGCTTTTTGGCATGTTTGTTTATTCCCCCACGTTGCGACGACTCCGCCACCAAAGAATTTGGTTGTGGGTGGCTGAACAGGAACTCCATGCCCTTCGTGGGCACGAAGTATTTTTTTTTTTTTTTTTTTTTTTGCTCTTTTGTGGACAGGCGGAATAGTCGCAGGAGTCTGCCATATCATAGTGGCAGGCTCCAAGATTGCGTCATCAGCGGTATTGCTATTTTGGAGGAGGCCGGAGGTCTCAGATTTTTGAGGAGCTTATGGTGTTGCTCTTGCACCTTTGCTGTCTGGAAGCCTTGCGTGAAGGCCACCCTCGTAAAACAGCTGTTGGAACTGTTTGAGATCGTCCGGAGGATGGACGCCCCCCGGGGCCGTAGCCTCATCCGGGGAGGAAAGCGAGGAACCGCTGGGGTACGTCTTTCTGGACCCTTCCGGTTCCTGCTGATGATGGTACACCCTCTCACTAGAGGTGTGCGAGGAAAAATCTCGGGGTTCCATAACCAGTCCCCCCTGAGATGCTTAAGTCTCTGTCCCCGGTCACAATTGCCCTCGGGGGTACGAGATCGTTCGTAGGGATCTTTCCCTAGTAGATTGCCGATGGTGTCTATGCCCTGCGTGGTAGGGGCGACCACGGCAGTATAAGCACTGGTCTTGGGAAGGTGACCTAGACCACTCCCTTGGTGCATACCCTTTGCGTCTGGGGGAGGGAGACCGTCGAGACCCTGGAGAGAGCGACTTTGCCTAATAGTCCAGCGGTTCAAATCCCAGGAAGGGTGGAGGTGGTCCCAGCCAGGGTGAGGCTGGTTGCAGAAATGGAGAAGGGGGCTCCGGGTAGGCCAAGGGGGGGGGGACCCCTGCCTTCTAGTTGGAGTCTGCAACATAGCGGAGGGCTGTGAGAAAGCAACTACACAGCCCTGTGCGGAGAGGGGCTGCAATGCCTCCTCTTGTGTGCAGTCTTCCCCCTCCCTTGAGGAGGTAACTCCGCCCCTGACATACAGGGGATCCCGGCCCCGTCCGCACCGAGCTCAGCACACTCGAAGTCGGTGCCGCATGTGCGGTGTCCTTCGGTGCCGGCAGGCTGCGTGCCTGCGCGCTCTGCACCGCCGGTTTTCCGGGGGTCGGTGGTACCGGCGCTTGTTTAGCCGCCGCCCTGCTTGCGGTGCGGGGCGGCTGGCTGATTATCGAAGGGTGAGCCGCTTGCACGTGGCTCTCCGTGCCGCCGCCGATCAGCTGTTGCTGCGGCTGGGGGCTGCTCGCTCCTCCCGTCCCGCTCGTTGTTGCTGCCGGCAGGGATCGGGCTGGGGGGCATACAGGGCATTCCGGCGTCCGCACCGAGCTCGGCACGCTCAAGGGCGGTGCCGCACGTGCGGTGTCCTCCAGTGCCGGCAGGCTACGTGCCTGCGCGCTCTGCACCGCCGGTTCCCCAGGGGTCGGTGCCGCTGCCCGCGGTGCCGCTGGTACCAGTGCTCGTTTAGCCGCCGCCCTGCCTGCGGTGGGGGGCGGCTGGCTGATTATCGGAGGCCGAGCTGCTTCCACGTGGCTCTCCGTGCCGCCGCCGATCAGCTGTTGCTGCGGCTGGGGGCTGCTCGCTCCTCCCGTCCCGCTCGCTGTTGCTGCCGGCAGGGATCGGGCTGGGGAGCATACAGGGGATTCCGGCCCTGTCCGCACCGAGCTCGGCACGCTCGAGGGCGATGCCGCATGTGCGGTGTCCTCCGGTGCCGGCAGGCTGCGTGCCTGCGCGCTCTGCACCGCCGGTTCCCCGGGGTCGGTGCCGCTGCCTGCGGTGCCACCAGTACCGGCGTTTGCTTAGCCGCCGCCCTGCCTGCGGTGCGGGGCGGCTGGCTGAGTATTGGAGGCTGAGCCGCTTCCACGTGACTCTCCGTGCCGCCGCCGATCAGCTGTTGCTGCGGCTGGGGGCTGCTTGCTCCTCCCGTCCCGCTCGCTGTTGCTGCCGGCAGGGATCGGGCTGGAGATACTTTCCTCCGTTTTTGCGCTGATGGAGTGAGGGAGGCAGCTTTCCTTTTAAGGGCCCTGGAGGGTCCCTCCTGCTGCGGCCGCTCCGGCGCTTCTGGCTGGAGGGCCTTGTCGAAAAGCAGCATTTTTTTTTTTTTTTTTTTTTTAAAGCCTGAAGAGGACATTGTTGGTGAGTCTTTGTGTTTTTAAGTGGGTACTTAGCACCTTCTTTGTGCCGTTTTCCCCGTCCGATGGCCTGCCTTAGCAGGAGGGCTGATGGCCCTAGCTCCTGGCCTCCGGCGCTTGTTACTGGGACTGGCTGAGCTGTCCCTCTCCTAGCTTGTTCGTTGTTGTTTTTTTTTTTTTTTTTTTTACAAAATAACAACCGGCTAGCTCATAGTAGCCTAAGTGCCTGAAAAAACTTTAAGGAAAAACAGATAAAGCCGTTGAATACACTACTTGGCCTTAGCCTAGTTGGATTCCGTCTGCAGCCGACGGCGGTTAAGAGGAACTGGCGGGGACCGGATCGCGCACATGGCCGGGAGCGCGCGGGGGAGCGGCGCGCACCGGCGCATGCGCGGTCCGGCAGAAACTGCTTGGAAGATCCGATCTGCGGCGCCGGGCGAGCCCGACACCTAATGTGGAGCACCCACGGGGACACTCGAAGAAGAAACATAATTCTGTAGTGTCCTAGACCGAGGCTGGAACTTCCTTTTTAAATTGTTACATTTAACAAACTGAAATATTTGGAATGGAAATCTCACTACAGGAAGGCTTATACGGCTTTTTCCAAAATTACCGGTTTCCTCCAGGGAGATGCAGGCCCGTACTCAGCAGGGTACAAAGGATGTGCACACAGACACCCACCATGTCCAGTTTCTCTCCCTTCCCCACTGCTGTGATGTGCAGCGGGGGCGAACCTACAGGGCATGATATGGGGGAACACAAAGCATCCTGAGAGCTGTAGTTCCTTGGCCAGATCCCTGTCTAGGGAACTGGCCCTGGAGCAGGGAAGGGATTACATTTCCCAGCATGCCTTTGGCTGCTAACAACAGGAAAGGAAGTGGCATCAGGGAATATTGTTTTTTTACTTATGATTCAAATTGTGGTCCACATCTACGAAAAAGTCTCAAGCTCCCCCTCTCCCCCACCAAAAAAAATTCCTGTGTATAGGCCTGAGCTGGCATAAATTCTGCAGACTCAATTATGCACTTACAGAATTATTAGGCATATGGGTTAATGGTTTTCGTTCATGAGAATGACGCAATGGGCTGTTGCAAAACATCCTTGTCCGGTAGGGTAGGTCATGTGCTTCAGGTGACACCAGACCATCATCAAGCGACTGTTAGTAAACCAAAAACAAAATGAAAATACAACAATATCAAAGATTGCTACTTGGAATGTCAGAACTATGCTGGCAAGTGGGAAATTGGAGAACATCAAGCAAGAAATGAAAAGACTAAAGGTAGATGTAATGGGACTCTGTGAAATGAGACGGAAGGGAGCTGTAATTTTTACATCGGATAAGTACAAAATAGTCTATTCAGGAAGAGAGAAACATGAAAGGGGTTTGGGAATCATCTTAAATTAAAAAAAAAAGCAAATAGTTTAAAGGGTTATTGGACAGTATCTGATAGGGTCTTATTAAACTTGAAAGCAAGCCCTTCAATGTGAATATAATCCAGGTCTGCGCTCCAACTGCAGACAGCACTGAGGAAGACACAGATGGATTTTATGAAGAACTCGAACAAGCCAAAGTTTACTGTAAATTGAGTGAAGCTCTAATTGTTCAAGGAGACTTTAATGCTAAGGTTGGTTGTGAATGAACAGAAGACATAACAGGACCTCATGGTCTAGGTTCAAGAAATGAGAGAGGTGAAAGACTGGTAGGATGGGCTAGAATTCATGATTTGATCATAAGAAACACATGGTTCAAGCAACATCCAAGGAGACTATGGATGTGGAAAAGTCCAGGAGAGAATGTGAAGAACCAGATTGATTTTATTCTTACAAATAACAGGTTTAGAAATTCTCTCATATCAGCTAAAACAATGCCAGGTGCTGATTGCTATAGCAATCGTGTCCCGATGGTAGGCAAAATGAGAGTAAAATTAAAGAAAATTCAAAATGTCGTAAGAAACATCAAACTTGATTTGAAATTGATCCAAACATATAGAGAAGTTTGAGATCGATTGGCTTTAGCAGTCAAAAATAGATTCAGCACCTTAAGAAACCTACCTGATATTAACAGACAATGGGAATTATTAAAAGAATTCATTGTTACATCTGTGGATGAAAACATTCCAAGACATAAAACAGTTATTAAGAAGAAGTGGATGACTGAGGAAATTTTGCAACTCATGGAAGAAAGAAGAGTGAAGAAAAAGAAATCTGAATATGAAAAGCTGAATAAAGTTAAAATGTGCAGCTACAAAGTAGAAATGTTTAAATGAATAGTGTAAGGTAATTGAACAGCAACATGGAAGTAATACAAAAGAGATGCATACATGAGTCCAGGAGATAACAGGAAGAAAAACCATGTTCAGCATCTGGCTGTCTGAAATTGAAGGATGGTAGCATAATAATAGAAAAGGATAAAATTTTGGAAAGGTGGTCAGAATACATTTCAGAACTCTATGATGATGAGAGAGTGGAAAAGTTGAGTCCCCCTAAGAATGCAGATGGTCCACCTATACTCAAGGAAGAAGTAAGAAAAGCTTTGAAATGCATAAAAAGAGGAAAAGCGCCTGGTCTGGACAAATTCACGAGTAAGATGTTTGAATCCTTAGAAGACTTTGGTATTGACACAATTACAAAACTTCTAAATGATATTTACAGTACAGGGCACATCCCAGAAGATGTATCAAGATCTGTTTTTACCACCTTGCTGAAGAAACCATGTGCAACTGAATGTGAACAGCATAGGACAATCAGTCTCATGAGTCACATGACCAAAATTCTTTTGAAGGTTATTATGAACCGGATTCCGAATCAAATACAGTCTGAGATCTCCGATGAACAATGTGGATTTGTGAAAGACAGAGGTATTGGTAATGCAATCTGCATTTTAAGGTCATTAAAATCGAAAGAGCACTGGAAGTTCAAAAAAAAGACACATTTGTGCATCATTAACTATGAGAAAGCATTTGACGGAGTAAAACAAAGAAATGATGAAACTATTGGAAGAACTGGATATAGATGGGAAGGATTTGACAATAATTAAAAACATCTACTGGGAACAGTCAAGAGCCATCAGGGTCGGAAAAAAACTTAGTAGACATGTGAAGATAAAACAAGGAGTGAGACAAGGGTGTGTTCTTTCACCTGATCTCTAACTTGTACGGTGAAAGAATAATGCACAAAATAGAAGGTCTGCTAGGATTAAACATTGGAGGATGTAACATCAACAATCTGAGATATGCAGATGATACTGTTTTAATAGCAGAAAGTGAAAAAGATCTTCAGGAACTGGTTAACTTTGTCAATAAAGAAAGCGAGCTGAAGGGACTCAAGTTGAACATCTCGAAAACGGAAGTAATGGTTATTACGAAGACTAAGGTACTGCCAGCATGTGAGGCACTAGCAATGGAACAGTTCATCGTCAAGTGACTAAATTAAAGTACTTAGGATCCTATATCACATCCGATGGAAGGTGTTTAACTGAAGTGAAATGCAGAATCGCTCAAGCGAAAGCAGCATTTCAGAAAATGAGAAGCATTCTCACAAACAGATCTTTATCATTGGAGGTTAGGAAAAGAGTGCTGCGATGTTATCTAAAACCAGTCCTCATGTATGGATGTGAATCATGGACTATCAGTAAACAAGTTGAGAAGTACGTCGAAGCCACAGAAATGTGGGTTTTAAGAAGGATGTTGTGCATCTCATGGATGGCCAAAAGGATGAACGAGTCTGTCTTAAATGAAGCCAACAGCAAAAGAACACTGTTAAACAGGATAAGAATAAGGCAGAAAAAATTTGTAGACCATATAATTAGAATGTCTGCACTTGAAAATTTAGTGACAGCAGGAAGTATAATGGAAAGTGAGGACGAGGTAGATAACGTGAGAAAATATTGGGTAGTATCACTTCATGGTTGCATTGCCACAGTACTGTGGAGATGCTCCAGAGTACTTGTAACAGACACGGGTGGAGGGCCATGATCGCCTATGCTAATCAGCATGGCACGAATGAATGAATGAATGGGTTAATGGCATAAATTCTCTGGACTAAATAGTTTCCTATACAACATACTGTATAGGGATGCATTAAGCATAAGGAGGTGCTAAGTGAGGCCTAGAGGAAGCAACATATTAAAAACAAATTTATTCTATAACAGGTTGATTTCACCTCTCTTTTCTGTACAATAATGTACTTTCTGGTAATGTTTTTAATTATATTATTTATATTTCTATACTTGCTTTCACCTTGAGGAATCTTTAAGTCCTTTACAAAATGAATTGTAAACTATGGTCCAGATCCTTCAGTAGCTATTACAGATGCAGCGTACATCTTGGAGTAAGTTGTGTGTTGGACAGAATGTAATTATTTAAGTTTGCTGTAATGTTCCTAACTCTTGGAGGGTGGGGGAGGGGTAAGGAGTGTGGGATGAAAGCTTCAAAAAAAAGTGTCATGACACTATAAGCATGTCGCACACACCTGGGAGAGCAATAACTTGCTGTTGCTTCCACATGGCTAGAACATAGCCTATGGCAGCATGAAAGTGGCCATGTTAGATGAATATTGTCGCCTATGTATTGTATGGCCTTTATTGATACATTTTGAGCACCTCCAAAAGCTAAGAACAAAATCTCATGATTTGCTTTCCTGAACAGGAAATATAAGACAAGTATGTTGAGGAAAGTGATGTCAGGAAGAGATAAGTGCAGATATTTCTGAACTTGGTAAGATCTGTGAACATTCTCATATGATTCAATTCCAAGTGCCATAGTCTAGGACCAGCCCAAAGAAAGTTCTATACTGTCATTAGAGATGACAACTGCAGAGTCAGTTTCTTGTGAAACTATAATCAATCTCATGCTTAGCTTTGAATATTAGGACACAGTCTGAGTTGTGCTAATGAAGATGAAGGCCAGTCTGTCTCTGTAATTTTCCCACCCTGCCTTGAAAAAGACATTAAATTTCTTGTCTCCAGAATTGAAAGCACTCAGTCTTATTCCTTCTGTTCTCATGCCCTGCCGCCAACATCCCTTCCACTGAAAATTTAGTTTTATATAAATGTTGTAGCTTTTCCAGAAAACCCTAGTGCAAAGATTCAGCATTTGTGTCAGCTGCTGCATCAAAACTGTTTTTATTTCTGAATGTAGAAAGAGGACAACAGATGTACACCCATGTTTCTCCTAAAGTGGCAAACACAAGATAACAGCAAATCTGAGAAATCTAACACTATTTGAAATTGCATAAAAACAGATTTCAAAAATAGTTTTTAAAAAGTTTTTTTTTATTTAAATCTGATTTTTATTTAGGTTTGGTTTTTGATTTTTTTGAAATCACCAATAAAATGATAATTTTAAAATCAGAAATTTAATTATAATTAAATCTCACCACAAATGTGCTACACATACACTTATAGCATTATAAATATGAATTAATGGCTTTAATCTGTCCAGCCTACCTACTACCTTTTGTCTGCTGAAAATCCTGGGCTTTCATTTCTGTTTTTTAGCACACTAAAAAGTAACATGTTCAAAGGACACAAGCTAGATAGGATTGTTTTTGTTCTGTGCTTATGGACCTTGGCCAAGCATGGCAGAATTGCTAGTTAAGACATTGTCTTAAAGACAGAGACAACATATAGGAAAGGGCAGACACAGTATAAAATAGAAACAATGGAGTGGAGTGGAGTGGAAAGAACAAGGGAGGACATTATTCAGCACAAACACTGTTCCCTGTATTCCCCCACACTTTTGCCATAGAAAAACTCATGACTTTTGGGTGTCTGAGAGATTCTGCCTGGGAATATTTTGAAGAAATTCATTCCCTGGATAAAAGAGAAAAATGTGTCAAGTGCAAGATGATGATGCAGGGCCTAGCTGCAGAACTGAACATCCTCAGAAGGACTTACTGGGGTAAAATGATGTGGATGAAGATGGGGCTATGTCTGAGTGGATCCACTGTTTATTAACAAATAACTCACTTTGCAATTCATCATTCTTCAAGACTCTCTCTATGCCTTTTTGTGTAAATGTGAGTTGACAAGTAAATTCCCAAGCTGTTTCCTCTGTTGGATGTTGCAAAGGAAAAAAAGTTTAGCTTTGCTAATCCTTATGGCTTGTTTCATTAGTTAACTAGGTTTAGAATCTATCACCCAAGCACACAATACAATCCAAGCACACAATACAATCTAGAGCTGCCAGTTGCCACTGTCATTTTCTTATTTTATATTTCACAATACATGCCTCTAATTCTGAGTCCTGGCTCCTTCTCTCCCCTTCTACTGCCTCCTGTTTCCTGGGACACTTCCTCAGTGATCCTTGCACCCTCCTGGCTGCTGTATCAAGGGCAGCTGTCTGTCAGAGGCCACTTCCAGTCTTCCACTCTCCTGAACCTAACCAGCACTGGTGTTCCTCCCCTGCTGGGAGCCAGTCCTGCACCCTCCCTGGTCAGGACCCCAGTGCCTCTGCTCTGCTCTGCTCTGATTGGATCCTCTAGGAACCCTTTCCTAATTGGCTGAGATGCTGTACAGGCTCCCTCCAGCCTGCTTTAATCACTTTCCTCCAGGAGTGAGGTAGCCACCCCACTACAATTTCCTTGCTCTATGCATCAGACCCTATTGGCTGGGATAGGGTACTGCTCTTCCAGTTAAGGACTGCTGCCTGAATCTGCTTTAAAATCTCATTGTTGGGCTAGAGAGATTGCTATGGAGTTATGAAATGCCTACTCCAAAGACATTGCTCTCACAACACACGCACCCAACAGAGTGTAAAAAGATGACAGGTGGAGTCAAACTTCTGTTCTACATGGCAATGCAGAGCTGCTTATTACTAAGAGAACTTAAAATTGGACGAAGAACTCACCCTCTTTTTAAAAGAGAGCAGTGTCAAACTTGAGATATTGGAAAAGTGCCTTTATGCTTTAAAATAAAATTCATAATTTTCTGATAGCCCCTGTGTTTGAAAACAATTTGTACAAGAAAATCTGTGAAATTGTTTATAAACAAAATGCAAGGTGGTAGCTTAAAACTTAATGGCAGAGGTAGGAAAAATTCTCAATGGAGTTTGTATTAAAAGCAATAGTGATAAAATTAAATATGGAAGAGTGTCAACAAAGCAAATTTACTGCCATAATTTGAAAAAATAAAAAAGATTGTCTTGCATGCCCACCATAATTATGTCAATTGTTTTGCTGCTTCTGCTTCTGCACCCCCTGAAAAAAAATTAGTGGGGGGGGGGAAAAATCATACGAGGCACTACATTTTTTTCCCCTAAGAAGAAATAAAACTAACAAGGTCATATTGGATACAACTAGGATTAGTTTTTTTCCCCTCCAATCAAGCATTGCCTTATAATTCCTAATATCAGAAATCTTCAATATAGATTTAAAAACAGAATGTGTGCACCTTTGTGCACATGTTTGAAATTGTATTGCGTAACTGAGAAGTTTGGCTCAGGATACCAAGAACAAGTTGGGAGCAGAGGCCCTATTATAGAAAATAAAAGGCTAGGGTGGATTCATTTTAACTTGTTCAAATTGTTCTACCCAGGGAAGAAGGATTAGATGTTTTCTTCTCGAAATGAATACTTCAGAAGAGATTCATTAGGGGAATAATGTTGGAAAAACAGCACGTGTGGGAGTTGGGAGGGGAGAAATGGTTGATTAGTGAACAGGAAGCTAATTTGTGTATAGCATTCATGATTTTTAATCAGCATTTATGGGGAAAGGACCAAAAACTTCACTAAATAAACCTTGGTGCCTTTTCAGGAGAAGGAAAATAATTAAAAGTGCAGATGTACCATCAGTTTTATTCTGAACATTCATTATATTCCTTTAACCTTTGAGATTCACCTGTTACATTGGTGCTTCTTGTATTGTTACAAACATCACATTCATGGCAAAATACATGACTTTTCTACATTTTTTCTGCCCACTCCCCCAAAGAAATTGAGTAGGAAAAGTTCTTTCCCCCTAATAAGAAAATCTCTTCCAGTCTTCTGGTCCCTTCAAGATTCATTAGCAAAGCCAAGAGTTGCCTGCTTATTACTAGAGAGATGAGGCACAGAGAAACTGAAGTGCCTTTCCCAACATTTTGACTTTCATTTAAGTGCCTTATCAACTAGACCAGTGGCTCTCAAGCTTTCCAGACTACCATACCTCTTTTAGGAAGCTGCTTTGTTTTACATAGCCTCAATTCACTACACAATGGGGATGGCTCACTTGATGATTATCTGTTCTGTTCATTCCCTCCAAAGCACCTGGCATTACCCCTTGTCAAAAGGCAGGATACTGGGCTAGATGGACCTTTGGGTCTGACCCAGTATTGATTTAAGAACATAAGAACAGCAAACAGAAATAGTGAAGTGTCACAGCACACTATTACTGAAAATCACTCTCTCTCTCACTTTTAACCATATAATTGTAAATCAGTTGGGATATAAATATTGTACTTACATTTCAGTGTGTAGTACAAACCAGCAGTCATGAAGCACTTTAAGGACTAACAAAACAATTTATTAGGTGGTGAGCTTTCGTGGGGCAGACCCACTTCCTCAGATCTGGAGATATAACATTTCCAGTACAGCACTGGTGGTTGTATAATACAGAGATCCATATATATATTATATATAAAAACTGACAAATCAGATACGTAGAACTGAAGTGGGCATGGGGAGGGGTGCAAAATACTAGGTGTCCTGTCTGAGATCCTTCTGAATATCAAAGATAGGGAAACTGTCTTTGTAATGTGTGAAGTAATTGCTCTCTCCGTTAAGGGCAATTCAACGTATCAGATTTGAGCATGAATTCCAGTTCACGTCTCCCTTTGTAATCTGCTGTTAAAGTCTCTTTGTTGTAGGACACATTCTCAAGTCTTTAACAGAATGGCCCACTTCACTGAAATGCTCACTGACAGGTTTATGTGTATTCAGATTCCTAATGTCTGCTCTGTGCCCATTCATTCTTTGATGAAGTTTTTCCAGTTTGTCCAGTATACATAGCAGAGAGGTGCTGCTGGCACATGATGGCATATATAACATTGGTTGAGGTACAGGAGAATGAGCCTTTAATCGTGTAATTAGTGTGATTTGGTCCAACGGTGGTATCTCCAGAATAAATATGTGGACAAAGTTGGCACTGGGGTTTATTGCAAGGGCAAGTTCCAGGATTAGTATTACTGTGGTATGGCCTGTGGTTGATGGTGAGAATTTTCCCAAGGTTGAGTGGCTGTCTAGAGGAAAGAACAGGCCTCTCACCTATGGCCTCAGAGCGCAGTATCATGTACCAGTCAGAGGAAAGAGGTTTTTGATGATGCACTGCAGGGGTTTGTGCTGGGGTCTATAGGTAACAACAAGTGGTGTTTTGTTATTGACCTTCCTGGGCCTGTCTTGAACTAGTTAGTTTCTGGGTATTCTTTTGGCCCTGTCAATCTGGCTTTTTTGTTTGTTTGTTTGTTTTTTAAACTTCTTCTGGTGGGTAATTAAGTTTTACAAATGCTTGGTCGAGATCTTTAAGTTTTTTTGTCTCCTTCAGGATCAGAGCAAATATTTGAGGGCTTAACAATAAATGAAGGTTTGTGTGGTGTGTGCTAGATGGAAGTGAGTGTAGCAGTCAGTGGGTTTCTGGTAGAGAGCAGTATTGATATGGTCATCAGTGATTTGTACTGTGGTGTCCAGGAAATGAATCTCTCGTATATAATAGTCAAGGCTGAGACTGATGGTGGGGTGGCAAGTTGTTAAAATCTCTGAGGAATTATTCCAGAGTCTCTTTACCATGGGTCCAAGTGATAAAGATGTCATCAATGTAGTGTGAGTAAAGGAAGGGTTATAGGGGATGATACTAAGGAACTGTACTAAATCAGTCATACAAATGTTAGCATACTGTGGGACCAATGGAGGTGCCCATCGCAGTGCCACTAATCTGGAGGTATAAACTGTCCCCAGATTGGAAATAATTGTGGGTGAGATCAAAGTTACATAGGTCAGCCACCAGATTTGCTGTGGCAACATCAGGGATGGTGTTCCTGATGACTTATAGTCCATCTTCATGTGGAATATTGGTGTAGAGAGCCTCTACATCTGTGGTGACAAAGATGGTGTTGTCAGGATGGTTTCTGATGTTTTGTAATTTCCTCAGGAAGTCTATAGTATAAGCAAGTCACTGTCTGTATGAAATTTCAGTTTGTACTGATTTCACTAGTGCTTTTTATGTAACCTGTTGTAAAAGTAGGTGACTATCTAGATGAACTGATGTACCCATGGAAAATCTCTGCATACCCCCAGGGATACACATACCCCAGTTGAGAACCACAGCACTAGACAACACTGCTCCATGTCTCTTTGTAAGTGAATGCTGTTAAAATCTCCTTTCTCCTGTTTTCCACAAGTTAAAAAAATTATTGTACCAACTGATCTGTTACATTCTGAAATAAACTATATAATCAAATCACTTACCACACTAATTACTTCAGACAGTCAAAAACAGTACTTTAAAACTGATAGATGCAAACAGGGACCCCTTCACAAACATTTTCAAGGGATAGTTGAATGAACAGTCTCAACTATTCTCTTTAAACCAACTTGGACCGCGATGTTTAGAAATTTACTCATGTGACTGAAAGCTTTGAAAAATCCTGGGTATTACAAAAAATAGCATGTAGGCATTTGAAGGGGATTTGAGTAAGCTGTGCCAGGAACAGCCTGGCTTCATTTTAATTCAGGTACCTCTGCTCCATTACACTGTTCTTACATTTACCCTCCTGTGTGCTAGCCTACATGAAGGCAGCAAAGTGTAAATTACTAGGAATGTGCTGTGCTGAGATGCCAAAGATTAAGGTCAAGATTTGTATTAGAATTCTAGTAAGTTCATACTTGTGACAACCAGTCTGTCATGTGACAATGGTAAAAGGTCAATTTCTTTCTTCTCAAACTAAACAAGGCTTTTTATTTGAAATAAGAAAACCATTCTTCTTAAACCTACTGTGCCATTTTGAGCAGAAGGTCTGTAGTGAACCTTTTCCAACCTCCTTCCTTCTTCCAACTACAACTGTAATGACAAAGTACACATGCTTATAACGCCTATCAAATAGGCTTTTCCAAACAAGATGCTCTTGGAAAAGGGCATGATAGAAACTCTTATAGCTTCTTTAATTATACACACAGTCACAGAAACTCAGCCTCCATTCTTATACTCCTTGGGGCTTCCACAGTCTCCCAGGGCTGCCTTCTACACAGACCTCATGGCCCAGAACAATTCCTATGTCCTTTTTCTATGGACATATCACTTGGATGGTGACTCACTCATCAGTCATCTCCCACCTTCTGGGCAGGCAGCGACTCCTGCAGCCTCCAGTAAATCCAACACACTAAAAAAAGTCAAACACTGCTTGCCACAACTCCTGTGCACTAGTCTCTGTGTAGTGCTAGGTATCACCCCTAAAACTTCCTGAGCTAGATGACCCAGTGTTCTGACCCAATATGAAGATTATGTTCCTACAGAGCATATGAACTAGTAGTTAAATAGAGAACTGGGAATCAGAATCTCTCTGCGTGCTCGTCTATTGCTGACAAGATTAAATTCAGGTGACCTGCTGAATCTTGGCCTCACTGTGCAACATTGGACAAGTAAATTTGCTTGTGCATCAGTGTCTAATCTGTAAAGTGGGGTTCATGAGTCTTCCTCAACTTTCATAAAGCACACTGAACAAAGTGCTCAACAAGTAGTAAATAATAAAGCACTTCAACATCCTCAGGTGAAAAGTACAGTGTTTTATGAAAGAGAATAAAGCCAAAGTCTTCCATATATATTAGTAAAATTACCCCACAATCTTTGCAAATATCCAAATATTTATTTACTAGATGCACATAGATGTTGATAGCGAAGCTTTCCACCTTAACTACACCAGGATTCATTTGATAAATTGCATTAGCACTGCTGATAGACAGTGCAATTTTCTCAGTAGTGAGTTCAGTCACAGCACAAACAAAAGAGATCTCAATCACTTTAAAGCTGCGTTAGCCTATTGTAGAGATGATGCAATGGAATATGTTCATCTTGAAGAAAGATAAAACTCTTCAGAGACTTATTGCCCAAGAGACTTATTGAAGAGGAAGGCAGCAAAACATTAATGCTTATCTCCTAACCTCTTGAGCCACCATTCTTATACAACTGAGTTTATTGTGTGTCAGGGGAGGCTTTCTGAGACACACATGCAGGCTACATCTACGCTAGCCCCAAACTTCAAAATGGCCACGCAAATGGCCATTTCGAAGTTTACTAATGAAGCACTGAAATACATATTCAGCGCTTCATTAGCATGCGGGTGGCTGCGGCGCTTGGAAATTGATGCGGCTCGCTGCCGCGCGGCTCGTTCCAACAGGGCTCCTTTTTGAAAGGACCCCGCCTACTTCGAAGTCCCCTTATTCCTATGAGCAGATGGGAATAAGGGGACTTCGAAGTAGCCAGGGTCCTTTCAAAAAGGAGCCCCGTTGGGACGAGCCACGCAGCGGCGTGTCGTGTCAATTTCGAAGTGCCGTGGCTGCCCGCATGCTAATGAAGTGCTGAATATGCATTTCAGCGCTTCATTAGTAAACTTCGAAATGGCCATTTGAGTGGCCATTTCGAAGTTTGGGGCTAGTGTAGACACGGCCACAGTGTCTGATACAGACAATTTTCATGCCCTGTTCAGAGAATCCATTTCAGAATGACTCATTGCTATACACTGGCATATGTAGGTGCCAATCTTTTTGCACCATATGATTATCTGATGCTTGATGTTTGTTTTAGAAATATTGTTCTCTTGTGTGAGCAGATTGGTGTTGCATCTGCTTCTTTATATCTTGCCATAGCCTAGTTAAAAACTGAGTCTGCATTCAGTCATTTCAAGCTGTGTAATGAGGCTTTAGTTCTCATCCTTTTCGCACACAAACGACTGAGACAGTGCTGTATAGGTGAACAGAAATTCTGGGTTTTAATCAACTGAGGACTAAGCATTTTGACAACCTTGGATTTTAAACTTTTTTTTTGGCTTATCCTTAGCTCTTCTAAAGCGTTACTGGTGGTCTCTGCATAGTTAACACTAAAATGTCTCTCATTCTCAACATTTGTGCTTATCAACACAATTTTGTGCTGAAGTATTGTCATCTTATGGATTCAGTAATTCTGCACTTTTGTTTCAAACTGGTGCATGTGAAACTTATAGCAAAAAAAACAAAAACACAATTTACGCATCAAGTAAAACCTATCTTTGCTCACCAGTCTAAGCTTCACCAGGAAAGTACAGTTGCTTCTATGCTTTTCCCTCACTGTGACCCAGATATTACTTTCATTGTTAGTCATTCATATATAGATATACATAGGCTTACAATTCCAATTAAATATTTTGTACAACTTTGCTTTCATGAGTGGCCTGTGAGTTTCAAACTGAGACATTTTCAATTGTCAACTTGTTTAAAAAACAGTACCACCATTCACCTATCTCTAATGTATGAAATTAAGTACATGAGGGGTGGCAGGATAGAATTCTTGCTGTTGGCTTAAGTCAAATTGATTATAGATTACTTCAATGGATCCATTAGGTTTTGCAATTTACATGATGTGACCAGGGAATGGCCCTCTGGCCTAGTACTCTATGGAAATGAAATATTTGAGCTATCACTGTAGCAATTATTTGTGTGGCCATCATTAGTCAGAATCTGTACTATTATATTACTTCCTTAGCAAACTGAACATAGAGCCCAAAGTGCCAAGTTGGTTAGATCGAAATGTTTTCTATTGTCAACAATGTAAAAGACTGGTGAGGGCACACTCCCACCTGGCAAAAAGCTAAGAACCTCAGTAATGGTGTTCCAGGTCTGCAGGGTAACAGGAGAAGGCTGTGAAAAAAGCAAAGCAGATTTGTAATGCAAACCAAACTGTTCCTCATGCATTGTCAATATTTTGCTAATGTTTTGTACTGCAAATTGCAATGTGCTTAGTAATTTAATTACAAGCAGAATTTTAGTATCAGTTATAAATCTTACAGAAAAGCATTATTCTGCCTCTACTCATCTCTAAAATTATGCTTTATGACAATAGTAGTATATAACCCCTGGTGTTTTTCATGGCTTAATACCCACTTATTGTGTTAAGCTGGATCGTTCTGGTGAGCAAATACTAGATGAAAGCTCCAAGGTGTAATTTCACACCTGTTGATCTTGAGTCTCTTAGCTGCGTGACTTATAAAAGAGGGTGCTAAAATGCCCAACTACTGTGCATTTTTGTACACACATTGATTATTGGCAAAACTAGCAGTGCAAGGTGTCCTTCTGAGATGCCTTTAACCTGTTTAACTTTTTGGATTGACTTCTGGCCAAAAAGGGGAAGAAAAAATGAGGGAGGGGGGAAGGCAAGCCCAGCAAAAGTTTGATAATGTGGAAAGCTAAATCTAGAGAGATGTGGGTAAGAATTTCCTGCAAGCCTCTGTAACAAAGCATAAGGCCATCAGTCTCTCTCCTTCAATTTTATAAATTAGTAGCAAGTAAGGATAGGTATACACAGCAAAGTTATTTCAAAATAACTATCCTAGCAGCTACACAGTGTAAGTGTTATTTCGAAATAATTTCAAAATGGCAATTGGCTTATTTTGAAATTGGTGAGTCTCATTCTATGAGGAATAGAACCTATTTCAAAATAGGTGCAGTTAAGACAGGGAATAGAGCCTATTGTGAAATAAACCATAGTGCATCCAATGGCTCTATTTTGAAATAGGCTCTGTGTATAGACACTGTATTTTGATATAGCTAAGTGCTATTTTGAAATTCATTTTGTGCATAGCTGTGTTAATTTGAAATAAGCTCTTCTGGAAAATGATGTCCTGGACTCCACAGTAATGCACCCCCACCACAAAAAGTTCTCGGAAAGCAGGTTTCAGTTTGCTACTCTATCTGTTTTCCTAGTTCAGCCTATGGCAGTATAAGAGAGCTGTGTAGGAGCTCACTTATTAGTCCACCACCTAACCAAAGTATTACCAACTATATGAAACACAGGCAATCCAGAACTGGCTTATAAAAGTGCATGAAGAAAGTAAAAACATAAAACAGCACTGAAATATTACAGTAGTGCTAGTCTTGTGAAACTCACCATATGCTGCTTTAACAGAAGCCTGTTAAAAGGAGGGAACACTTCAACTGTATACGTATACACATTATTCGAATTCCAAAAATTTCACTTCCTGCATGGTAGCCAAATACTTGGGATCTAGCCAAAATACAAATGTGATCAAATATCCTCCTGTGTTTCAAACAACTGATTATCACATTCCCCAAAGACAGACTGGGATCTTGATAAGCCTCTGATTTAGTGGGGTAACTATGCCAAGGCAGCACAAAAGATCACTTTCACTTCTGTCTCCTGATGGTGACACAGCTGACCGTTGGGGGACATATGCACCCTTCTTGACTTCTACTGTATTATGGAAAAACTCAACTGCAAGATAAAAATCAGAGCACAAACATAGGCCAGCAGACTTGTTACAGCTGGTATGTCTTTGTTTAGGCCTTTTGAAAAATAGTGAAATGCATGGTGCTCATTTTTCTAAGACATTTCTGCAGCCCAAGAAATATGCTTCGTGAATGAGAATATCCCTGTTAAATATATTATGCTGGAAGTTGGTGTGACTGAAAAAGGTACTTTTTAAAAAAAATTGCCCTATTGTGGAGTCAAGCACATCCTGGGGATCAATTGCTGATTGTGACAAAAATGTTCCTATTTGCAAATTGCATAATCTGCATTATGCCAAGTCTGCATGTTACATGAGCATACTTAAAGAACCAGAGGAATGTATGTTGCCTGGATGCTGGAGACAGCATACATTTAAATGGAGATGATGTGCTAGTAGTACCAAACATGCATTTCACCATTGTGTGGATTGGAATTTTGAAGGAGAGAAATTTTGGAACCATGGGTCAATCACTAGCCAAAAAGCAATTAGTCTGTTCTGTTAATGCTTAATATTTTTCATTCTCCACATACTCGCGTCATCATCATCAACCACAGGCTCAGCTCCTGTTGTTGTCTGATGCCCTCCTCACTATTTCCTTCCATCTTTCCCTGTCTGATGTGGAATGGCTTACTTTCAGCAGACTAGCTCTGCACCAATCTCCTATATCATCTACCCATTCTCTGTGGGGTCTGCCTCTCCTATTCAAATAATCCATTATGCTGAATACCAGGGTCTTGACTTTTTGCTCATTGTTCATTCTGCAGATATGCCCAAATGGCTGTAGCTTCCTTTGTATAACCTTCTGCATTAGGTTCCTTTCAGCTGTGTCTTCCTATACAATTCCTTCCATATACTCTAAACAACACTAACCATAAATCATTGTGTTGTAAATATCAGAGTATTTAAATATTAATTTGCATAGGAACTTTCACAAGTGTATAGCATTACAAACTACAAATCTGTGTATTTTGCAAAATGTACTACAGAAATCAGCAGCTTTTATTTAAGGTGTC
Source organism: Carettochelys insculpta (assembly GCF_033958435.1). Classification (NCBI taxonomy): domain Eukaryota; kingdom Metazoa; phylum Chordata; order Testudines; family Carettochelyidae; genus Carettochelys; species Carettochelys insculpta. The sequence goes on from NC_134148.1 coordinate 15,198,206, forward strand.
AGAAATGCTACATGACTGTGTTATGGCTATGCTGTGGAAAACAGAAACACTCAGTTATTGGGACATTTCAAGAGGACTTCAGTCAGCAGAATCATTTGTGCATTTAATTTGCCGAGAAACAGGTGTCTAATAGTCTTGAGTAAGTTTGTAAAGACTCCACAGTGACCTTGAATGGTCAGAAGAACCTTTGCTTTGCATTGCCATAGAAAGGTGGCTCTTTTGGAATCTTCCTGCTCTTTAGCATTATTGGGTCAGTGTTGGCTCAGACTTCTGTTCAGGATACTACTTAGGAAGGTGTGACTTAATGATGCTTAAGTATGTCCTTAAGTGATTGGCTGATTAGGGAGGATTTGAGCTTATGGGGTTTAAATTCTCTGAATCTGAACCTCAGTGGGAAGAGAGCTGCCACCCTCATCGATGCTTCCTGCTGCATTGACACGATGGGAAGACCCATCCAGTGCAGGGTGAGTTCACCCCACCCTTTAAGCTTGCCTCTGTCTCTAAACCACGAGACCTAAGGGCAAGTGTCCATGGAAATGCCCTGATCTGCAAGGCTTTAAGGTCCAAAGGACAGAGTGTATGGGATCGCCATGCTCCACAGGACAATAGGTCACCTGACCCACTACCAGGGTAACTCTTCTCTGCCAGACAGTAGGGCCAATGTCACAAATTACCAGGAGTAACCTGGGATTTGCAAAGCAATAAGGCTCAATGGCCAGAATGAACAGAGACCACGGATCCACAGGGCCGTAATGCATAACAAGCAGAGTCTGTAAAAATCACCTTTCTGATAGGGCTGTATGGCCTCACAGCTGGAGCCAAAAGAGTCGCATTTGGGCACAGCTGTACGGCCTAGGAACAAGACTCTATACCAGTACCCTCAGGGCATGTCTGCATGGGCAAGCAGCTGCTGGGGGGTGAGGGCGGCATTCCCTGGCGAGTAGCAGACAGGTAGGGAGACCTGGGCCCTCCCTGTTCCACCAGGTCCCAACTCATGGCTCAGCAGGGACCCATCCACAAGATGCTGACTGACCTCAGGACAGTGCCCTGTCCCCTCCTGCACTACTTCCTACCTTGTCACTCCAGTCAGCACTCTCTGAATCTTCATGGTCTCTGGATTCTTCAGCTGGCACAGCCCCCTGTAGTACCAGCCTCTCAGACAGCTGGGGTCTGCGTGGGTCTCGATCTCTCTGGCTTCCACAGTCCAGGACTCCTACGGTGCCTGGGCAGGAGCTGACAGGGAGCATCCTTCCTTTGGCAGTCAGCCCAGACTGGATCAGGCTGCTTCCTCTTGTACTGCTGCTACACTTGGTCTGTGCCTGGTAGGGCCGCGGAGGTGAGGTGTGAGTGGATACTGTCCCCGTGTTAGAGATGGAGGGATTGAGTAATTTACCCAAGGGTACACAGCAAGTCAGGATTTAGTACAATGTAGAACAAAATGCCTCTCTCTTATTCCTAGCCACAGCCCCAGACTGTGTTGATTCCTCACCAGAGCTGTCCCATCCATAAGACAAGGTGGGGTAGCTGCCTTAGACCCCATGGTTTTGGGAGACCTGGTGGTGGCTGCCCCAGCCATCCAATTGATGGGCGAAGGGAGGATTACTGGGGCCGGGTGCAGGCACCAGGAGCTGGTGGCAGCAGCAGCAGCAGGGAGTTGCCTTACTCCCACCCTTTCACACTCACCATGTGGCGCGAGGAACAGTGTGCTCCACTCCATCGTGGCCTCCCAGATGCTGAGCTCCACTTCTCTACAGCAACGGGAAGTGGCCTCGGCTCCCAGCCACCTGCGGGGAAGCGGGGCTCAGTGTGCAGGGAGGGATGCTGCTCCTACCACGTAGCGAGTGTGGAGGCAGAGGGGCAACAATCCCCTGCTGCTGCCACCCACTGCCAATCCCTGCCCCCAGTAATCCCTAGCCAGGCTGGTCAGGGAGGAGAGGGCAGGATGGGGACAGTGCAGAGAAGGGGCAAGGCCTGTGGCACGTGGGGAGCATAATACCCAGGGATTCACGCCTGGTCAACTGGGTTGCAGGGGGGAGACCTGTGGCTCCCCTCCCCTCGAGATGGCCCTGTTCCTCACATATTACAAACATCAAATTGAGGATGAAGTTTAGCATTTTGAATAGTGACATCTCAGCACGCTTATCAAGAAAAATGCAAAAAAATGCCATACGATTCTGCAAATCCAATTATAAAATAGACAGTATTGTTTTCAGAACACCAGCCAGAGTATTAAAGCTTAACCTGAGTCAAGCCTGGTCATGTCTGGGTGGATGGTTTTTTTTTTTTGCTTTGTTTTGTAATGAAATACTACGGCAGATTGGAAGGAAGATCCATTCAGAAGGAAACTAGAACTTCTTTCCTTGGTGTTAGTGCGGTGCTCAGTGCGTAGTGCCTGACATAAATAAATCAATCTTTTAGAATAGTATGTTCTAAGTGGCCAGTTTCTAAAATTTGCTGTGATTAAGGACTACAAGCAAGTTCTTGTCTTTCTCTCACCACCTTCACTGGCTGGCTGAGACTGATGTGGATTAATAAACTGTATTAAGAGGCTGATATGAGCTGATGGAAGCTTGTAGGGAAGCCAGCAAAGCTTTTTGAATGTTGTCCATAAGCATTTTCGATCAGAACTTATTTCTATAGTGTTCCTATTTACCCCAATACTTATGCACAGCAAATACCACTTTAACTATCAGACAGCACTATGTCAAAGCTGATTTCAGTGGTGAGCTAATGCTTAAGTAATAGCAATGCCAGTGTCCCTCAAAGCTTACAGTGCTGAAATATTGTGAAAGTTCCTCCTGTACACATCAGTGTTTAAGAAATCACTTATCACTAAAGCTGTGTACCAAATACAAATTCTCTAGGTTCATCAGACTCTCTCAACATTTATTTAAAAGGCTCCCAATGCATCTTTTATAAAATTTAAGATGCATATGAATAGACTACTTGTTTAGAATACCTAGTGAGACAGTTTATACACTGACCAGATTGCTGGCGTTTTGAAAGTCATTTGCACTGGTTCTACAGGCTGCTGAACACTCTGGTCACACTTCTGCAAAGAATGCAAGCAGTCACTTTTAAGCACTTTTTGCAGAATCACTGAAAAGCACTTAGCAACATGTAGGCTAAAGCCCTTGTTTCTGGTTGGAAATCCAGCCTCCAAGGTTATAAGCTGCCACTCTTTCAGAGATGAGATGCAGAGGTGTTTAACGAGGGAGGGAATCATCTTTAACATTAAATGCTCTGTTAGCATCTCCTCTTTCCCATCTGTGATTCTACTTCTACTTGACATTGTTCCAGAAGAGCGCTCCTAATGTCCCCATGCTTCATCCAACAGTCCATGTTCACGGGTACTCAAAGACCATTCTTCATTGTTTCAAAAATCTCACCTGCTCTTGCGTTTGTAAGCTAAGTCTTCCTCATGCACTACATCAACAGGTGTCATCAGATCTCCCCACTGCCCCCCACAAAAAAAATTTCAGCTAGCTGTTTTTGTTATACCAGGTGATACAAACAAAAAAAAACCAAATGAAAAGTTTATAGCAGAGGCTGAGCATTATTTTCTATTCTTAGTATAGCAGGCTGAAATTTAGGTGATTTGTCCTTCCCATTCAATGTTCTGGTTAAGATAGTTCACCTAAACATAGTTGATACTAATGGTGTGCAACAAAAGACAAGAAAATAATGTAAATTTCATATTCTAGTTGGTCTCTCAGCTCTTACAAATAAAAATTCTGCCAATGCTTAGCATATAACTACTTGTTCCAAAGGTTTTATGCTGTGAACATTCCAAAAGCATATTCATCTGGGTCTTGGTCTACACTGGTGTAAATCCACAGATAATTTACTCTAGTACAAGTAGATAAGGTATGAGCTTGGCTATTTTTATTGCTATCAGGAAAAGGATTGTTTGACTATATAGTTATTTTTCTCCATAGTCTGACTGCTTTACTCCCCTCCTGCCTCCCTGCTAGTTAACCCCAAACTAAGCCAGGCTCCTTCCTTTTCTCTTCCCTCCAGGCCTGGCATTAGCTGCAGGTAAACAGGGGCATGGCTAGCTGGGCCCAGACGATTTCTCAAGTAAACTTTTTTTTGCTTGTTTGTTCTGGGCTTTTTTTTCCTTTTGCTAAACTCTTTGATTGGCCCAAAGATGTCTCATATTTAAGTTTCTTGTGAAATATGCAATCTGTCCCTTCTGTACTACATATTTTGAAAAAAAAAATCATACAATAGCCTTATGATAATTAAATCATAATTAAAGGTTAAAGAATTTAAATCAATACATTTCTCTCAACCATAAGGAAATACAGTTAGAGCTGTGCATAAAATAAAATAGCTTTTTAATGGAAAAAGAAAAAATAATTACTACTAGCTTTTGAGGAACTAGTTTTGAAATAGGGGATATAACACTATTTTCTTCTCTGAAAATTGCTGTTATCTCCCTTCTTCTCTGTTCTCTATAAGCTGAATGATAAATAAGTTTAATAGGCCTTGGAGATTGCAAACACACAGGCAATGTAATGATGAGATTTCCATTAATTACATTAGCACAATGTGGTTTTGGAATTTCAAGACAATGCTACAGGGAGGATAGTTCAATACCTCACCTAGCATTTTGTTTAATTAAGCCGCTTTCAATAGCAAAGTTTGAGATATGGAGAGAAATGATGCTATTGCGAAAAGATCAGACAGAATACAGGCTTTAAGTCCTTCCATTCACCTGATAAAATAAAGGCATGTGACCCAACAAAGAGTAGCTTATAGGGCCTGATCCTGTTGATTTCAATTAAACTAAAAAAAAAAGCAGTCACGTAGCACTTTAAAGACTGACAAAATAATTTATTAGGTGATGAGCTTTCGTGGTGCAGACCCACTTCTTCAGATCTGGAGATAGTCTATTTCCAGTACAGCACTATTAAACTAGTCACAGCAGTAAGCATTGTGTCCAGTGGCAAGTATTTCGCATGACTGGGGCCTTATATTGTAAAAGTTTCCCACTCCCTCTGCCACAACCTCCTAGACAACTTGGGAGCCCGCATGAGTGCATCTATCTGCAATTCAAAATCTACTATTTGCCCGCACCAGATGATTTAGGCTCATGAGGCTGAAAGCTGATATTCTGGTTCTGCTGAGCACAGCTCACTTCCTGCTGACAACAGCTGGATCTGGGATTACCCTTTCCAGACAAAGTTCTTTACAACCGCAGACTCAGCAGTTGGGTTGGTAATATAGTCGTTCAGTGGCACTGAACCTATTATTAGCATGGGGGTGATGAGCTGCTCCCACACCTCCTATACCCCTCTTTGCCGCATCGCCACAATCTGGGGTCACATGGGCCATATCTACACAGGCAGCTTCTGTCGACAAAACTCGCTGAGCATCTACATGGCTAAAGTGCTCTGTTGAGAGTTTGCTGACAAAACTCAGCTGTTCAGTTGGCAGCGTTATCCCTGTTTCCAATCAGGAATAGCGCCTCTGTCGACAGCGTTTTGTTGACTGAGTGCCCATTTCAACAGTTCTGTCAATAGGGAGGGCTTCTGGTTCCCAGGGCAGCTCTGTTTGCAGGGCTTCCAGTCATCTGTTCTGTCAAGAGAGGGCAGAGCAGTGTGGCTCCTCTGTCAACAGAGCAGCTTGCTCTTTCAATCTGCGTTTATGTGTAGACGCAATCTTTCAACAGAGGTGCTGCAGAGGTTTGCACGTCAACAGTGACTTCTGTCAACAGAAGCTTCCAGTGTAGATGTAGCCATGTAGGGCTGCCAACTGTCCTGGACCAGACCTCACTGCCACAGATGGCATCCAGTCTGGGAGAACTGACAACCCTAACCACAGCTGGAGGTGGCTGTGGAGCCCTGGGCCAGGGGTGGGACCTAAGCAGCAGCAGTGCCTCTCAGGCCAGTGGCCTGGACACCAGGGGACAAAAGTCTGCAGGAACCAGGGCACCACTTTGGGAGAACAGGGGCGGCAGCCACACACATCAGGATGCTGCTCGTCTTCCCCTTTCCCTGACTATCAGGGAGAGAGGGGAAAGCACAGAGCTTCGTGCACACCTTTCACTCCCAGTGGTGAGGGGAGGGCGACAGAGGAGTAAGGGTGCTGACCTCACAGATCTACTCCCAGAGTAAGCAGGTACTTCCCATCAGGCTTCCCAGAACTCCCAATCCTAATCCAGTCCCTTGGTCTCGCATATGCACAGCTGACAACCAACTGCTTATCTCCAACACAGGTCTCACCTTCCTGTGTGGAGATAATGTTTTTGTAGCAGATCCCCTGCTGCCCAGGCCTAGGGGGGACACACGTCAATTATTATTTTGCCCTGCTCCTCAAGGACTCCTCCTGATACACGAAAAAGAAGCTGTAATTTATCTTAAAAAAGGTAACCAAACCCCTCGCCTTCCCACCATTGGTTCCAAGGCTACTTCAGCACATCATAGCTATAACCTCACTTACATGCCTCAAACATACACAACCCCCCTGACCATTCCCTCTTTGCTTTATCCCACCTATTCAACAGTAAAACTGCTCCCCCAACACACACACACACACACAAATACACAGGCACAGGACGTAGGGGGGGCTGCAGCACCTTTAGGTTTTGCACTTGGCTTCCATAAACCTAGGGACCAGTCTGTGGTCTCTGTGTGGCTCCCTGAGGGATCCTATCTGCTTTGCCTCCCCCGCAATCCTGCCACCCATCGTCCCCAGGAATGGTGCCATTTTGGATGGGCAGGGTGAGGGCTGCAGCCACGTGTACCAGGGTGCTGCTTTATCTTCTTTCCATTCCCTTATCAGAGAGCAAAGGAAAAGTACAAACTTCCCCCAGTTTTGCTCACCACCTCGCCATCTGGGTCTATTGCCATGCTATCACTCATGAGCTGCAGACTTCTTTTCCTGACTCCTCCATGCAGCCAGGATACCCTACATGTTTTCCACTCTAGGGTATTGAAGTCTCTCTAGTACCATTCTTTCAGTAGTTCGCAGGGGAACCCAGGTCCACCCCCTAGTCGGTGTAGTGGCTAAGGGACCCTTTTAGCAAGTGTTTCCCAAGTTTTTCAGTGATGCAGCATGCCTCAGTGAGACAAACAGTTCCATGGCACACCCACTTTTTCAGCTGAACTGATTGCACATAAACATTTTGTTTGTTTACATTTACTGTGGTTACAAGTCTTATTAGAGAAGTTTGCAATGCAGCAGGGCATACAGGCTAAAGAAGGATCAAATGCATTAATGTTTCAAATCCACCACAGAACACACGGCCTTAGACAGCGAGCACAGACACACTTTCAAAATCTGCTCAATGCTATAAACAAGTAACCACTGAGCGCAGCTCCCCTCCCCACTGCCTGTTGGAGCCAGAGCAAGGCATTTAAACAACATCCCAGCTCCAACAGGCTCTCCCTCCCCCTTGCCACAGCAGGGAGTCAGGGTGGTCTCCCCGCCCTCTGATTTGTACTAGGAAGCAGCCTTTCATTGCCTCCTGGTGCAAACGGGGTCCTGAGGGGTCAGCATTTCCCCTCATGGTGGCTCTGCAAAGAGCCATAGGAAGGGGAAATTGACAAGATTTTAGGGCACATATAGAGGAGTCGGCCAAGGGGAGTGCCCCTCCACTGGGCGGGGCAGGCCCCTGCACCTCTCTAAAGTCTACGGTGCTGCCTGACCTTGGCCAGGCAGTGGTCTCCGTAGGGTCCAGTCCCCATTAACTGGGCTGCAGCAGGTAATATATGTGCCCAGGCCCTGTTTGGGGGCAGGGGGGTGGCGGCAGTCTACACACAGCCCAAGGTCAGGGCAGACGACAAACCCACTTAGCAGTTCAGTAAGCCTAGGCCCTGGTCCAGAGCAGGGTTGCAAACACACAGCAGTCTGGAGGGCCCAGGCCCTGGGAGGGGAAGCAGGGTAAGGCTCAGTGCCTTGATAGCAGGGGGGAGTAGTCTGAACAGGCTATCGGGTTCGCCCAAGCACAGGGCAAGGCAGTAGCCACGCTCGCAGTGGTGTGAATTGGGAGGTGCGCAGGACTACCTCTCTCGGAGTTGTGGGGGCACAGGCCCACCCACTCCACTGCACCCCAGCCTGGGGCCCTAACAACAACTCCCACCAGGAGCTGGGCAGTAAGGCTCCAGATTGCAACACGCCACTAGGGGTCTAGTGGAGCATCTCCTGGGCCACTTCCTACCTCTATCTCCATTGATGTCTGTTCCCACTTGGAGTCCTTGAGGAGGTCGGGAAGGCAGACGGCCTCAGAGTAGGTCACTGCTGGCGGGTCTGGCCAGTCAGGCATCTCCATGTCATGTGGGCAGTGGATGGAAGGCAGGACCATAGGTTCCAGCAGGTCCAAGGGTTCGGGATCACTGGCTGCAGGTAGGATCCCAGGCTCAGGCCAGTCCTGGTCCTTGGGGTAACAGGCAGAGGGAGACTCACTGGTGCAGGCAGGCCTGGGCCATTGGGGTAGCCAGCAATGGGTAAGCTCACCAGCTCAGGCTGGTTCTCAGGGCACAGGACTCGCCATGGGCCAGAAGGCCCAGGTAGATCTGGGAACTCTGGGTACTGAGCTAAAGGCAGGCTTGGTTGAGGCTCTATGGTGCAGCCAGCGTGGCTGGCTGGTTGTTCTGGCCAGTCTGGTGCAGGCCTTTTGGTTCCTGCGTGCAGAAGCCCAGCCAGAAACCTCCGATCTGCTCAGAGGCTGGCCTTTTAACAAGCCCCAGGACTCCCCTCTGCCACCTTAGGTCCCAGGTGCAGCTCGCTGCAGGGCGGGGCAGAGGTACTCTGGGCCCACTCAACCATGCTCTGAGAGGCCTCCTCTGCCTCAGAGTCTAGGAGACACCACTGCACCTCACTACAGCACACTTGGACAGTTCTCGTGGCACAACAGTGTGCCTCAGCACATTGGTTAAAAACCACTGCTCTAGGCAGCAGTAGCTTTCTGGAGCTTACAGCCTCTCCTGGACACCTTTTCTTACCCTCTGGCACTGTCCCTCTCTCTCTGGGCTTGTGAGCTTCACCCACCCCTCTTCCCAGGGAGTAACTGCAGACTGTTTGTCCCTCCAGTTTCCAGGCAACCATTGCAGTCTATTTACTAGCAGGCCCTTCTGCTGCCAGATTCCAGTCTCTATGGTCGCTGCCCAGCTCCTTCCTCAGAAGGCTCTCTCAGCCAGGGAACTCCTCAGCTTGCTGTGTTAATTAGCCCCATGGGTTCCAGCTCCATGGGTGCTCTGGGGTGGAGAACCACAGGAAAAGAATAGTGAGTGCTGAGCACTCAGCAGCAGCCCTTCCTCCTGCTTTCTGTCTATCACCCCCCACATCCCACCTCTCACCAGTGCCCAGGCCCCACCAATCAGCACCTTTCCCACAAATTACTGTGGCTCTCACCAGCTGCCTTTAGCTGTTTTGCAGCATGCGGGATGCAATGAGGGCTCAGAGGAACATGGGTACAGTGCACTTGGGGAAGGAGATGGAAGGAAGAGGACCTCGGGAGCGGGGGCAGAGCCTGGGGCAGAGCACCCTCCAACACATTGGAAAGGTGGCATCTGTGATTAGCCTCTTTCTCACTCTGCATTAACCCTTTCCAGGCAAATATGGGCTAAAACCCCTATATTGGTAGTGAGAAAGCTGGCCAGGGAGTAAGTAACCTCTGGGTGTGCCTGTGTTAGGACTGATCTTTAAAACTTCTTGCCATGCAGTCTCTAGTGTAGTGGGACTTGGGGGAAGGACTGAAAGGTCTTGCAAGAGGAATACACTGATGTTTTAAATATTCCTCAGAGTGGCTAGTTGTGAAAATAACACGCAACAAGAACATTATGGAGAATTGAAGATTGTTGCTGAAAGTTTGTGATAGAACACACCTTTGGTGAGCAGAGTGTGTTAACGGAAAAACACTTTATTTTAGAGGAGTTGGTTGGGAAATTTGCTTGGGGTTGTTTTGTTTTGTTTTGTTTTGGGGATTTTTTTTTTCTTCAGCTTGTCTTTTGCTGGCTGCCCTGGAGGTTCTGATACAAGTGTTTGGTTGTACCAGCTGCATCTCTTTGCCCCTTTTGTGGTGGGCAAGAGGGTAAAGCAGTGTTGTCGTCAGTTGGGGATGTGCATGCACAAGAGATGGTAATGTTGTGCGGCTTGATTTTCTTGATTACTGTAATCTGTGGCTGCTTAAAGAATTTCTGTTGCTTGGTCAAATGACATTACTAACCAATTCTAATGTAGTTGTCTCAAGCAGGTTATTCTGTATATCATGAAGTTAACAGGGATCAGTAAAGAGGTGGCATAGTCCTACTGGCAGCATGTAATCTAAACAGTTGAAGGTCTGCATAAGGGAGAATATATGGCCAACTCATGCAGAACATTTTTAGGGAATCTTTTGTTATTACTTTTGCAGCTCATTGGTAGAAAGTCCCATCCCCTAAGTTATTCTTGTTTCCTTTCCAAGCTCTTCAAGGTAAGCAAATTCAAGAACTATTTTGAGTAGATGAGGAATAAATTGAGGTGCTTAGATACTAATGTTGATTGATTGTCCTTCTTGGGACATGTGGGCACCCTAAAAGTAGACATTCCTTTTGCAGGTATATCTGAGTAAAAATAGGACTACAAGGGCATAAGCCTCATACACTGCATAAGTGAAATCTTTCTTCTCCTAGAGACTAATCTTCTTACAATAACTAATAGGCTTAAGAGTAGAAAATCTTTTAGTAAAATACTGCTTAAAATCTGGCTGAGAGGGCCCCGCTGTGTTTGTGATGACACTTTATGAACAGAAATGGTGAGTTTAGCGTGTGGAACTAAATTGCAAAGGAGGAGGGTTTGTATGTTTATGAAAAACCTATCTAGCTAATTGTAGCTCCTCTTTTTTAATAAATGTTTTCAGTTAGAGCTTGTGGAAAATAGTCTTAATTTAGTACTACCCAATAGCTCCAGTGCCACTCAGCCCCCTTTAAGTGACCTCTAATAAAAATTCCTTTCCCCGTAAAAGGAAGTCTATCAAGTTTATTGCCTTTTAACTTATGTCGTTATGGGTATGGTGAAGGATTTTTGCTGTAGGTTAACTGAGCGGTATATTACCAGTATTGCCTGAAGATCATGCAGGATGTGTGGAAAATACATTTATGAAGAATAAAAGCAGATGGAGACATTCCGCAGATTTACTCTGTCTTTCTCCCAGGATGCTTGTAGTCATTACAATACCAGGTGGTGGCAGATAGAGTCAGTTAGTGCCTGAACAGTGAATAATCTAAATGCACTGCACTTCAAATCACTGTAAACTTCTACAGTAATTTTAATCTACTTTATTCTTTTCTAATGCTTACACTTAGTATTAATGCACAACTGCCTAACCTCCTAGGAGCTGAAGTTAAGATTTTCTATTAAATTTTAAAAGACACCATCTTTTGTGATTTTCATGTATCTAAATCAGAGGGCAGGTGTTCTGATTGTGCAGTACTGAGTGTAGAAGGTCATTTGAAACAATTGTGAAGCAGAAGCTTCAAGCCAGAATAGATGGTGGTTTCTTCAACCGCACAAGCTTTAGAGAGAAAACCAAGATGAAAAAGCTTGTTCTGAGCAATTTCCTGTTTGCAGATTACATGATCTTAAGTGCCCCCAGTGAATCTTCTTTGCAAATGTCTTACATAGTTTTTTCTGTATCATGTAAAAACTTTGGGTTAATATTTAGTTTCAAGAAGACTGTGATGGTGTATCAAGGCCTGGAAGGACCAGTGCCCATCTTGAAAATGAAGAGCAGCTGAGAATTTTGGAATCATGCCTGGAATAACTGTAAACAACTGACTAAGGTGAAGATGCAAGTCTACAATACTTGTATGCTGTCCCCTTGCCTTGCAATTCAGAAACATGGACTACATACATAATGTGTATCAGGAGACAGAACAGCTTCTATGTAAGATGGTTGCATAAGGTCCTGCAAATTAAGTGGGAACTCAAAATACCAAACACAGAGGTGCTGCAGCATGCAGCGCTGATTACATTTAGAAACCACTTTTAAGAAGAAGGGTCCAATGGCTCAGCCATGTCAGAAGAATGGGAAGAGACCAGATCTCAAAGAATATTTTTGTACAATAAGATTTGTGATGGCGTTACCCAGGTTCACCCTTTATGGGACAGCACAAAGTGATATGAAGTCATTCAACATCTAGTTAGAAAGGTGGCACGCGCATGCAGAATCTCACTGAATCTGGAGGAAACATCTGGCAATAGGTACAGCTCAACATGAAGTGGCTTTGATTCAGAAGATAGAAGCAAAGAAAGAAGAAATCATGTGCTGTAATCTTAGATTCCAACTAAGACAATAGATCACTCTGTAAAACTTATAACAAGCTTTGTGGCTCTCCAGCTGGGCGTTTCGGCCAGATGCAACTTCATATGCTACCCCTTATGTGTTTATATCATGAGTCAATGGATTGACAATAACCTACGAAGCAGTGACTTGGAAATATGTGGCCAATGATGTATATTAGCAGAGGCTTTAGGTAGCCACGTACATATTCCTCTTCTGCATATTGCCCCGCAGCTTGAATTTGGATACGCTTTGCACTTTCAATAATATTTAGCAATGAAGAGACAGCTTGCATCATGATGCAGTGCACAAGAACTCGTTGATAGCGACAGACAATGTTGGTGAATTTCTGTAAGCTGCTCCTGTGCATGCTAATGTTTCTCAATGTAATGTTATAGATTCTATTGTCTAGTGCCTTCCCTGTCTTTATTCTCAACTCTTTTTGTGATGCCATCAATGGAAAGCTGTCTTCGCATGACAAGATGAAAACCTGGAACTGATGCATAGTCATTATGCAACCAAATGCTGATGGAATTTTGAGGATGCATGCATACAAAATAGCAATGGCTTTGGGATACGATCCTGCACTCTGTACTACACTGCAGTCCTGGGACACCACAAGAGACAATGGAATTTAAACCTAAATAAAGAATTTGACTTGTTTTTCAATGTCACAATACACATTTGCTTCACACAATATGAAGAGGCCATTTATATCTAGTGTTAGAGAACTCTGAGTCATATTGCACAGGCATTGGTTTATTGGTCTCTTACATATATAGAGAGCCAGTTCTCTTTTGCTGTCAAGGTCAGTGAGGCTTTTGAGTTATTTTAGAAGTGGAAGCCAGCTGTCTGAAGAAGGGATTGGGTTTTAAGTGATGCCACCGGTAAGCCTTTCATCTGCTTCTAACCCATATCTTGATGTTGCTCACAAGCTCAGTAAACCTGGTGTCCATCACTGTATGGTAGTGTAGCAGGCCTAAGGCATGTGGCCAGCATGTCTGACTCATAGTCAGAGGGGCCAGGAGCTCCAAGCCCTGCGGGCTGCACCTCCACAGCTCTCATTTGCTGGGAACCACAACCAATGAAAGCTGCAGGGGAGCTGCGCCTCCGGGGGTGTGCACCATGAATAGCAGCTTGGCCACAGGGATGTCCTTATGCCTTCTGGTGCCCAACACCACTTAAGTATCTGTATTCCCCATTCCCTGCCAGGTAGTGGGGCAGCAACTCTAACGGGGTGGAGGAAGGGATATGCTCAGGACTCTAGGGGTAGGAACTGGGCACAGAAGCCATTGGCAAATGGGGAGATGCAGCCCAACAGTGCTCCCTGCTGGGGGATTAGGGCTACTGGGGCCAGGTGGCAGAGCAGGGAGCCAGGAGGTTTGGGTGGTAGGGGAGACAGGTGGCAGAGTGGGGGATTTGGCCACTGAGCTGGGAGGTGAGCAGCCAGGGCTGAATATGGGGATCAAAGGATTGCGAGGCCCAGTGGCAAAGCAGGGAGTTGTGTGGGGGAAGGGTTGTCATGAATGGATGCCCATAAAAGGTTAAACCCAGAGAGAGTGGGTTCTCTGTTGGCAAGCAGCCAGTTGAGCCAATGGGAAGAGAGAGGGGAATTTTTTAATTGAAGCAGTTGTTTGCTGAGGAGTCTTCCTTTTATGTGGGCAGAGGAGAGACAGACAGAGATATGTTTAGGCCTGAGGAGGCGTAACGAATTCAGTAAGTATCAAGGCCACAAGGAAATTGGGGCACACAGATATGTAAATATGTAGGAAATATTTATTCAGATGCAATCAGTTTTTTTTTAATTTTATTTTGGGTTTGATGCAAGATATCTTAGGCTGGCTGCTGTACCTCTTGTACATCGTAACTTTCAAACTGAATCCCAGTTCTCTGTGCTTTGACTTTTTTTTTAGTTGCTCTGTAACATCTAGTAACCTAGTATGTGTTGCCACATAAATCTTTTGTTTTGTTAAAAACAAAAAATCACTCTTTGAAAAAGGCAATGATTTGATTCCTGTGTCCTAGAGAAGGGTCTGTGTATGTTCATGCCCAAGACTGAAAAGCTGGCTATCTGAATTTCTTACTCTGCTTGCAAGCTCTCTCCTATGGGATGGTTAAGAGCTTGGGGTTATTCCACAGGGAGACATCCCAAGTATGTCTTCCTGAGCTTTAAAGGGGGTGGCAGCTACCTCCCAAGGTCAGAAAATGTGTGACCTGGGGAAGCTTTTAAGCAGAAGCCTATAGAGGCAAGACATTGTGTTAAGGTCTCTTGAGGGCCCCATCATGTGTACTCTGCTTATGCCACAGCCATAGGGACATGCTGGCCACTTCTGAGAGCCAACTGAGGTAAGTGCCACTCAGCCACAGCCCACACACAAACTCCTGGAGTCCACACTCTGAGCCCTCTCACACGCCCGGGGCCATCACTAGGGGGATGTGAGGTTTGGGGCAATGGCCCTGCCCCGACTCCACCACTTCCTCCAAGCCCCACTCCTACTCTACCCCCATTGCACCTCTTCCCCAAAGCCCCTCCTCCCGAGTGACATGAGCTGGGGGATTACTAGGGGGCCTCCTTGCACTTGATGTGGGAAGTGATATGACACAACAGCCTGCTATGCTCTACCAGTACCTTCCAGTCAGGTCTCTCTGCTGCAGCATAAGGAAGCAGAGTGCCTTGGCTCCAGCCCACTCCTCTGCTTTTGTCTCTATGAATGCTCTTGAAGGCTTTTCCAAGTCTATGAAGGTTATGTACAGGGGGAGTTCCACTCACGCGACTGTTAATGTTACCACTCTAAGAGTTGCTGTTATGTCAGTACAAGATCCTTCACTTCAGAAGCCAGGTTGTTCTTTCCTGAGCTATTTATCAATTTCTCTCCAAGAGAATCCTGTTGAACACTTTACCTGGAATAGATAGTAATGTGATGCCCCTCCAGTTCTTGCATTCTTTCAGGTTGCCTGTCTTTGGAAGGGTGTTTCCAGTCTTGTGGGATTTCCTCAGTATCCCAAATAGATTATACATCATGCTGACTGGTGTCTCACTGTCTGTCTTGATTGCTTCTGCGCGGATGTTGTCTGCAACAGGTGCTTTTCCACTTTCCAGGTGGGCAATGGACTTTTTTTTTTTTTTTATTTCTTCTGTAGGTCTGTTGCTGTTAGTTTGCTGAGGTATACTGCCAGGTGGTAATGCCAGACATTCCATGTGGGCAGGGCAGTTCACTAGGTATTCAAAGTGTTCTCTGCAGCTCTGAGCTGCTCCCTTGGAATTCTTTAGCACCTCCCCCTCCTTATCCCGTACTGCCTGATTCACTGTATGCTGTGACCCAGCTAGCTTCCATGTGACGTCATACAGCTCTTTCAGGTTTCTTCATCCTGCAGCTTGTTCTGCTTATTGGACAAGGTTTTCCACAAAGTTTTTCTTGTCCCATTTTACAGTCTTTTTAACTTCTCTGACTTCTGAATATAGTCTCTGAGCTTCCACCTTAAATGCCAACACTTTTCCACAAATGGGGAGCTTTGGAACAGGGCAGGACAAGAACCATTTGACACTGAAATCAAGAGAAGAAAGTGGGGATAGCCAGGTCACACTCTCAGAAAACCATCATGCAGCATCGTCTGTTAAACTCTCACATGGAATCCACAAGGAAAACGCAAAAGAGGAAGACTGTGGACAATGTGGAGAAGATGTACTGAGACTGAAGGATGACAACTGGGGTACTCCTGGAGACAGCTACAAGTTTTGTCTCAAGACAGAATGAAGTGGAGGAGACTTGTAGATTACCTATGCTCCACTCGGAGTACATGGGTTTAAGTCAAGTCACACTAATGCAGTGTGCAGGAGACTATAAATTTCCTGAGCAGGAGGGGATAGCTCAGTGGTTTGAGCACTGGCTTGCTAAACCCAGGGTTGGGAGCTCAATCTTTGAGGAGGCCACGTAGGGACTGGGGCACATAGATGTCAGGAATGGTGTTTAGTCCTGCCAAGAGGGCAGGGTACTGGACTAGATGACCTCCAGAGGTCCCTTCCAGTTCCAGGAGAGGTGTGTGTGTAAAATAAAGTTTTCCTGAAGGGGGCACTAGAAACATCCCTGCAAATCAGTTAAACTCAGAAAGCCACAGTGCATCTGGAGTAATGTACCAATAACGCAGCCACTGAGGCTTTCAGATGAACTGCGATTCCCCAAATAATATCAAAAGCAACCCAAATGTTGCCATCAATTTTACAATCAAATAATGCAGCAAGAATTGATTTTTTTTCACTAACCTCCTTCAAAACACTTTTTCCAGAGAAGACAAAAAAGCAATCCAGTAGCACTTTAAAGAGTAACAAAACAATTTATTAGGTGATGAGCTTTCATTGGACAGACCCACCGGACTGCTTTTTCTGTTTTGATAGTATATAGACTATCACAGCTCTCTCTCTGTTACTATTTCCAGACAAGAAGCTCTGAAAGCAGAAACTAAAGCTTGCAGTAGGATGGCGGCAACTGAACTGAGCTATTTTATTAGCTGATTTTTACCTTGCTCATTTTTCAAAGCAAAAGAGCCCCTCTGAAGCAGTACATTCCTGTTGCTGTTCTGTGTCTTGGACAGAATACAATTGACTAATCCCCTGGGTTAGGGATTCCCAGGTTCCACACAGTAAGAAACTCATGCAGGGTCTGCAATGAAAGCAACCTCTTTACTGAGGCCAGTATTAGGTGCAAGCTGTTTGGCCAGAGGGATCAATGCTGCTTCCTGCCGAGGCCTGCAGCAGGTATTTTCCTTATAACATACTGGTTAGCAAGAGGTTTTTTTTTTCTAATACTGCATCAGGTGACAAGGAAGGTAACAATGCAAAGGCTTCCTGAAGGACTGCTCATCACAGCTGCATTCACAATGCTGTAGTGTGGCCACTTTGTTTTCATTATTGGGTGGCAGACGCTCTCCTCTCTATTAAAGTCAGTCAAAAGGAGCCTGAATTGAGCAAAATAGTATTTCCAGACGTACTCTCAAAACATGGACTTTGATTCCGTGATAACAAAGCTTGCCACTGAGGCCTGTTTCTGCTTCCAGCCCTGATAATTAGACATGAATATGGGTATGTTATAATAGCATCATTTGAAGTTGCCAGAGTATAAAAAGCCTTACCGTACTGGGCGGGGCAGGGGAGTTTTTCCTATGAGCATACAAAGAATGCACACATGTTCTCAGCCTTTGATCTGTTCCGACTTACCCACCATCTTTCTTGTCATCTGTGGTGATTTGTACTGAGGAAAGCTTATGATGGCTGAAATACCAGGAACAGCAATTGGCTGATTAGTGCTGCTCAGGTAGAGTAACTAGGATTTATTGTACATGCAGGATTGTTCCCTTTTTTAACCCTGATTTATGTTTTCTATTGGGGCCTGCTCTATTGGCTTTTGTCACGTGTTTGAGAAATTCAAATGGCAGCCAGTGGGCTGCAGGCACTCAAAGAATCAGAAGTAGTACAAAACAAATTCCAAAGGATGAGAGCATTGCACTGAGCTGGAACCGTTTGTGAGACAGCACAGTGTGCAACCCAGCATAAAAGAATTCTTGCTTCATATTTCATCCTCTCCCCAAGGTTTGGTGGCTGAATTAAAAGGTCTTTCTAGTAACAGTAGGAGCTTTCAACAGACTTTATGTTGTTCACTACTCTATGTCTAATAGCTCTATCTTGTTTAGCTCAAACCACAATATTCCTATTAAATTGACCAAATCAAGCAAAATAAAGAACCTTCCCATATATCTTGAAATAGGTTATCTGCCAAGAAAAGGACAATAAAAATTGTGATGTCTTGGTAAATAAAGAAAAGTGAGATCTTGGTAGAGAGGAATAGAGTAATCTTTCTCTTTGCTCCTAATTCTTGTTGAAAATGACAGAGTATGAGCAACCTGTACTTCAGCTGTACAAGTAATTGATACGTGATGGGTAATTTAAATGAAGGCTTAATTATTTTAAAGACTATAGCTATTATCAGTCACAAATATTGGTACCAGTTATTACAAAGGTGTGTCATCTTTATGGCAACTGTGATGCCAGTTCTCAATCGAGCCACAGTCAAAGTTCTATTTATGGAATTACTGTTTTTGAAAAATGTGGAATTGGAGATTTGGGTTTCACACTGTGCTTGGTGAACTGCAGTCTACTGCCATTTTTTTTTTTAAATCCTCTAAGATCTAAAGGTGGATGAAAGCCACAGCATCATTTGGTTTGTAAAATCTTTCAGAAGAGACAGTGCACCTGCATGGGCACGATGCCTAGTACAATGGGTTGTGACCCTCGATTAGGGCCCCTCTGCACAACTGCAGTGTGAGAGAAAGACTCAGATCTCAGCCTAGATTTTTAAAATCTCAAAGTTTAAGGGAGTTTGCTTTTTATATTAAGTTCAGGCACATCCCCAATATTTTGGTATATTTCCTGTTTTTTTAACTTTTTTTCATCTTTAGAGCTTACTTGATTTCACTGCCATTTATGGAGAATAATGTCATTGACCTGACATTCAACATACATTTTAAAAGGTCAGTCAGGCAGCAAGCAAAACATATAGTGCAGCTTATTAAATACTCCTAGAATCTTTGACATGAAAATCAGATTAAAAGGAAACACAGGTAAAGATTTTATTTCCTAAATACTGCTGAAATAACTGGAAGGAAAAAGCATTAATTTAAACAAACCTCCTTTGGAATTTATTATTATACAGTCATGGCTTTTCACAAGCTCTTCCTGGGACCAGTGTGGCTTGGTTGATTATTTCACAATAATACTCGCCCCTCAAATATATGACTGATTATTCAAATTAAGACACCAAAAGACCAAAAACAGAGTGCTGGACAGTATCACTTTCCACTGAAACCACTCACCAGTGCAAGGAATCTCTTATGAATGTACACTTTTGTTTGTTGGCTAAAGCTGACCATGTTCATTGTATTACCTGACAGCACCCCCCAGCACAGGTGCCAAGAATGGCACGAGCTGATTTTTATCGGTATGCAAGGCAGGAGCTCAGCTCTGCCCTTCTTCCCCTATGCAGATGGAAGATTGCTCAAAGCCAGGCTGCCTGTGGATTAACGAAAGACCAGCTAATGCTATCAGCCGTCACCTAAATGGTAAAGCTCTGCATCTTAATTTATTAACAAAGCTGTTGTAAGGAGGACTATTAGTGATTTTAAAAAGTATCACCAGCACTTGGACCATACAGTGGTCAAAAGGACAAATTTTGACACTTGATCGCAAAAAGGTTGCTGACCCTTGCTGTATGCACTACTTAGAGCAATGTACTGAAATTGTGCTAATTTATTTCATGGCAATGGTCCTCATTTTACAGGATAAAGGAGATGTAAAGCCCAAATTGACATTTCAAAGCTATGGCTACACTTGCCCTGAACTTCGAAGGAGGCATGGTAATCAGGGGGAAGGGAGATTAATAGTGAAGTGCTGCGAAGTGCCGGCATGCCGTGTAGCCATGGACACTTAGAAATGCCTGTGCTACTTGAAGTGCCTTTGAGTAAAGGTACTTCAAAGTAGCGCAGGCACTCCGACGTGGCCATGGCTATATGGCATGCTGGCACTTTTAAGTTGCCGCCGAGGAGAATTAGCCTAATGAAGTGCTGCATATTCATCGCGGCACTTCGTTAGTAATCTCCCTTCCACCTGACTACCATGCCCCCTTCAAACTAGGGAGCAAGTGTAGACATAGCCAAAATGTCTTAATAGTGTACTAGATAACTACTAAATTTTTACTTGAAGTATTTGACTTTTACTCATTCATTGGTGATGATAAAAAAGGGGAGACTTCTTATTGGTTGCTTAATTGGAAACATTTATATTATATACTACAGATTGGACCTGTCCAGTCTGGCACCATCCGTAATCCAACATGGTTTTAGTTACCTGGATGACCACTTATCATGGGTGTGGCCAAGTTTCCCATGGTCCCATAAAGTTTGTTTACAGCTATCAGTCCTGGCTCTCAGCATTCCATTCTTTTATTTAGCTGTTATTTATCCCTAAATGTCTTCTAAGACAGTCATCAGCAGTGGAGATGTCAATGATGCTGCTAGACAATATTGACCTCCTGTGGTCCAGCAAATTCTCTCACTTGGCACCAGTCAGGTCCCAAGGGTGTCAGACTAAAGATGTTCAACCTGTAGTGGTCTTGGGGCAAGTTGATTGCCTTAATTTTTGTTGTTTACAAATGACAGTCCAATTAGAAGCACATTGTCAGTGTCTATCTGGGAAAGCAATTCCTAATTGTAATGGGAATCCAGTATAAATTCTTAGACTAGGTAGTCTCTCTCTTGTTTTTCACACTCTGTTAAAGGAGGGGTGAAAGTAACAAGTTTCTTACAGCTACTGTTGTATTGCACTCCCCTGCAGGGGGGATTCG